>NC_053451.1:81633685-81976185 GCF_015227805.2 Hirundo rustica
TTCTTTCTCATTTTTTTCTTTCTCATTTTTTTCTTTTCTTTCTCATTCTTTCTCATTTTTCTCTTGCTCATTTTTCTTTTCTTTCTCATTCTTTCTTTCTCATTATTTTCTTTCTGATTTTTTCTTTTCTTTCTGATTTTTTCTTTTCTGATTTTTTCTTTTCTTTCTCATTCTTTTCTTTCTCATTTTTTCTTTCCCTTCTCATTCTTTTCTTTCCTTTCTCTTTCTTTTAATTTCTGTCTCACTCTTTCTTTTCATTTTATTCTCTCATTGTACATTTATGGCCCATTGTGTTTTATCATTTGGGTTAGAGAGTTGATGTTTCCAAACCCAATAACTGTTCTGGTCTGAACTTCAGAGGATGAGAAAGTTATTATCATTATAGTCCAGCCAGCTTACTGGCTGCTCAGAAACATGGATTTAAGTGTTTTCTTTTCCATATGTGCTTTATGCTTTGCAGGTGGTACAGCTAACCTGCTTCCAGTACCTTCAGGAACTAAACTTAGCATGACATTCCTACGCTGCCCGAAATCTGTGTATTTCACAGATCATACTGGGCACCTGAACATTATATAATTCAGTGCTCAAGCCCCTTTACAAATGATCCTAATCCATTATTTAGTATAAAATAATCAAACTATCTAGGCACTTTCCTACTTTATGTAGTAAAACGTGTTTTACATGAATACTTTCTTTTTTTTTTTTTTTTTTTTAATTCAACAAACCAGCAAGTTTTCCAGAAGGTTTCGTGTAGCATGTGTAAATAACCAAAAAAAGGGATTTTTCTGTACCCTTCATCTGTTAAAGTTGCTACTGTTTTGACTGCTTGAATAACAAATCTATACAATTTACAGATATTTCACATGTAAGTGCATGAAATATATATCCCACCATTTTAAGTACACCTGTTTTCACTTGCAAGAAATACTACAATACAAGGAGCTACAGAAATAATCTACACCCAGATTAAATCAAAAAAATCTC
This sequence comes from Hirundo rustica, assembly GCF_015227805.2. NCBI lineage: Eukaryota > Metazoa > Chordata > Aves > Passeriformes > Hirundinidae > Hirundo > Hirundo rustica. The sequence goes on from NC_053451.1 coordinate 81,634,670, forward strand.
CATAGGGATAGATTAATCAACAAATAATATATTCTAACATGAACATGAATATTTCCTTTTTGTAAGCAAGTAACTTCATTCTGACAGGAAACAGAGAACACTGAAATTTTTACCATAGTATTAATTTTAAAAGGGAAATAACAATTTCCCAGCTACTTAAGTCATTATCAATATTTCATTTTACAAACTTGTTTTTTTGAGAAACCCAAATTCCGTTATAACTGAGCACTTGAGATTAAGATGCAGGAAAAAAGAAGATATTTTGTTGTGCCACATTTAATGCTCATTTAATGTTAGTGCCATGCTTACGTTTTGAAGTTTCTATTGAAAAAAAAATCCCTAATAAATTTTGGATTTGATTTAGTTTTTCTGAAAATATATGTCTTTGTAATTTCTACTTTTCTTGTTCCTGTTTCAAATTTTCTTGTATCAAATAAGGTGCTTTGCTTCCATAAAATAAGAGGCACCAGCTACCCATTAAAAAAATGGTAACAAACCACACAGCTATAAGGGAGAAAAACAGAGGGGAAATTATTTTTATTTCAAGTCTACAGGAAGCATAATTGCAATATAATTTGCCTGCACCTTAGGTATATTCCCTTTTTCCATCAGGGTAATGGTGTGGTGTATTGACCTTGGCTGGTCACCAGGTACCCACCAAGCAGCTCCATCTCTCACCCACTTCAAAAAGGCAGAGGAAAAAATATGATTAAAATCTCATGAATTGAGGCAAAGTCAGGAAGAGATCCCTTACTAATTACCACCACAGGCAAAACAGATTCAGCTTGGCAAAATTATTTGAATTTATTGACAATCAATAGCATATGAGGATAGTGAGAAATAAGAAAGGATCTAAAATCACCTTTCCCCCCCACGCCCATCATCCTGGGCTCAACTGCACTTGCAACTGTTCTACCTTCTCTCTCCAAGCAGCACAGGGAAATGGAGAATGAGGGTTGCAGTCAATTCCTAATGCTTTTTGTCTGCTTCTTCTTCCTCCCACCCTTTTTCTGCTTCAGCATCGGAGTCCTACCATGGGATGTCTTTCATGACTTTCTCCAACATGGGTCCTTCCCACAGGTCTGCAGTCCCTCAGGAGCCAGCTGCTCCAGTGTGGGACCCCCATGGGGTGACAAGTCCTGCTCCAGAGTGGGCTCCTCTCTCCACGGGCTCACAGGTCCTGCCAGAAGCCCAGGAAGTGGGCTTCCCATGGGGTCACAGCTCCTTCTGGCATCTTCCTGTTCTGGCATGGGGTCCTCCATGGGCTGCAGGTGGATCTCTGTTCCACCCTACCCCTCCACAGGCTGCAGAAGCACGGGTGCCTCATCATGGTCTGCACCAGGGGCTGCAGGGGAACCTCAGCTCTAGCACCTGGAGCACCTCCTCCCTTGGTTTCACTGACCTTGGTGTCTTCAGGGCTGCTTGTTTTATACTTGCTCACTTCTCTCTCCTGGCTGGTTGCTCTGTGGCAGTTTTAACCTTTCCAAAATATGATATTTCAGAGATGCTACCAATGAGGCTGACTGGCCCAGCTTTGGCCAGAGACAGCTCCATCGTGCAGCTGTTGGAAACCGGTTCTGTCTGACACTGGGCAGTTTTTTCGTGCCTTCTGACAGAAACCAGTCTTGCAGTGCCCCCACTACCAAAACCTTGCTGTGGAAATCCAATATACAGAGCCAGGAAGTGTTTTTGGCAGAAGGTGTTTTCTCTAGTTTCTTCTGTGAAGCACAACCAGTCTCCTTCTGTTCTTCCCAAGCTTTTCTCATGCTTGTACTCCTGCTGAAGTATCTCTAAGAGGAAAAGATAGCTATAAAGCTAAAAGATTCTTTAAAAGTCCCCCACTTAAGCAACTAGATTAGGGAAGAAATGGCCAGGAGTGGGGTGTTGTTTGGAGGCTTGGTTTTGTTGGAGTTTTTTGGGGCAGGGTTGTGTTGTGTTTTTTTGTGGAGAAGGATTATTTTTCAATATTTTTGCCCCAGTAAACATTGATCCTGTAGCAGATCTGCACTGAGTATATGGTCATGCTATGAGCCTGCTACCTCCCAGGTGAGAACCATTGCAGCATGTGTCTTGATGTGAACAAAACAGCAGAAGTTCTATGAATTCCCTAAGTCAAAGATCACAATTAAAGTTCTGGATGAATATTCAGTACAGAGCGTTCTTCTTTTTTTCTTTTTTTTTCTTCTTTTTCTTTTCTTTTTCTTTTTTTTTTTTTCTTTTGATGTTGTTGTTGTTGTTGTTGTTGAATGAGTCAGACAAAGATGGGAGTTAAAAAATAAAGAAATAGTGAAATAATAAAGCCACAGAGAGACCTCTAACAAGGGGCTGGCAATAGAAACCAGATGTCAAAGGAGAACATTGCCAAGAGTCAGTAAATAAATAAATAAATAATAAAATTATATACATACAGTTATACTTCAAGCCAAACTATTACATTTACCACATTTTTAAAATTGTGCCATATTCAGCTCTTCTTTGGATTCTGAATGCAATGAATTCTTTGCACACGTAATTAGAGAGTCTTTTAAAAATATAATAGGAAATAAGTATCCAAATAAAAAAAAAGGTAATAGTACTATGAAAGCCATTAGAATAACTGAAATTAAAAATATACACAAGTTTAATGCTACAAAACCACATATTTTTGTCAAAAGGAAAAATACATTTAGCTTTTATTGTAAAAGCAAATTAAACTGTGTTTCTGAGTTCTGGAATACTTTTAAGGCAAAAGTTATATTTACTGTTTTGTTTCATGTACCTGTTCTAACAGCTGTGACAAGTGAGAAGTTACAGTTTCACTACCTTTCATGCATTTCTAGTAGAACTTGCTGTAAATCAGTGTTTATTTTCAGAAGCAAAAATTCTGATAGATTTTGCACAAATCATAGGTTGAAAGAGGTAAAGTAACTATATGATGTTTCCAAAGTGGGGTCAGCCTTCACATTAGTAAAACAAATGGCAACACCAGCAGAAGGAACAAAGAGAAGGAGGAGAAGGAGGAGAAAGAAGGAGAAGAAGAAAGAAGGAGGAGAAAAAATGTGCAGCCTAAAGCAGCTTAGGCATGATGAATAACAAATTCTGTGCCTTAAGTGTAAAAGAAAAGTCCCAGAGAAACAGCTGTGACTATATTTATAGTTTGTTCAGTGAGCAGACCTGAGCAGATTTCCAGGCTCATGACACTGGTAGTCATTCCTTTCACCATTCACTTTTTATCCTCAAAGGGAAAGGCAAGGCAGCTGACAAGGTACCCAGTACAAACAGTAAGGAGACAGATGGAGCTCAAGACTGATTTTGTTCCTTCATTTGTATTTTTAGATTCAGCCTCCCTGCTGAGATGTGATTCTTCTGCCTGAGTAGGTCTGGGTATGTCCCTCAAATCACAGGGGAACTGACTGGCAGAGGAACAGGACAGTGAGACTTGGCTTTTCATTGCAGGATCCTAGCAATTCAATGAGGATGGGTACCACAGATTTTTTTTAGTGCCACAATGTCTGAGGAATTGTCCTGCAGTCTTCTTGGGTGGGCATCTGGAGCCAAAGTCACTGAAAAGATACTTAGGAATTTTAAATCAAACTTTTAATAGCGGTGTTCCATACTTACCTTACTAATCCAAGTACTACGCAGTGCTTCTGATACTACCTGTGTGTAGACCTCATTTAGACTCTTTGCACTTTTTTGGGTGATTTAATGAGTGGAAGAACTCCTTCAGTATTTCTTAGGAAAAAGACCCTATTGCATTTGAAAGAAGGTATGTCTAGAAATTCTGTTTTAAGGAATAATTTTTGAATAAAACTTAAATTAAATTTTTAAAAAGATGAAAGATAAATAATTATTTCTGGTATTTTGAGTCATCTCAGTGAGCAGTTTCAAAATTAGGATGCAATCTACACTTAGACTACCGAAAATATTGTTGTGAATAAACATATTCCTTATCAAATTGCACTAATTTTATATGTTTTGAAAGCCTGGTGCTTATGGCTTTTCCAGCCTAAAATTTGCAATGGAGTACTTGAAAATATTTTGGTGTTCAGCTTCCAAAATATAGTTTTAGTTGTCAGCAGCATACTTATTACTATAGAGATGTAATTAAGGATTAAATAATCTGAAGTTTAGATCAGTGAAACCATGTTACAAATTAAGTATATTATGAAAATTAAGTACTTTGATGTTAGAACAGATGGTCCAACTTTTAGGATTTATTTTAAAGAAAGAAAACACATCCTTCCTTTTGAAGTCTGGATAATTTTTATATATATATATGTGTGTTTGTGATAAATACACAAGACGTGGGTGCAAAGAAATCAATTTAAATGAAAACAAAAGCAGAAATTTATATTTTTACAAAAGATTTTTACTTAGCAAACTTTTGACCAAGAAGTAATTTTGATAACTGTGAACGAATATGAGAATTATAATCTTTTGGAAAAAAGAAAATGTTTTCACTAACACTTCCAGATAATGAGTTCTCAGAGTAAATAAGATGAGTAAAGTATTTCAGTCACTCTTGATCATTCCAGAATTTGTATCCACTGTTTGTACTTAACCAGTTGCTACTTCACAGCAAAGGCAAGAAAGCCTTTGCTTGGTAACTGCTGACTGATACAACCTGAGCACCTTGCAATAATTCAATACTTTTCAAAATCTTAAAGGTCACACTAAAACAAACTGATGAAGCTATATAAGTGACTTTCAGAGTGGCAAAATTAACTCAAGTGGTTCAGATGGCTCAGATGTGCAGTCTTTTGAGAATGAAGGGACATTCTCATATAGTTATTATATTTTGCAAAAGATTTCACGGAATATCATAGTATTTCTTATAAAATAAACATCTAAATCAACTTTTTGTCTTTAACACCCAATGTATCAGATTCCTTCTAAGTTTTTTTGATTTTATGCTGAGAACAGTCAGCTGAAATTCACAGCCAAGGTACATAAGTTCTTCTTTTACATACTTTGAATTATAGAGTGTTCTTTAGGAAATGCTTGCCAACATTAAAGTTTCCAAGAGCACCCATAAATTTTTCAGCTATAAAGCAAGGAACTTTTCTTCATGATGAGTACAACTTACTATTTTAATATTATCACTTCATATCTGACCTAATTAAATTCCATCATATAATACTTAAGTTATAGCTGTACAACCCCTCATGTAAAGTGCTAACATAAAATCTATCCTATGAGGTTGATGTTCACTATTGCTGTTGGCTGGAAACATACACAGAATGTATTTCAAAGAATAATGCTTCAACAGAATAAAAACCTCTTTAGTGTTGATTCTGATGACTATTGCAACACAATGGTTTCTTACCATTCTTTCAACAATATTTTGGGTTTGCTTTTCCCCACACCATTAATTTCTGTAAAAGGTTTCGTCTCAATTAAAAAAAAAAAAAAAAAAAAAAAAAAAGGGGAAAACAGAAAAACCACAGAAGCTGTTGACTTTCTGTTAGTTCCATTCACCGCTCCTGTGCAACAAAGGTGGTAATGTCCAGAATCTCTGTGTTAAGATGGCAGCTGGTTAAAACCGGAGGGTGTTTGGGATGCATCATAGATACTGATGTTGCTTATATCTTTCAGCAGAAACTTTGTAAAACTGCAGATTTTCCTGCTGGCCTGACTATTCTGAAACTCATGACACCTTCAGGATACCACTGAACTCAGGTGTCCTTGCTGTTTCACTGGAAACCTTGATACCTTGAAAATCTTGGTTAAATCCAGTGTTCTAGGGATTATGAAGCTGCTGCTCCACCAGAAGCCTGTCTGTCCTGGAAGTCTTAATCTCAGTGTGAAAGTGTTTAGACATCTCAGTATTTTTCCATAATACTTATCATCATAAAAGAAGAAAACTTGTTTCTTACTAACCCTGACTTCTGCAGCTGAATAGCAGTTTGCAAGCAAATTAAAGGTATGTAATGTACCTCTTGCTTCAGACTTCACAAATACCATTTGAACAAATTTTGGTTTGGAATGAAGGTGAAATTCAAAAATAAAATACAAGAATTATTTTTAACTTGCCCCATTATATCTTATGTATGCCAGAGAAGATCTTGCTGTTATGAGGTGAAATCTGTGTATATTTCTAGCATTAATTTTTTAATTAATGTTTTCTTACTTCTGCACTGATATTTGAGTTCGTAATGTATCATTTTAGTATTTATTTTAATTTTATTTTCATATTTAAATAAATAGTACCTGAAATAGAGATACAAAACTAGCATATACTATTTCTCTGGGTAGTCAATAACAACATTTAAGTTCCTAAATGCCCTGTGGGCTATTATCAGTATGTAAGAAAGCATGAAAATATTATTTTCTGACACAAACATTTAATGCTGTAGATTTGAGGAAAGTGTGTTTTTCTGTAAATACAGATGAAACAAACTAAATACCCTGAAAATCACTTCAGTGCCACATGAACTACAAGCAAAACTACCCCAAATATGGAAATAACAATTGAACATTCTGCTTCAAGTAGTGGGAACATTGTTGGGCACTGTATAGCTCTGCAGAAAACTTATTATTCACTTCCCTGTCTTCTTTCTTTCACACACACACACTTCTAGTTTCTTAAGGTTTTCTAGGACAGAGTATGTAAAATGGGCAGTTATGTAGTAACACCATGAATTCTTTCCCAGCCTCTCACAGATTGCAGGTTTGGAATCTCCTGTTTTGACCCTGAGATTGGCTCAGCTGGCTAGAGCATGGGGCTGATAACACCAAGGGCGTGTGTTCAATCCCTGTATGGGCCATTTACCTAAGACCTGGACTTGAAAGGCTCCTTACAACGCAGAATATCCTCTGAATCTGTAAAAATACCGTATTCTTTTATGCAAGAAGCCTCAGTGGATTATTTTTAGTAACTTTCCTGTTACTTTTTATTTCACATACATTTTAACCATGAAGTTTTCTCTAGCAGTATCTTCCACAGCTACAAGGACTTATTTTACTCATTTTGAAACTGCCTTGGTGTTATTGAATTTATTTTTTCCTTGCTTTTGAATGGACAAGATGTGCCATCTTACCATCAACACACACCAGTGACAGAAAATAATTGCATTACTTATTCCCTCAGTTGTGTCATTTCATGTTCCTAATTTAAAGCCTTTTCATTTAGCCTTTTCTACAGGGATGGTCATAGGCAAGTGAAACTATGAAACCAGGACAGAGTGAAAATCCTGCTATGATTAGTCCAGTCAAACTTCAGTCTGAAAGAAGTACAATCAAATTCTACAACTGTACTAGATATTTAAATGCCAGATAGAGATAAATTTTCTGCATAAAAGATGAATATGAACTATAAACATGAATAGCTGGCGATAAGTGAAATTTTTCATACCACAACAGCTCTTTGAAGTCATCTTCCAACAAGTGCAGACACAAATAACAAACAAACAGACAAAACTAACACCTTCTTTAAAAAAACAATGATTGTGAAAGGTAAAACATGATGTAGTTCTTAAAGTAGTGGAGGAATAAAAATATTCTAGCTCTAAATCACAGCCTTGTAAATGTTTAAAGCTGGGAACTATTTTACTATGTTAATATGATATAATCATTGTTATTATTATCAATATTGTTATTAATGCTGATACAAAGAATCCACTGTTAGTCTGCTTTTTTATCACTAAATATGCATGATCCCAGAGGCTACTAGAAGATAAAGATACATTTGTAGAGATGTTCAAATTAGAATTGCCTGTAAAAGAATTGTTTTGCAAGTAAATGAAAGATTTTACCTTTCAGGTATGTTAATTTGGCATTTCTTACGACCATTAAACTCGACTAAAAAGAAAAACAAAACCAGTAAATAAAACAAAGTGATAAAAGGTGTTCTTGAGTTTTATGTAAGACATAAAAAGTATCAAAAAAGTACTTAATGCTTATATTTTGTTTGCTCCAATATCCTCAGTTTTAGTCCAAACATACTCTTTAATGGTTTTGTGGGAGGAAAATCAGCTCTGGTTTATAGCCTTTGCTGCCAACTTTGAGCCTGAAGGAAATTTTTACAGCTGAGTTATAAACTCCTAAATATCAGCATTTATAATGGCAAGGTTGACAGACTTTAATTTCAACACTAGCCAGGGACAGTATAATAATTTGGAAAAGATAATAATTTCACTGAGGTCAAAATCAACTTTAAAAAATGTACCTGGATCTTGCTAGCCCACAAGTGCACATATACATATCCTTAATTGCAACCTCACCTAATTTAGGGCTGCCTAAAAAAATATAATACTTTGATTTTTTAACTATATCATTATACCCAAATATTTCCATGTCCTGACATTTTCTGGCCAGACTATAGTCAAAATACTGAATGTGTTTTTTATGTAATCTTGACTGCTTGGTTTTGAATCTCCTGCTATTTATTCTTCTGCTTCCTTTCTGTATAAATAAAGCATATGGTAATTTATTGAGTAATTAAGAGTTATAAAACATGTAAGTCACACACGCATTTAGTCATAAAAACACCCTCTTCTTTACTACATCATGTGGCATAATCTTATTGATGTTACTGCCATTTTTCCTTCCACAGCTCCCACACAACTTTCTAGTTTCCCCCTCATTTCATCACCTCCAGGGTAGTGAGCCTAAAAGCATCTTAGGTGAGGCAATGCCCTGTCTGGCATTTGCAGAGCTGTAATGATGTTCTGAATGCTGCCAGAAATATCAAACATATATCTTACTAATAACCTCTAGTCCCCTCAGACAGAGACACGCTCTCCCATTAAAGATTCAAAGAAGCTTTCCTAGATGTCCCTATCTATATGATACATTCCTCCCTGCCCACAAAATAAAACCTGACACCTCCTTGAGTGTCTCTGTGCTTTTTTCCAGGGAGTAGATGATTTTTTTTGAGGGATCCCATCTTACTCATTAGGAGTGACATCTCTGATTATGGACTGCCTTGATGTTACTTGTCTCAGCTATCAAAAGATAAAATGCAGAAAATTATTTTTATTATGAATAATCCAAACACACAAAGTATATATTTATAAAAGGCATATATTTCTAAAAGGCATATGTGGTTTAATGAAGCAATGCTTCTCCTAGTCTACTTACACAAAGATCTTATCTAAAAGATGCAGTCCTCTGTGTGTATTGGGTTGCCTAGTTGTACACAGATTCCTTTGTAGGTCAAGGACTCTTCCTCTAGCAAGCCTGGGAGATGAACAGATTATAATCCAAGGAATTTGAACAATTGAAACTTTTGTCATTCCTGTTAGCACTTTTTCCTTTTTCCCTTCTTTTGGATTTTGCTTTTTCTTATCCTAGTTTAGAAATAGTTTGTTGTTGTTATTGTTTTGGGGGTATTGTGGGGTTATTTTTTTTCCAGAAGGAGGGATATATATTTTTTCCCCCCATGGAAACTTCCTTTCTAATTCAAATCTTTCTTTAAAGGAAAAGATATTGTACAGTCATGCTAGGTGTGGAAATTTATCACAACTTTCATAAAAAGTTTTTCAACATTCCAAGAGATCAAAAGGCTTTGAAAAGCAGGACTACCTGCTTTTATAGCATTATAAAAACATTCTGTTTTGATACTTGTCTGACTTGAAAAAAACTTAAGTGTAAAGCAAGTCCTTAGACAACTGTATAAATGCAGGTGTATTTATTGGTATTTTTAATGTATTGAGAAGAATTCTTTTTGTTGCTTTTTGGGTGAGGGTTTGGGTTATTTTGGGGGTGGGGCAGTTGTAATCTATATGAAAAGGACATATAAGCTCTTAGTTAACATTAGTTTAGATTAGGATAGATCTAGATTTCAATCAAGTCAGATGGAACTAGAAATAATATACTAGAATTTGTTTATGCTGTCTTAGACCACTGGTAAGACAATGAGAAAGCAAAATAAGAATCTGGACTAGAAAAAACTTGAGAATAAGGCTATGTATCTCCCCAAATGCATCCACTGCTGTGTCTGGTAAATGAAAAGTTAGATTCTTTTGCTTTGGGACAGCTAGCTCCAAAGTCCATATGAATTAAATTAATGTCTAAGGTTTTAAAAGTTACAAACTTAAACAGTTGAAACTGATGGACCTCTGAAAATTTATGACACTGTGAAATTTCATTCTTAAGGAAATTCTTTTATATTTGGTTGTGTTTATAATTTTTCCACTCATCCAATCACTTGCTGTTGAGAATTGCAAAAAACTTCAATAAGCCCCAACCCCCCAAGGTTTGAAATCGCTATAACAAAGTTATGGACTGAAAAACTGCGCTCTCAAACAAAAGCCTCTTCTGAATAAGTAGGTTAAGTTAATCAGATACATATGTCTTTGCCTTAGGTTCAGGGACAGGTAAAAACACACAGTCAAGCTATTTCAACTTTCAGCACTTTTATTTTTGTAACAGGACTATTTTAAGCATTAAAAAAAAAAAAAAAATCCTTTAAAAGAGTTTTGGAAGCTTCTATGACATTTACAAACTTGTGTGAGATGTATCCATCTTTCACTCACTGATCAGATACGTCTGCTCAGACAATGCATATTTTAAGATAAAAGAATCATCAGTAGATAGCAGAATGTAGTTAATGAAACAGTTATTCTTACTCATTTAAAAAAAAGGCAAATTTGCGCTTTTTTTAGTGGTTTTGGATACTATGTTCTCATTTAGAAAATGTCTGTTCTGCAGTTTGTTCCGGTCTTTCCTTCGATCTCTTGCCCATATTTCATTGCATTTGAACAAAATGCCCCCAACCAATCAATGAAGCAAAACTCTCAGATAATCAGATCAAAAATATCTATGTGTTCTTCTTTGGAGTATATATTTTTTTATTAGTTCAATATGATTTCTGGCCAAGAATTCATCTGTCTAGAAGAATGGAACATGTGGGCTGAATTCTTCCTTATCAAAGTCAACTTTTTTCATTACAAACCTACTGAAGGAAGAAAAATTAAAATAAACACATCTTGCAATTGCTTACACTTATTTATAGCTTTAACTGATTCCACTGGGGTTACTCCATCTCACAAAAATCTTGCTTGAAAGTACATGTACTGAGGATAGTATTGGCAAGTGTGAACATGAGGAAACGGTGGTAATTTTGCTCATCAAAGAGCACCATTCCTAAGTCCCTAGTAGATACTGGGCAATTTCTACTGCTGTCAATCTATCACCTTTCAGGTGTATCGAACACACATTTAGGAAAGGAAAAAAAAATAATAAAATTTCTACTGAAAATGGCAACTGCATTAAACAAAAGCCTTCATAACCTTTTTTAACATTTTCCAAAGTACAAGCTTTCTTTTCAATAGGAGAAATAAATATTGACTTTAATCTAAATATGTTTCAAATATCTGAACTGTTTCAAATGTCTGAATTGTTGGCTTATACTGTGTCTGTACAAGCTTTTCATACCTAAACAATCTTTTAAATGACCTATAGCATCTCAACTTTGAGTATATAATTTCCTTAATTTCAATCTAAAATTTTAGTATTTTCATGCTATTTAATACAGCTCTTTTGTGGCACATAATGCTACATTGGATTCAGTTAATATAACTTAAAGTGAAATGGAAAATTGGCGAATTAATATTCGATTAATAAATAGAAGATGACAGAGTAGTTTGGAAGGATAAAAATGTCTCTAACATATTCAAATTCAGACAATCTTCATGTACTTTAAGGTATTAGTTTCTAGAGTCAATGTCATGTCAAAGATGACAGTGTTGGGCACTGCTTACTTTGACTATGCAGTGTAAACAATGAAGCAGCCTTTGACAGCTTACTTGGTTAGAATGACCATTTATGTTTTCAAAGCTGGACCTGATTTGTAACTAGATTCCTCATGTTCTCTGGCAGTGCTTAGTCTGTGTATACCATTATGTGTTAAATAGAAAGATGAAGAATAGAAATGAAGATATAAATGTAAATCCAGAATGAGATGTCTAGTTATTATGAGATATATTATTTACTGTTCAGTGTTTCAAAATTTTGTATTTATATTTGTAAACTGATAAAGATAGGGTAAGCCTCTATACTCAATTCCTCTTTGGAGTCTTAATTTGAAGTAAAGATCTTCAGCATCTTTACTGAGCTCCTTAGATGCACAGAAATTAACAGGCAACTCTCTCCAAAATAATTCCTGGCCTAGGCTCTTTCCCAGTCTGTGCACTGATGCTGACTGACAGTTGGCCTAGGACAAAACTGCCAGCAAGCACAATGGACAATTTTAATTATTGTTTCTTCTTAGTTTATGGTGTAGACAAAGTTAAGAAAGCTGTTGTAGTGGTTTGTTTCTTTGTGAGGTGGCTTCAGACACTTGGGAAACAGATCTTTCATGTTACAGTTTCTGACTATCTTCTAACAAAACAAGTCTATGACATTTCAAGAAAACACGTCAGTCATATTTATTTGGTACTTTAAATACATAAGAGCTTTTGATTTACTGATGTTATATTTTAAATTGAATGCTGCTTTCATTTTAGAAGCAGTCAGCAAAAACAATTCAAACCAGCTAGAAAATTGAGTCTAGGGAGAACTTCTCTTCCTCTTTTTAATTATTGGATAACAGACTCAGGGCTGAGCTGTATAGAAACAGCTAATCATAAAGAATGTGCTGGGAATACTTTCAGAAGATTTCCTGGCTGTGACCTGCCTCCTATTCAAACTACATGAAAATCTGCCAGGGACAGCTTGAGCTATCGCTGTCATGCACGCTCAAGAGCTTTGAGACTCACATCAGGGAGCACCTGCTCCTGAGGAACTTCAAGTCCCACTACCCAAGTAGAAGCATGGGAGTGTTCATCACTCCTCTGCAGCCCAAACATGTATGAAAAGTCACATTCTAAGAAAAGCAAACTGAACGTTTGTTATATTTGTTTTTCTCTTTTCTGCACAAAAGGTGAGAATGACAATTAAGTTCTATTCTGTAAAATAAAATACATTGCATCTAGAAGTGTAAGCAGAGGAGTGTATTTCTTCAAATTTCTCATGAAATACACTTATTTTTTTGGACTATGTTTTAAAATAAATAATGAGAAAGAATTCACTATTGATCTGTACCACTATAGATCCATCTCTAAATATCACTGTTAAACTTTTACTTACATGAAAAGTTAAAAATTTCTACAGAAGTCACTATTAAATTATTTGGGCTGTCAGCTACAAGTGCGTGCTCACTTGTATTCACATGAATGCTGCTAGAGGTTTAGTAACTGGTGATAGCAGAACATCTCCAGTGCCAAAAAAAGGAAAGAGTTTTCTTTGCCAAAATAAATCAGAAAGGGTCGTGTCTTCCACTTGTGTAAGTTTTTGTAACTCAGTTAAAGTCAATGGATCTTCAGCATATTTTACAAATATGGGATTGCATCCAGTGTGTTTCTCCACTTCCTTGAAAAAAGGAACCCTTCAATGTCAGGAAAGAGGAATTTGCAAATAATTGATTAAAAAAAAAAAAATCTCAATAAAAGCAACAAAAAATAATTTAGTATTTCCTTTAATACAAGGCACTTTTACAGAATGTTTGATAGCTAATTGAACATAAAATTTATGAATAAATTTGCTTTCAAACAGGCATATATCTTCCCTACTGAACCGTAATCAAAGGAGTGAAGTACATATTCCAACCAAATATATGATTACTGTTTTCTAATAACTAAAATACATTTTATACATTATGATTTAGAGACCTAGGAGGTATTTTGTTGAGGTTTTGTTCCAAATAACAGGCATGCTCTTTTTCCTTTCTTTTTTTAAAATTCATGTAATGTCATATCTGAAAGCAATTAGTCAATGAAATATTTGCCATGAAAATTAAGTAAATATTGAGCTCAAAGGAATGCCTCCAATGTAGGCATTCAGAATCAGATCTTATTTAAGCTCAGTGTAGTATCAAGATCCCTGTTACACTGAGTTATAATTATTTATATTTACATGTTACTTGTTCATTTACATTTGTAGCAGATCAAAACTTTGATTCATCGTTACAAACTAAATGACAGCCAAACACAGGCATTACTCGGGTCAATATATAATTAATTGAGAATGAACATAAAAGAAAACAGACCCTGTCATCTATATCTGGGACATAGATGGGTTCATATTTGGACTGTGTCTGTTATAAGAGGTCATAAGCCCTTATGAGATGTATATGCATTTTCCTCACGCCTCTACCTTGTACACTATGTTTTATTTCACATAATTAATATAATATTTATACCATGGTAAATTTAGTGCCATATCTTTGTAAAAATCAGGTTTAAAGCTGATTTTATCAAGATTATGATAAAGCAGTATAAGAAGAGGAAAAAAATTAACTTGCCTAAGATGTAGTGGAAATTTATGCAGCCACAAGCTGTCTATAATAAATGTTAATTGATTACAATTTATATTTTTGGTCGTCTTCCCAGAGATTCCAAGCTATTAATCTGATGTGAACACAGCCAGAATACTGTAATAATTTTAGTCACTAAAAGCCTTAAGGGGAATTCAGATCTGTTGGAATAAATATAATAGCCTTATCCACCTTGAAGAAGAGAGTAAGGCAGAGAGGGAAAGGAAACAAAACAGAAGAAAACATTTAAAAAATATTGTTTATACTTAATAAATTTTAATGAAAACCTGATGAGAATGTATGTTGTGTACTATGCTGCTAATGTAGAGATGGATGCAACATTTCAGTAAAGGGGTGTATATCAAACAAATGGCTACCTGTGGTAATTACTATAAGTAGTACTCATATGAAGTATTGCAGATTATTTTAAAACCTCTTGAGTCAATATCAAGTATCCAAATGTTCTCCTTGCTTTGCAGTTCTTGGTATCTCTAGTAGGCTGGAGCTGAAATAATGACGTGTCCCATTCTGATCTCATGCCTTTTCTTTTCGTAAACAGTTGTAGAAGATAATTGGTGATCATGGAATAACCTCAGAGATATATACAGCTCAGAGTTCTTCCTTTTCAGTGATAATTGTCTCTCTTTCATGTTTAATGGCTTTTACTGAAGTTATACATGCTACAGTATCTTTCTCTAAACTAACTTTTTATGTCTCATGGTTCTCAAAGTTTAAAAAATGCAAACAAATATTAACACTAATACTTATATATCAGTAATCTGAATTTATCAAAAGGTTTGTGTTGGGTTTTTGTAGTTGTTTGTTTGTTGGTTTATTGGTTGGCTTACTTTTTTTAATTAATATTTTTATAAAAGTTTCTGCTCTGAAACAACATGATGAATCACATGTGAACATGATCAATCATGTGAACATGTGAGGATGGTAGAAAAAGGTAAACTAAATGTTTCCTTTACCTTTTTCCATTTTGTATATGTGGATTTATTGCAAGCAACTGTCATTTTATCTAGCTCACCTTTTTTTTTTTTTTTTTTTTTTTTTGGTGTGGGTGTGTGTGGGTGTGTGGGTGTAAATGAAAAGTACAGTGTCTCACTGCACATTTAGCAGCCTGGTCTATTATTCTTTGCTCACAAACTTTCAAACAGTAAGTTCAGACCTGCATTTGATACCAACACTTAGCAAAAATCTACTTTCATTATCTGTAGAAAGAAGGAGGATGGGTTATTCTTTCCCATAAACCCATGAAAATGATCATGTCTAAGAAAGTATTCAGGGATGAGGTGCAGTTTCCCAGAGGAAATGGCGATGTGCAGCAGCAGTCACCAGGCACTTACTCCGAGATGTTGAGAGGCATTGGCTCCAGCCACAGCAGCCAGGCAACTAAATACTTCCAGTCAAGCGTGAGGTGAGCAAGACATCCCCAGAGGGGAAACTGAAGGGAAAAAAAGAAGTTTGTTGGTTTTGTTGGCAGGAAACCTCTGAAAAACTAGTCTTCTGTTCCTCAGTCTGATCACTTTAGTTGGGAAGTAGTGGGAGGTCAATTCCCTTCTTATTTTGAAAATATTCATCTCTTTTACATCATGAAAGAATGAGTTAGTTTGCTCTGTATGTGATCCTTGGGGTATAGTGGTCAGGGTGGAAGGCAAATTAGGGGACTTGGTGTTGTTCTACTCAGTAGAGAGAAATGAGAGAATAATTTGAAGAAGAGACAGAGACAGAAAGAACATGTAAGCATGAGCTTAACAAATCAAGAAAATGAGAACATTTTCTTTAGAGAGGCAGCAGTTTGTGTTCCTCACAATTCAAGGTCTGACCCATCACAACTGTTCCCAGGACAGCAGAGGTGACCGACAGCAGAGGTGACCAACAGCAGTATATACTGTCAATAACTGCCTGAGCTCTCCTCAAAGTTTCAGGGGACCCAGGAAAGGCATCCAGGTCTTCTGCAGTCTGCCATAAGAATGTAATGAGTAATTTCCTATTAGAAAGTCTAAATGAAGTTATTGAGATTTCATCTCAATATAAGCTTCAAGAAGTACATTGTTCTCTTTAAACAGAAAAATTGAAAGGGTAGGTGCTGATAGAGAAAATTTGAAAATAAATAGAATGAAAATAAAAACACATCAAACTTATGGACATATATTTAACTGAGCAGACAAACTTCAAATTTTTATAATTCAGACAGAAATTCTTTTACCTGCTTAACTTGCCAGATAAATTTGATGTACTGCCTCATACACCGCAGACCTGTTGTTTCTGATGTGTGAATGGACTATCTCTGCTTCTAGCATATGTTGTCCTATTATTAGAGATCACATACACCTATGTTTTTCTGAAGAAAATGCTAAATTGTGGGTCTTTATCAACTTCCTTATGATTCCAGGCTATAGATTAATTATAAAGGCCCATGTTGAACATAGTTGCGCATATTCATGACAATGAGAATGGTTTAAAAGAATCTGGAAAAACACGTCACAGTGAGGTTGCCCACAGAATCATTAAACATGAATCATCCTTGGGTGCCTAGTCAAATTTAATTAGTGGAATGTAATTAGCATCTAATTATAATATCCCATATGAAAAATCTTGGCTGCTTTTTACCGTATTGTAGCCAAAAAGTGACAGGAAGTACTGCAAGTTGTAAGACGCTCTTGGCCAAAGAAAGAACACAAAAATATGCTTGCTTACTTTCTTGGATTTAACACTTACTGTTTTCATGTTAATATCTGAGGAATCATTGGGTGGTAGCAAGAATCCAAAGTGGCTAAATAAATAACTCCTAGAATAATGTAGTAAGTACAACCCTAGCAACGAGAGTGGCAAAAAGTCAGGACCACCCTGTAGGTGTCACCGTGGAGACAAACCCCCACAAGTGTATGACTCCTTGGCTACGGAAAACCTTTTCTACAACAGAAATAACAAAATCAAATCCAGTGAGTCCCAAAGTGTTTAAAATAGGAATATGATTTTTCAGTGCATTTGGGCAATTTTTCTTATAAACTGACAGCACAGCTGATTTCTCCCTTTGCTCAGACAGGGTGAAGGAATAAGAAATCACTTTGAAGGTAGATTAAAAGAAACGGGAAAGGTGAGAAAATAAACAGTCATGGTGGATAACAACAGAGAAAAAGAACTTACATTTAAAAAATCACTTGCTTCATTGTTTCCATTAAACTGCAGTCTTAAACAGCATAGTTTAATAAACGCTCCCTGCATGATATATAGGAAAACAAAGAACATGAATCTTTACATTCTAAGATAATGAAGAATTATTTACCAGGTTTAGTTGACAAGGTTTAACTTCCTTCATGTCCAGGAGAGGCAATGCCAACCACCTCCAGGCTGGATCTGCCACAAGCCAAGGCTAAGCCCAGCAGCAATGGTGACAGTACCTCTGGGACAGCAGATTTAAAAAGAGAAAAAACTTCTTGTGCAGAAGCAAGTACAGTCAGAGAAGAGATGAGTGAGAATGTATGAGAAAAGCAGTGTTGCAGACACCAAGGTCAGTGTAAGAGAAGGACAGACAGGAGGTGCTCCCAGAACTGGAGCTGACATTCCTCTGCAGCCCATGGTGAGACAGAACTTGCCCTTGGAGATGCCCAGAAGAACCAATAGCCACTTGCAGCCTCTGAAGGACCCCATGCTGCTGCAGGTAAATGCCTGAAGGAGGCTGTGACCCTGTGGGAAGCCCATGCTAGGGCAATGTCTTTGAAGGGCCAGTGCACCTGTGGAAAGAGGAGCCTAATCCCGAGGAGGTTTTCTGGCAGGACTTGTGGTTGTGTTGAGAACCCACACTGGATCAGTCTGAAGGATTGCTTCCCATGGAAGGAACCCACGCTGGGACAGCTTACGAAGAACTACAAACTGGGGGAAGGACTCACATTGGAGAAGTCTGTAGAGGAGTGTCTCCTGTGGGAGAGACTCCATAGCAGAGCAGGGGAAAGGTGTAAGGGGTTCTTAAGGGTGTAAGAGGAGGATGGAGGGACAGAGACAATGTGTGCCCCCTCTCTATTTCTGATGGAGGATTTGGGAATCAGGAATGCCTGATCCCTGCTAAGCCGGGAAAAAAAGAAAGGGTAGGCAGAAGATGTTTTCAAGACTTGGATTTACTTCTCATTATCCTACTCTAATTTCAATGATTATAAATTAAAACCATTTATTCAATTTAAGTCTGTTTTGTCTGTGACAGTAACTGGTTAGTGATCTCTCCCTGTCATTATCCCAACCCACAAGTCTTTTGTTATATTTTCTCTCCCATGTCCAGTTGAGGAGGGAAGTGATATAGTGGCTTTGGTGGGCATCTGGTGTCCAACCCTGTAAACCTACTATAATCACCATTCCATTCACATGAAAATGAAAATATTTCCCCACAGACATTCGATTGGCTGTATGAATGCTTAGTTCTCCATTCCTGGAATCTGGTTTAGGGCTTTGATGTTGATTTCTCATTGCTGATGGATTGAGGAATTTGACTGTTTATTTGTTTGTGGGGGGGTAGCTGCTTTCATTTTTGTTACAAACAACAATACTGAAAAAATGTGAGATCACAATAACAGCATTTAGGTTTAAATTAAACAGTTACAATGAAGTCAACATAATGCATACTTTATATTTTATATACTTATAAATTTTAAATGGTGTAATTTGGGAAAATGATTTTTTTTTCCCCCATAAATTTAGGAACCAGCATAAATCTGAAGTATATACACCAATAACTTGGCTTACCTGTTTCTGAATACGACTTCTTCTGTTAAAGGAGATTTAACGGAATTAGGACCAAATCTCATGTTGTCTTTCATCGACTACAATCATAATATAAAAAATATATATTTTATTTACTTATAAGTTTTAGAATGTTATTAATTTTGTGAAGCAGTATAAATACGTGTGTTTTGTATATCTTGTATTTCCCAATGACAAGAAAAGGCACTTGCTATGAAAAAGAGAGACACTGACTTCTTTGTTATATTTTAAATTGATTATATTTAACTACATTTAATTTGCATAGTTAAAACACTTTTGCTTATTATGATAATGAGTAACAAAAGACTGTGTAACATACTTAAATTATATTTTCTACATACAATTAAATCTACATATATTTGAGTATTAAAATTCAGATTAAAGCTATTTGTTTTCAGAAGGAATAGTTGTTTGTCTATCTGCTGGTAAGATTTGCAAGCCATGAAAATTTTAGAAAGCAGTGTTTCCTTGTTTTCTAATTTTTATTTATTTATTTACTTATTTATTTAACTCTGTTATCTTCCTAAATTACCAAGAGGGCATGAGATAAATAGCTCTGTATACATCTTTAAGATTATTAGTCATGACCACCTGTTCTATATTTTGAAAGCTCACTCAAAAGTAGACATAAGGAACAGGACAAAAGGTATCAGAAAAAGCATGATGCTGTTACAGATATAATATGGGTACTATTAATGATATATAGCTATTTTTTATGTAACCATATGGTTGTAAAGGTCTAATTTGACAAAACTCTCATGTGGTACATGGAAAATGAAGAAAAATATTTTCCTCCATTGACCATATCCCTGTTGATGATAAAATATTTATATGTTTTATTTTGTTTACTGGAACTTATATTCTAATATAGCAACTACCACGGCCTTTGAGTCCTAACAGGCTATGCAAACCACTACAGTGGAAGCAGAATTTCAGTGTAATTTTAAGATTTATTGGAACTCTAGTGCTCTGTGTTTTACTGATAATCCAATGAGAAAAATAACTCTTCTCTTAGTTCTCTGTCCATTTCAAATCTGAGTTTGCCCGACTTGAAAGTCTTTTTTGGACATGCCTTAACAGCTTGATGAATATTGTATTGTAATTTCTTCAAGCATGGCCAAATTAAGTCTGGGGTGGTTCCTCTCCAAAAGCGCATACAGGGTCAAGCCTCATGGTTACAGACACTGAGAGGAGAAAGTTGCTGTGGTCTGAGCCCTAAAGAGCTTTTCCAACCATATATCTTTTGACAGTGTCCTTTGCTGATGCCCAGATATTTCTGAGTCTGCAATGAAGGGTGGTGCTAGTGGTACCAAGGAAATCATATGGTACTTTTTTTGTGGGCAGCCTTCCTTGAAAAACTCACAGAGAACAAATTAAGTGTCTGGCTAAACTGAAAACCTGTCCATGACTAAACATGGAAGCTAGCAGCTTAGAGGCAACACATCATGGACCTGGTTGCTTTCTATCATGAAGATTTTGATTAGTATTTTTTCAAAATAATGTAAAGGTCTTTTCTGAAAAAGCGTAGCATTCTCTATGACTACTCTTCTGCATATGTAAGTTTGAAAACCTCAAAAATGTCTTCCTTTGATTTAGCAGAGAATGTGCTTGTGTAGTTTGTTTCTTGTGAATCTGAATTAATCTTGTATTTTTTTTTTCAGTTTTTCCTCAGGCTTTGGTGCAAATGATAAATAAATAGCAGCTTTCCAATTACGTAGATTAGATATGCACTTATATAATAACATTAGCCCAGAAAATAATGTGATTTGCATTACATAACATCAGTATATTTATGCATTATAGCTCCAGTCTCCTGTCATTTTTCGTTTATTAACATTCTGCTAAAATAATTGTGTCTGCATGAAAATACTTCACTATTCAGCACATGTTTCTCTGCATTGTCCAAAATGAACAGCTAATAAATAAAACTTCACCATGAACCAGCCATAACCCAAGTTGCTGTGAGCTGTTTGTTAATGCCACAGGGCCTGAAGAAGAATTAAGAAGCTCTGACATGATCCTTCCTTGAGGACTTCAGTACCAATTTTTCTCACAGAATGCCATTGGACCCTGTTCAGTTCCTTGACCTCTTTGGAGAGTTAAGTCTGAAGACAACTTTCAACAATTCCACCATCTCGATCTTCCTGCCAGCATGGAAAATAACTTAAGCTCTGAAATCCAGACTAAGGTCAAAAGAGAGGAAAGTACTAAACTTCGTCTTTGGGCAACTCAGGTGTAATTCCCTTCAGCTGCAATATCAACCATGCTGCATTTTCTCAGGGTGATACTATAGATCTGATCTATGGATTTCTGAGATATGTAAATTTCTGAGGATAATTATACAGATCTACTGTGCTCAGCATTCAGTTATAGCTGTCTTGAGTCTTGTGATACTCTGTACACTCAAATCATCTTCACAGGAGCCAGCTTGACATGGAACGTTGAGGAAAATCAGGGAATGAGAATTATCTGCTAAGCCTGCTCTTGGTCTGTGATTCCTCATCTTGAGGTAACCTTTTGAGACACATTCATGATCAAGTTCTCCCTTAAAAATGATGCCTCGTGGTAGACAGTGTGAAAACAGGCTCCTTCCTGGTCCTGAAGAACTGAAAGTATTTAGTATTTAGTATGCATTCACTCCTAAATGCAGTCTTGAATCTGAACTTTTTAAAGAACAAGAAGGCAGCAATGACAAGATGACATTTTAACTCTCATAAAATACTGGAATAAATATCTTAGATTTTGTTTCCATATTATGAGTACAAGCCTCCAAAATATTCAGGGTTTTGCCTGAATTGTTAGGCATATTGAAAGTCTAAAAGAGATAAGTTACATGAAAATCAGCATAATAACGGATTCCTATTAAAAAGATGTACATACAAAAGGAAACTAACTTCCAGAGAAGAAAAATTATAGTAATTCCAAAGATTAAAAGAGAGATTAAAACCGGAATTAGTGCTGACTGTACAGAAAGAATTTCCAAAGGTAATTTCATACTTCTTTGGAAGAAGGTCTGTAATTTCAATTTGTTTACTATTAAGACTCATTTATATGTTTGCAAAGACCATGTCTAAAGATGTACCATAACCTTTGAAATTTATAAGAATGCTAAGAAAATACAGACATGTATCTAATATTTTTGGACAAAAAGAGAAATTTCAAGGCATATTTCAGAAACAGGATAGTAATATGATGAAATATATGGTGAAATCCTTCACCAAAATCTAAAACACATTGTATTAGCTTGATCCTCTAAGCAAGTTATAAAAGAAATCTATAACTTAATATACTATTAAATGAGAACAGGCAACAAGATAAAAAAATAATGTAAAACATGTGCATGAATTTATCCCTTTCTTACTTCATATTATATGATTGGTTGAAATGAGAATTTTCTCTTTTAGTGTCCTTATGGTAGGCTGTTACTTTTAAACACGTCACTTCCAGTTGGTGCTCCCACTTAATGACAATCTAGTCAAATGATATTGACATATATAACTCATTAGTTCTTTGGAAAAAGGACCATTATTTTTCTTTTTTATATAATGAACTCTTAATATTCTATATGATATTTGGAGGTTCACACCAGTCTTCAAACCTCAGTATGGGGCATTTGAAAATCAAAAAAACTTTTGGTGACACAAAATTTGACCCTTTGTAAACAGTGTTTATTTCCATTCTTACTCTAGTCTGGTGATTGTGCATCTTTCATCTAACTGAAGTCTTACGTGTATGTCTGAAAGGGGTCTGGAGGGGTGAATCTGAGAACATCCCAGGTGTACTCAAATATTTGAGATACACAGAAATGTGTAATGGTACCCTCAGAGTGACTCTGGGAGATTTTATCCATGAGGAGGGGGACAATTTTAAGGAAGAATGTAGATCTTCCCTACAATCTCTCTCAATTCTCACTTAACTTCAGATTTACAGGGCAATCACCAGAACATTTTGATCTGTGAATTTAAGTCAACAGTGTGTACTTCCAGAAGTACTTAAGTAGTGGAGTGTTTAAAGGGGGACAACTGTTCCTCTGTTTTGGAAGTCATTTGACTAATAATCAAGTCCATCAATCTTCATTTACAGCTCACAGTTCCTACTCTTGAGCAAACTTCATTGTTTCACTCTTGCACCTTTGGATCTGACCACCTGGCACAGACAAGGCTGTGGTTTCTACCTTACTGTATGGGTCTATGGGGTTTGGTGTAGATGAAGTGTATGTGTAGGTATCAAACCACATGATCAACCCTACTTACTGTGTTTCCTTTACACCATGGAGAGGTTTGGGATGCGCACCTAGTCTGCTCCAAGCACAAATGGACATAAGTTTTCTGGGACTAGCTGGACTAAAAAACCTGAGTACACTATTAATTTGTGGTCCTCTGTAGTTGTTATTTAACACTATAATTCACTCAATTTGTTTAAATTTTCTTTTTTCTTGTTGAATTTGTATTTTCTTTCTTTTTTGTAGTAACAATCTGTAACATCTACATTAGTCTATCTTGCCTTTTCTTTTCTTTTTTTGTCCAAAGTCAGTGCTATTTACAGCAGAAGAGTGAACCTTCCCTGTGTTTTGCCCTCTCAGACCTTCCCTCATATGCCAAAACCCCTGATTAGCCAAAATAAGGGTCAAGTTTCAAATCTGGTATCCCAGAGGACTTCCAGGGATCACCTGATATTTCTGAGAATATAGCAGGAAGCAGTTGAGCTTCCTTTTTTCGGTGTTAGAGAGTATACAACTAGGAAAAAAACCCATACAAACAAACTTCAAAGTGATCAAACTGATTCTACTTGTAGTTTAGCAGTCCGCCCCTTAGGCTTTTTTAGCCTTGTTCAAACTGGTCTCTATCATCTCATAAGACAAATTAAGACACAATTAAATAAATCATTCCAAACTTGCTATCTGATAAGCATTGTTGTCTTTGGGTCTACAGTGCGTTTTGAAGGGAAAAGCATCTTTTTTCCAGTATTAATACACCTCTGAAGAAATCTCATGAGAAACAAGTGTTTTAGTCAACCTCAACAGAGAAACATGACTAGAAGGATAGCATATAAGTATGCCTGTCCTCAGAAGAAGAGATGAAGTGTTGCATAAATCTAGAGGACATTTTCACCGGAAATTGTAAATTTCTTTGCCAGCTTGTTTACTGATACAGCCCTATTTTCTAGTTTTAAAATGGTATTTTAAGGTAGAACAGAGCTAGCGGAAAATGTCCAGAGAAACCAATGATAATAATAAATGGAAACATATGGGAGTGCTCATAGTTTAACAGTCTCTATGCTCATGCTTGCCCTTTTTTCTCTAGGCAAAATTTAATTTCAATATATTCAAAATACCTCTACAAATTAGTAAACACCAAGAACTATAAAAGCAATAATTCTTTTAAATGCAGCTCAAAAATTAATAAATGTCAATGAAAAATTTAAAGACTTGATTATGCTGGCTGACATGGCACAATGTCACACTTGCATGCAACAAGGGAAAACCATTAAATGAAAGCCCAAGTGTGACAATTTGACCAATTAATATACTTTGTGCCTTTATTTTTCTTGTTTAGTTGGGCATATATATCAAATTATGCTTTGGTAAATATATAGTACTTTTTTCTTTATTAGTTTTTTCAGAAATTATTACTGGGGAGTAATCAGTGGCAACTAAGGAAAAGATTACTAATAGAAATTGTGCATAATTTGATTTTTCTAAATGACATATTTCTGTTCCTTTTTCTTCTGCTTTCTTTGTTATGCAGTGCTGGAACAATATAAATCTTACTAGTGAATTAGTGTTATTCCAGGTGGTTAACGAAGTCCTGTACACAAACAATAAAGAACAGCTGACATTGTTAACCTTCACTGCTAACAGTAACATTTAGGAAAATGAATGTTTCTTTTCTTTTTGTTTCTTTGCTCTGTGGTGTTTTTTGGTTTTTTTTTTTTTTTTTGTTTGTTTGTTTGTTTGTTTGTTTTGTTTTGTTTTGTTTTGTTTTTTTTTTCTATTTCTCTCACATCCCTAGCTCTGACATGTTTGCCCTGTATGAAAAGAAATTAGCTCCTAATTATCCCACTGTTAATTGTTTAGGTACACATATTTTAAAATAAAATTTGCAACAAAATATTGACCATGGTTTCACCTAATAATGTGCCTCCTCTTAAGTGAAACACTCCTGCATGGTTCAAGAGTTTTTGAGACTCTCAAATCAATTTTCAGCATTTTTTGCTCTAACTACAAAACTCCTTGATGTCTTGTGTTCTGCCACATGTAGCTGGGCAAAGGCTTTTATCCATTTCAGTGGTAATTCTTGCAGTAAAATCTGTACTCCCTACAATTTTTCTGCCAGGTTTCTCTCTAGGTAGCTGGTATTCATCTTCTACTTGATCCATCTCTACCAAGGATGTGCTTACTTCAATGTAACGAAACCTTTGACAACAAAAGTACTAATCTTGACACCAACTATGGTAGTTACAGAAGGTTATTTTCCCAGGGCAGGGTAAAGCCAGGACTTATGGACTCCTGTGGACACTGTTGCATTTGCAAAAAACCTCTAAATGTATACTCTTCTATAGTTTTCTAGTGAACTGATCACTCAAATGATCAGTTGTATGCTGCTGCTTGTATGACTGAGTGCAGTGAAATCAGGTGAAAGCTGGTGGTACTTGGATTAATGTAAACCTAAAGCTGAGGAAAAAAAAACAACAAAAATCCCCCAACCAAAGAAAACCAATGAACCAACAGAAAAGCCCCACAAAAACAAAAACGAAAACAAACAAACAAACAAAAAACCCTCCAAAACCACCACCACCAAAAAAAAAAAATTAAAAACAACCTCCTCCCCCAAAAAGAAGCAACAAAAACCCCACAAAAACCAACAAGCAAACAAGCTCATCTAAGAAACCCCCAAACTTCCAGGGATGAAAAACTCTATTAGACAAAACTGAAATAAATAATTTTATCAAAACTTAGAAGCCTGTATAAAACCCTAGTAAATATTAAGCATCTCTAATATTCCCAACAACTTGCAAATGCCTAAAAAGACTCTTTTCTCGTCTTGCTTTATGACAAAAGAATTCACTTCACAGCTGTGGTCTATTACCTTAGAGACCATGCTAAGAGTTGGGATACAATAAGCCTCTGATGAAAACGGGTGTAAGTGTTATCACATCTAACTATAATAGTGTGAATGGTCCAACTATAATAGAGCAAATGACCTGACAGCTCCTACCCACTGAGCATTGAACATCACCACTTCACCAGCAGCAGACCAAAGGAAAAGAAAATTCTCATTCTGCATACAGTGCCCCTCGGGAAAAGCACAGTCCTATTAATTTACTGATGGCAGTGAGAGAACAGTTGTCAAAGTGCCTGGAAGCAGACCAGCAGACTGTTGACTTAATTATGCCAGACAACAGAGCCAACATTTTAAAGCTGTGAAAGATGGCAATTTTTCACACTTCACCTTCCCTCATTTTTTGTCCTGATAGCCAGACTTAAACAATTCAAGTAATCGAAAATATTAAATACAGGAATTATCCCTGTGTCTCTTCCAAATATAAAACAAAATAAACCCTCACAGGCAGAATTAAGTCAATAAATAGAAACTTTTATGTTAGGATTCGTTTGGAATACTTAATGCTACTAATCAAACCATGATTTTATAATGAGTTTAAAGAAATAATGTACATGCTCTGCTTTTTAGATCCCATCTTCTGAGTGTTACAGGCATGTAGCCACAGACTGATAGACACTAAGTAGAAAGTAAAATGCTCACACATGTTGACCTCATACCTCTGGATTTTTCAGGTTTTTTTTATGAACTTGTGCAAAATTTCAGTATTAGCTTCTAATATACACCCTTAAGTTTACTTACAAGGGCTGAGAGGTTCATCTTTCTCTGTAACTGGGTCAAATAAAGATTGCTTCCATTTTTTAGTGTCTTCTCAAAGGGCTATGTTACCAGACCAAATTTCAGATTTGTCAATAACTGGCCTGATTTTTTTTTTCATGCACAATGGTATATAATTTAAATATGATAATATTATTTTCCATTATTATATTTTTGTAAGTAAAAATTTTATAAAGCTTATCCACTGAACTATAATATGCATTTATATCATACTTTCCATCAGCATGTTTCATTTTTATTACAAAATATATATCAGGATCTCAGTGGTACAGATGGGGAAAATAAAATTAGTACCAGTCTTGTGACTTTATCTGGTTTAAAAAAATCTATAATAACTGGTATATAAATCCATCTTCAAGTAATTTTGATCTGATATTTTGTTGATGAGAGGTAAACGTGCACTGTGTATGTTATTTAAACTGTTTCATAATAAATATACCACTTTTCTGAAGCCTGATTCAAATCAGATTTTTTATATACACAATCAGACTAATGATTTTTACCCATTGACACAAGTCAATCTTTGTTTAAACTTAACTATTTTCCAGATTTCTTGACTTTGTTGAAGACGTTGGCTTGGGTTCAAAATTCTTCCAACAAAAATTCAACAATACAACCAAGTGGTAACTTGTTCTTCCATCTACAAGAAATATTTATATATATTGACATTTAAATTCTGTTTAATGATTACATTTCTAAATATGAAAATGGTGAAAGACTACTGGGTCAAAGCAGGAGATGTTGGCCACCATTTGTCTGATTATAGCTTTGTTGGTTCTAGACAATGCTGGTGGTAAATTTCATTTTAAAGACACATCTCATTCCCTTTAGAAGCAAGAAGGAAATAAATCAGCAGTAAATAGCATTTTCACTGAGCTGACTTCTCCTTATAAATAACCTATCTCATGCAACTCCTAACTCTATGTTCCTGTTATTAAAATAATGATATTTCATGAATTTTAGTTCAGAGTTGGCACCCAAAACCACAGCACAGTCAAAGCACAGAAATCTTTATAAAAGTACAGTGAAAAGGGTTTATTCATGTCCAGTTCTTCAGAGCAGAGAGGTCTGAAAATGTCTAAAGAGAGAGTGAAAGGACTGAGACTTGGAAATTAGTAGAATTTGAATTTACAGTGGGTGGTGGATGTTCAGATCTTGTTTACCTGAACTTGAGGCAACTAGGCTATTCAGGCTGTGGAGTTGAAACATATGATTCAGTGTTCCTTAGTATTGCTTCCTGAATTTCTGCTTCTCCTTATAGTCTTAAATATTATATTCAAAAAGACATTGAATCACTATGGTTCCACAAAACCCTGTTCTAACCATATTTCATTTTAAAATAGATAGGAAACTTGCTATAAAAATATTTGAAGTACTAGATCCTTCTGGGCTTTTAAAGGATTTATAAGAGATTTTAGTCTGAATAAAATCTGAAGACAAAAGAAAAAAAAAAAAAAAAAAACAAAAAAAAAAAAAAAACAACCTTCTATTGACTAGTAATGTTATTAATTTTCCTCGGGAAAAAGTCTCTTCTTGAATAAATAGCTTTGATTTCTTCCAGAGCGCTATATTTTGTGTGACCCATCATATGTTTAAAAGATAATGTCTCCAATTTCCCTCTTGGATCAAGCACAAGACGAAAGATAAATTCAAATATATAGATGTGAAATCAAGTAAAATGCTACATAGTATGTATGGGAAAAAATTGAAGGGAAAAAATATCTAAAAGAACTAAGAAATTTTCTTGGAGTAGGAAAAAAAATACACAAAAGCAAATTCTTCCAAATCTCTTCTGAAAAATTCAAGTAAGTCATCCATTTACATTGAGAGATCCCATTTTTTGTAAGTTTGAGCCATGAGTATTGACACTATCTCTGTTGTTGACACTGTCCCTGTTGTTGACACTGCTTTCTTTTTCCTTCACAAATTTATGAGATAAGTCTGCAGTGAACATCTACCTATTACTCTTCTAAAGAAAGCCAAAACATATACGAAAAGACAAAGTTGCCTTTCATAAGTCAAATTCAAAAACACAAGCTATATCTCACACCTCCACTCCATGAATGGCCACATTAATACCGTGATTACAGTATGAGAATTTTATAGGAGACCTTCATCATTGTTTTTGGTGTCTTTTTTCCTGAAAAAATTACATTGCAATTACATAGTTTCAAAGCAAGAATTTTAACACTTGAAACTTTAAGTCATTATTAGTAAAATATAATTTGGTCTGCATACCTCTGTGGAGGTGTAGAGATAACTGGGAAGTAATATGAAGTAGGAAAAAAAAAAAAAAAC
Organism: Hirundo rustica; assembly: GCF_015227805.2. Lineage (NCBI taxonomy): Eukaryota > Metazoa > Chordata > Aves > Passeriformes > Hirundinidae > Hirundo > Hirundo rustica. Next base: position 81,663,905 of record NC_053451.1, read on the forward strand.
AGACAGGTTGCACTGGGGTAGGTATCAAGAAATATAAAAAAAATTTGGTAATTTAATAAATTAAATAATAAAGGCTAATATTTATTTTTAATGCACCTTGTAATTATTCTAGTGGATGAAGAATGGAAAAAAGGAGGGAATACTGTGTATTGGAAAATAACATGAGTGAATTACCTTTGGCTTAAGGTTCTTGGAAAGCTGCAGGTGGATGTGAAATCTGGATATTAAGGTAATTGTTAATGTAAATATTATGATTTTTTTTTTACCTAGAGGAGTTACAGGGTGGATAATTAAAAAAAAAAGTTCTGAAGAAACATCATAAATAATGATCAAATATATTTGATTGCAATTGTAAAGAAGTGAAATTATTAAAGATCTTTCTCGCTTGTGCAGTTTTGCCTGGCATTTGTTTTAATCATATTTTCAAACTAAAATACATATATTTTTGCTGTTCACTGTTTGTTGGGTTTCTTTTATTGATTGTCTATATTGCCACCTCAACATGATTTTAAGAGTCAAAAAACTTTCCAGTCAGTCATTTGCTGTTTTGTCAGCTCCCCTACAGATTATGAAGATGTCATTCTGTTACTCCAGTGTAGCATGAGGCTGTAAGTAAGCATCAGTCAGTACTTTCCATGGTGGAATTCTTTCCCAGACAGAGGTCTGGCATGTAGAAAAGGCAGCACCTACATTTGTTTTACTGTATTCTGATTATTCTGTATTGAAGAAGATTTACATTTTGTAATGCTGGCAATGTCTGTCTACACAGGAAGGAACTTCACAGAGAAACCATCTGACATCTGTCCTCCTAAATTGTTGTGTATCATTCAAAATGCTATTTTTTGCTCTTTAAAGCTTGGCATGTTTAGTTTCTGTACATTTTCAAGTCTCTCTTTCCTGTTGCCTGTACTCAGGTAACCTGGGAAAACTGGAGAACAAGGAGGTTGATGCTGGCAATACCTGATATAATCTGTAGAGCATGGGAAAAAATGGTTGGACACTCATGGGCATAGTTATGGTTGGGGCTTTTTTGTTTGTTTGTTTGTTTTGGTTTTTTTTGTTTTTTTTTTTTAATGTGAAGCACGAGGTTAAGGGATATGCAGAAAGGCCTTTGAGCACCACATGCAAACCAGGGGTTTCCTTGGAATCTAGACTCAGAAGTTAGACACATATATATAGTTTAATCTGTTCTTAAGCTCCTTTTGTATAGGCCTCATGCCCATGAGGCCGAGCATTCATTTCTTTACAAATAGCACTGGAATGCCTCAAAAATCTATGCCCTCTATTTTTCTGAGATAAGAGTGATCAGAGGCTAATTTGAGTCTGTCCAGTCTGTCCTAGTTTTTGAGAACTGCTTTCATTGAGCATTAAAAACACATAATACAAACTCTCATAAAACAAACATCCCCCTCTCCCCCCCAAAAAAAAAAGAAAGACAAACCCCCCCCCCCCCACACACACACACAAAAAACCCCACAAACTTTTAATTCCAAAAGCTCTGGCACTATAATGCAATTTAATTGCCCAGTTATACCGTATTCATTATTCTTATTTCTTCTTTTTCTTTCCATCAGATATATTGGTAGCATGTCCTGAGGTTTTGCTTCCAAAATTTTAAGCACTGGATCATAGTGATATTTGTGATTTTTACTGTTACTCTTCCTCAAGTAACAGTTAAAGGCCAGAGGTAGAGCAGGGCAGTTGAGTTAGTTCTAGAAATGTGGGCAATTGCATCAAGCCCTGTTTGATATAGAGATGCCAACACTACAGATACATAAACCTGTCTGAATCAGTTTCTGAATTTGGCTGTGTGTTGGTAAAGCTGCAGCCGAGATTCACAGTGTGATACTGAATGGACTCTGAAGAAGCAGGATCGTTTTTCAAGGGCAAAATCTGTGACCAGCTCATACATTGATACTCAAAAATAAATACCTACTTCATTGCTTATGCTAAATTATTCTGAAGACTATTGCAGTGGGAATAACATATGTCTAAGTGTTTGAAACATTTGTTGAACTTTATAAGATGATATTCATCACATGCAGCTGAACTCTGTAAAACAAGCAATGGAAAAGTCATTGTGAAAACAGTGTGATTTGCTTGTGAGGCTAAAGGTCACCAAAGAACTATCTGATTTTCCACAGAAAGAAAGAGAAAAACCAGAAAGATCTATAAAATAGAAAAGAAAATGGAATGATGAAAAATTGAAAGAGACAGATGATGTTTCTTCTGAGTTCAGTCAGTTAAGTTCTTCTTGATACCTTTGAAGCTAGTAACCAATAACATGAAGAAATGAGGGGCAATTTCTTGTTTTGTGGTAAAAACATTAGATATGTGCAAGAAGCACATAGAAATAAATAGCAGAAAACTATGATAGATTGATCTAGTAGATTAAATTAAATTTACAGCCTGTTGGAAAAGGGTTTAGAAGTATAGGATGCTTGCCAAGACCACGGCAAGATCTTCAGGTGAGTGGATATAAAGTGATATAAGTTCTGGCAGCTGACAGTAACCAACAGCTACTCTGCAGTCTGACAAATCGGCCATTTCAAAATGTTTTAGTATCAGAGATCTTCTACAGAGATCTTCAAACAGGCTGAACTGTCATCTGGAAAACTCAAAATCAGCACCAGGGTCAACAGGATTTGAGTGGCAAGTGTGGAAAATCATGGAAAATAATGTAGAAGGCAAGCCTGCAAGATATTTGCTTTAGCTGCTATTCTCAGAAATTAACAAACCGAAGAGCAGTTGTCAACGTGAAATGTCAAATGGAAAACGGTCAACCGTGACACAGTACAGAACAAAATTATTCTGATTCTTACTGATACAGAAAACAAACTGATTTAAAATCTTCTCAGCTCAAAAAACGTGTTCAAAATAGTACTCATATTTTTCTGACAGCCAGCCAAAGAAAAATGGACTATTTATATATTCATTTGCAAGGGCTGCTGTTGAGGAGAGATAAAAACTATACTGAAGAATTGAAAGATTCAAAAATACCAAGGCATGAGCTGTACCAATTGGCTCCAGTTATCTTGTCCATGCCAGCCATTCTAGGGAGTGTTGAATTGGCATTTTCAGGTTTTCTCACTCCAAAGATTCAACATGAAGGAGGTAATCTTGAATTATGTAATGTTAGTGAAACTAAAAATTTTAGAAATTTGTAATATGCTTAGTAAATAATAATGGAAAACTATTGACATAAACATTCATTTCTAGTCCTAGTGCATAAAATATGTTAATGAAAATGCTAATATTGATAATTCCTGATCATTATCTTTTTATTTAATCAACTAATTCTCATGCTTACATGAACTATGAGTCATTCTTTCCCGGTTTTTATCAGTTGTTTGCACTTATTTCTTTTTTTATTCAGGATGTGATTTCTGATGCTTTTATCTAGTAAATACTATTGTTTTAATATTTAAGATACACTCCAAACCCTTACATGGCCATGCCCTTATTTGAGCTTCAGTCTCATTACAATAGAGCAGGCTCAAAATATATGACTTGTGATATTTGCTCTCTGTTTTCACCATTTTCTCATATCAAATGATACAAATTAATGAATCTAATTTTCTCATTGCAAGTGCTAGCTACAGAAATGTTTTTGATACAAACTCAGCTGCTACCAATATCACAAATGTATTTCCTTTTGTCACTGTGAAGTACTTAAAAATGGTGGAGATGAATAAGCTTGATATTGAACGGTTCTTGATCTAAACCAGGAAGGCTCTAGTTACAGCTCAACCTGAATTCATCTGGAAAACAAGCAAACAGGCAAAAAGACATGAGTCTTTTTTAAACTCTTGTTTTAGAAACTCATTGCCTTTTCCCTCTAAATACATGTGCGTATATAATAATAATTAAGGAAGCATTGCAATTAAACAGCAATTTCAGTGAATGAATGTGTAAATTACTTATATGTATACAGTGGGAAATTAGAAAATTACAGTCAGTTCACTATTTTTTCAGGTAAACTTTTTGGAGTTTTTTTACTATATCTCTTAGATGGTGATTTCATGGGGTTAAATACGTATCACTTTGAACACCTTGCTACTAGACTAGGCTTTCAAGGGTAATATATGAAAGGTATTACTGCGTTAACAGCCAAGATTTTTTATCAATAACATCATTTACTTAGAGAAAATAGTATTTCTGCAATCATGTTTCTTCTTTTTCATGAGTTTAGATTTATCGCAATTCATATTATACCTACTATTTCTTTGCAACAATGTAATCATTATAGAAAAAAAGCTTGCTACAGATGTTTGAAATCTGTAGCTATCTCTTACAGTGATCTTAAATTTCAATAATTTTCAAATTTTAAAATGTAAACAAATTACACACATTAACATGGAAAGAGTAACAAAGGAAAACCAAACTTAAGCATGCAGAAGCACACAAAACTTATTGGCTGGATCACAGGTAGCATTTTAAGATCTGCAATTTTCCCAGCAAATGCAAAATCCTCATTAACTGTTTTTCTCTTAGAATTATTTGCTTTCCAGCTACTGACATAAACAAAAGACTGTTTTAAGAAATAAAATTATTATTTGAAAATGGAGTTTGCTATAGAATTGGAATTGCTGATCAAATTTCATACAACACTTAAAATATCCCCTAAACTATAAGAGATCCCTTCCCATGTTGCTCTGTCAGCATCTACTTTATCATAATTTACAAGGAGAATTGCAAATGTCTCCAATATTTGGATAAATGAGGGTATTTGATGGCTGGCCTTATTCCCTAGATCATGCCACAGAAGCAGATAGTCCCCCTTCCCCAGTTTTATTGTCACGTGCACGGTCAGACCAAATGTGAGGGAGCATAAAAGTTCAGGTTTGAGCAGACCAAACTTTTAAGGAGGTAGTTTGCTATTACACAGTTGAGTGGTAGGCAAAATCCACAGACTTTTTCTTTTTAAACACCCACTGTCTGATTTTTATTTTTTTTTTCTTTTAGAGTTCACTATTTTAAAGCATAAATTGATAGATCTGAATGAGCATGTTTCAGGCAACAAACAGGCAAGCAAGAAGTTATGAATAATTTCAATGCACGTTAAGCTGATTTCAAGCTTCTGTGGTGTGCAGAGTAATTATTAGCTAAAAGTAAAAGAAAGATCAGTTACACACTTTATTTTCATGCTGGAGATCTCAGTAACCCTATGGCTTCCTATTTGTTAAAGAAAGCGGATTCTTATTGTCTCTGATACAGGACACTAAAATAATGGAAAAAGAATTGGCATTTCTTCTAAAACATACCAAGCTCATTCACTCCTTTCCTTTCTGTAAACACATCTATACACCCACTGTTTCTGGGAAGTATTCCAGCTACACTGAATTCAAAGTGAGGAATATACACAGTTGGGTGGCTTGTAAGGTGGTTGGCTAAAGATTAAGCGGAGAAAGAATGAAAAGGAAACAGAAAAGGAAAGTCAAAAGAAGGCAGAAAAAGCAAGGAAGCCTTCAAAAAGAATGGGGGTAATGTTTTAATGCAAGAGATTAGAGTAAATGCTTGCTGACAGAACAGGCAAGGTGGGTTTGGAGAAAAAAAAAAAAAAAAAAAGACAAAGAACTATAGAAAACAGGAAAATTTTGAAAATAAACATGGAACAAAATACAGATAGGTGAAAACTCTCCCTTTATACCTATTTTTCTCTATGCAAGTTTTTGTTTTGTTTTGTTTTCCCCTTTGGTTACTTTTTTTTTTTTTTCTCTTCTTACTGACTTTTCTAGGATTATTCCTTAGGATGTTATGGACTTCCTAGGTGTGACTCAGAACTATGACTGTGAACTGACTCTGAATCATTCTTCCCAGTAGTGTGGGCAATCTTTGCTATGCATCCTTATGGAAAGTATTTGACTCTTCAATATCATGCTTTCCCCATTCCCCTGAAATTCTGAGACCTGAAAAACTGCTGAGTATTTTCATAAAATACATATATAAATAAAAGAATATCAACAAATTCTCAGAAGAACTTATGAGAGTTTGTAATAAAAAGATTCTTAGAAAAACTGCCAGGCAAAGTAGCTAGTAAAACTAGGTTGGGTTTCTAAGTGTTCAAACTTGCAGAAAACTCTTTGGACATCTAGAGACCTTGTATCTGCTGATACCGTGTCTAGTTCAAATGGCTTGAATGCAGGTGAGAACATTTTACTGTCAATAATTAACCATTTGGTACAGTCAGTCTTATGCGAACAGTGAAGAACAGGTGTCATGTCTGGTGAATATTCATTTAAGGGTGCCCATTTTACACAAAGAAGAAATGTTTCTGTTAGAAAAAAAAAATCATAGGATCATCCCATCTTAATAATTGTATAAAAAGAAAATAGAATCTTACTAGTTTGCAGATAAAAAAAAGAAGAAACATCCAAGAAGTTCCATCTAACCAGAGCTGGTTGTTCCAAGAATTTTTTTTTTTTTTTTTTTTTTTTTTTTTTTTGTCTTTTTATAGGTATGTCTTTTATTTGAATGCTGTCATGTGCCACACAAGCAGTGCTTTCACCATGGAAAAGCCAATGCATCTGTTCTGTCAGGATTTTTACTGCCAGTGTTTAACCCATATCATCTGTCTAGTAGGTGGAAGTTTGGAAGTTTTAGAAATCCCTTAGAAAAACCAAAAAATTTTGGATAATTTTTTCTCAGTTCTTCTTCAGTGCTAGGGATGAAAATGTTAGTTAATGGCATTATCTGAAGCACTCTGGCATCTGATCCAGTGGTGTTGTAATGCATCAATTTGGTTTATATTTCATCAGATTTGCAATGTTTTTTCTATGTATCATGTGATCTGTCCTTGCCCAGCAGTGCCCATCGCCCACACTGAAATGTAACCTCTGTTCCCCTCCCGCTTCTCCCTTGTTGGGTGGTGCCTCTGGGCCCTGCCTCTGGGCCCTGCCCCCTGGGGAAAAAGCCACGGCAAGGGAGGGGCCAGGGCTCTCTGGCACTGGTGAGCCATTGGGACAGTCCAGCTAAACAGGGCAGGACTTGAGAATAAAAGCTGTAAAATCCCTCAGATGCCAGAGAGCCAGACTCTTTTGCCATCGGCGGCCGTCTAATCTCGTGGGGAAAACTACACAGTGGGGAAACTGTATGAATTACCATGTTGTTTTTAATATTTAGGCTGTAGAAGGAATGACAGCAGTAGAAAATTTAGCTCTGAACTATTTGAGATTATTCAAATTATAAGAGACAGATACTGTTACATTACATTGTAGTATCCCTCAAATTTGGGTATTAGGTGTGCACATAGATGTTATAAATAAGATACTTTCAAAGCCAAAAGTCATACACAAATTTATGTCTGGAGAAGATGGAATAAATATGTTTGTAAATCCATGCCCAATCACGGGTAGAAGCTGTTAGTAACCTCCTCAATATTGGATGAAATTCTCTGCAACATAACAAAAATCTGTTCATGTCAGTTTTCAAGAACATGAAAAAAATTTTTGGGGAACTTATAAACTGTGTTATTGCTGAGAAAACATGTCCATGAAGCTATATATTTTGAAAATGTCCAGATTTTTTTTTTTTTTAATGTAAAGATGATATCAATAAATAACAAGGTAGTGCACATTAAGCAATCCAAGGTAGTGCACATTAAAGATCTCCCCTGACTTCACTCTTAATGTTCCTTGTGTCAAACTACTCTTTCCACTTATCTTCTCACTCTGGATGCTGCCTGTAGTGATGCTTAAAAAGGAAAAGTTCTACACTCTTCTGGTCTGAGAAAGAAATCAGAAAAATTGACCTCTATCAGAAAAATGAAGTGAGGACACTGTCCCTATATAATACAGGCAAGAAGTCCTAGAGAAAATTTATGTTTATGTTGTCACCAGGAACTTGAACAGAGACAGTGAACTGCACTAACTAGTCACTTGATAAAGGACTTTTCTACTAAATCAGACATGTAACCCATGAAGAGAAAATTCACATCCAACAATTTTGGAAATCTGAAATGTCTATTTATTTATTTATTTTAATTCCCATGCATAGGCAAGTTATAGGCAACTATGAGCTATAGGTAACTATGGCTTATGGCCAAGGCTAAACATAAACAAGTCCTTTAAGCTTACCTGAATGCATGAATCCTGATATTAGGCTGGTTTTCTGTGATGAGGACAAGTATTGTCATACAGGGAGATCCTGACCATGGTCCAGCTTCACAAAGGTTCCGCCCTGTATTGGCTTTGCATGGCCAGGTTTTGTTAGCAGGAGGGCTACAAGGGTGGCATTGGTGAGAAGATTCCAGAAGCTTCCTCGACGTCCAGTAGAGCCAATGCCACCTGACTCCAAAATGCATGGGCCTCTGCCAAGGCTGGGCCTATCACACATGGTGGTAATGCCTCTGTGATAACAAATTTAAGAAGAAAAAAAAGTGATTGAACAAACATAATTGCAGCCACAGAGAAGCCAGGTAAGAACACGAGAGGAACAACTCTACAGACACCACGGTCAGTGGAAAAGGTGGTGAAGGAAATGCTTTGGGTACCAGAGCTGAGATTCCTCTGCCAACCATGGTAAAGACCATGGTCAAGCAGGCTGTGGCCCTCCAGCCCATGGAGATCCATGAGGATGCAGAGATCAACCTGTACCCTGTATAAGAGACCCACACCAGACCCGATAGATGCCTGAGAGGAGGCTGTGAACCCATTGGAGGCCCATGGTGGAACAGGATCCATTCAGGGACCTGCAGACCCGTGGAGAGAGGAGCCCAGGCTGGAGCAAGTTTCCTCTTTGGACTTGTAACTGAGTGAGGACCTGTGCTGGAGCAGGTTGTATGCAGAGGACTGTACCCTCTAAAAGAGTGACTCAGTTTCCAGCAGTTTGTGGAATTGTGGCATTAGTCCCGTGGTGGGCTAATACTGGAGAAGACCACAGAGAACTGCCTCCCCCTGCTGAAGCAGGGGAAGGACTCCTCTCCCTGAGCAGTGTCAGGAACTGACCATAACCCCCATTCCTCATCTCCCTGCACCACTGAAGGGTAGGAGGTAGAGCTGAAAGGAGGGAGGGGTGTGAGGAGGGTGGTTTTTAAGGGGTTTATTTTACTTCTCATTATCCTGCTCAGATTTTGTTCACCTCATATTCCTAAGTTGAGCCTGTTTTACCTGTAATGATATTTGATGAGTGATATCTCTCTGTCCTTATCTCAACCCATGAACCCTTCATTATACTTTTTCTCCCCTATCCAGTTGTGTATGGAGTGATAGAGAAGCTTTGGTGGGTGTCTGGCACCCAACCAAGTTAAACCCACTACACCTTCACATATAAACCTACATGCAGGGTGAGTTCGTGCAGGTTGTGAGGTCATAATCTGGAGATACTCAAAATATGTCAAAACCTAAACCAAATGAACCATATATAGATTTCTCCTTCTGGATTTTGAGTTGATATATATGAAGATGACCAGAGGAAGAAGATACAAGTAGAAATCTGATTGTGGTGATTTCCATTTCTGGCTTTCTTTCCTGATGAGACTTTCACATGACTACCTGCAGGCTGCTTTCTTCTGCTTTGAAGGTACATAGGTATTAAGAAGTAGTCCTATTTTTACTACTTTTAGCTATTTTTATTTTTCTCCTGCATTCTTTCTTTATGTAAGCTAAAATACACATTATTTACTTATCCAAATTTCTTATTCTTTGTTTACAATTGAATTGTTTTTCTACTCCAGTGACTGACATTTCTTTATTAAATACATACTGACAATAAAACTAGACAATAAGCTGTCTTCCCTTTCTTGGTGAGAAGTTTGATCTTCCCTGGATTTCTAACCTTTGGATACCGAAATTATTAAAGAAGCACTATAAATACCAGCAACAAATGTGTAATTGTTTCAGTGACTTATCCTAGGACAGTCTAGTGTCAAAACATGGCGATGAACATTGAAGACACAGCAATAGTTTAGGGGAAAGTAAAAATCAGAAAGACCTGATGGCTTCATGCTGTACTTAGAAATTGCTTCTTAATGTTTCTTATGGTTTTTCATGGGAAACAAATCCTCCAAAAAAGGCCCCCAAATTCATGGGAAATGGAAAAATTTTTAATAAGGAAAGCGTTAATCCTTATGTTTAGCAAAATAGCTAACAAAGAAAGGAAAATTCAAAATCACTTATGAAAGGCAGATATTGGATGTTAGTTTTAGAAGTCTTTGGTCTCAAGCAAGAAAAACACAAGCATTTTTGCATCCTAGAACATGACAGATACTCATCACTGCTTTTGAATACTGGATATCTGCATTTTAAATTTTTTATTTTGCATAAAGTATAAATACCTTTCTAGTGTGAAACTGAGATGCAAAAATCCTCTACTAATCACCATACTTGCATGGTATTTGAATGCATGTGTTCTCTGACCACTTATGTTTTTTAGTACTGATTCCTAAAATGTATCAAAATAAATATCAAAACATTTGAAAAAAAATCATTAAACAAATATTATTCATTGACTTGATATATATTACAAGAAATACATATCTTTGCTGTAGTGCATAGATGTGCGAGCATCAAAACACGTCTGTAATAATATCCTGAATTTCTGACTTCCTCCTGTGGAAATTACTCATGACAGTTTCTATCTGACTGAAAGGGACAAAAATGTAACATACCAGAACCAACACCCAAAGAAGTGGCTGCCACAAATCAAGAACATCTGAGAACAGATGTGCAATCTATCAGCACATCCAAGAGGAATTAAGAACATTATGCATTGAGAAATCTGATAAAATTGATTTAGGATGTTTGGCTAAATTTAAGAACAAAGACTATTACAGGCTGAGGAGCAAGTGAGTAGTTTTTAATTTCACAAGCTCAGCACTTTGTTATTATTGGCCTTTACTTTTTCCTTTAGCAAGAAATAACAAAATTATTTATAATAGCAGAAAGGAATTTGGAAAAACATGCAATAAGTTCATACATATCATGAGACAGACACATATATTATACACACCCTGAGTAGAACTTCTCCATCTTTCAACATCTGGGAAATGTTGGCCTATCTGCTTATTCAAAACAGAAGTAATAGGAGGTTAATAGTATTGGATAAAGGCTTTGGTTAAGTGTGTTTATTTGCTTTATGCCACTTCTGAAAGACTTCTTTGTTTCTGTTCTTTTATTAATAAATTTGGGTAGAAGATACCTAGGTATGTGTACAATTTGTTTTGACAGAATGGCATATAACCATGTGTGGCATGTTTGTGGTACCAGTCTTTATTTTATGTCATGTTAAAAATAAAAGCTAAAGAGATTGTAATTTCATTTGATAAGGAGAAGATTAAAGATGTGGCCATTAAACTAGAAGGTAGAGAGTTGCAACTTTTATTGTACCTTCTGTGAAAGCCTTGTTCGTTGAATGACCAGCTATGCTCTTTAAAGCATTGATAACCATGACCAAGACACTTTTCCCTTCTAAAAATCCAAATTTCAACTGATGTGTGCATGTGTGTGTATAGGTATATTTTTATACATAAATACTTCAACCATCCCTGTTGTACATCCTTTTGTACCTCTGGATGCTCCATAGTTTCCTTTCAGTGTTCCATATCTCTTCTCTCCTCCTGGGAAGATTCAAGTGCAGATAGAAGACATTAGGATGATTATAAAGCTCCAGACCTTAGGGTAGTGTGTTTGGCGCTATGAAGATAGAGCAATTATAGATTTCATTCAAAGATCTACACAAAGGGGTTACAGCTGGGAGAACTTTAGGTTAGACATGTATCAGTCTTACTTCCAAGATTATCTAAAAGCTCAAGGAAGAATTCCTCAAAAAGTTAGGCAGTTTTTTTCTGTTCCTGAAGGTATGGTGAGGATTGTTATGGGACAAATATCCAGAATAACACTTTCCACTTACTTATATTCCACTCAACACTACTTCCTCTAACAGCATCATAGAATATGTTAATTTTGATGGATTTAAGGGGATTTGGTTTTATGCTGTCCTCACATATCAGAACATAAACCAGAACATGTTTCCTATTATCATTATATAAAAGTGGAAGTCATCTGTAAAAAACTATTGAGCTGACCTTACCAAAAAGTGTAATTCCATTCTATAATCATTCAGAAGAGTACAATTTTCTTAGAAATGGAATAAAATATTTTTATTTCATTATGATTATTCATTATATGGGATTTATTGAGAAATTTGAGCTATTGAGAAGAGGCATCTTGTCTAACTGTTTTAGAGGGGTTTTTTCTCTGCAACATGTAAAAACTGAACAAAAATTTGAACATCTGTGTTGTATATGATGAAAAACCCTTCAAGCAAGGCAATAAAAGGAATCATTCTAAGCCTCCTAAACCTTCTAAAATAAAGTGATAGAGAACTGTAACTTCCAATAGCTTAATAAGGTTACTCATCAGGTAACAGGCTGTCAGGTCTGGTTTGAGAGCAGGATGAAAAAGTTTTTTCCATCTTTACATAAGGATAATCATTAGGCAGTCCCTGGTAAAAAAAGCAAAATATGAGTTTGACTGCTGAAATGTGACTAAGGGATCTGTGTTTCCATTTATCCTAATAAACCCAAACCGTTGATCAGAAAGTCATATTTACACATTAGTAAGAAACAGAACAAAACAGAAAGTCCTCAAGTAATACCAGTTTGTCTGATTCAAAGTACCAAATAAACACTAACACTTTTCAGTACTCCTTGTTAAGCTGTGTAATGAATAAAATATCAGCTAGTACTTTAGGTGTATGAATGCCACACAGTCTCAAAATGCATGAAATATTAAATATCTCTTTTAATCACTTATGTACAAAATGTGTCTTAGGACTTCAAAGGAAAGAAACTATACAACATACAGTTTACAGATCACTTAGCTATTTATAGTCATTGTGCTGGCTTGAAGGCAAAATCAGTGAGAGACTCCAAGTCAGAAAAAAAAAAAAACAAAACAATTCAATAGGAGAGGAAAAAAAAAGGTAAAATAAAATAAAACACATGCAGTAGTACAAAAGATCACTGACAAAGTCAGAATACAACCTGACACCGTGGTGGTAGCAGTCCAGATGAAGTAGTGTTGTTGAAGTAGTGCTCCTGCAGAAAGGTCTGGTAGCTCTTGTCTTCTGGGAATCCAGTGGGTAAGACTGCCTGTGCTGTCCCAAATCCCAGATTATATCCAGGTGGGAATGCTTGGCTCCTCCCCCTGGGTGGAGCATCTCACAATGGGCTGATATCATTTATCAGTCTTGCAATGGGTCCTTGATTGCCCATTAAACAGAGATAGCTCCTGGAGGGAGTTATCTATGAGTCATGCAGCAGGGCATTGATGGGCCATTAACAGAAGATGGTCTGGAGGGAGAGGGCAAGGGAAATACTGCCCAGCCTAGTTCCAACATCTCATGTAGATGGTGATAGAATACATACTTTGGACACATCTTACATTGTAACCTAGGACATTCATAAAAATGCTTTCCTAGGGAAATTAATGTTGAAGTTAAATACTCATGAGCTTAAGTAGAACATTTCTCTCAATTTGAATTTAGGAATTGAAATAAGGACAAATTTATCCTAAAAGTAATTTTTTTTTTTTTTTAATGGAAAAGATAAAGAAGGCACGTGAGATGAGAGGAAAGATTTAATTGTATGGAAAAGAAAAATGCATTCTGTCATTCCAATCAATTCCTTTCTTCATAATTGTAAAAAAGCCCCACCTTCGTTAATAGGTAGTTATGTACCTTTCCATTTAAAAGCCAAAAGTAAGTTAAAATGTATATGATGTTTATTTATAGAAATGGTGCTGCTGAAACAAGTGTGTTGGTAACAGATTGTAAGAATGATTTCAACTCATTTAGTTTTCAGTAATTTTTATTAGTTTGTGTCAAAAAGAAGAAACTTCTAAATCAATGCAATTAGTCATTTTTATACAATTATATTAGAAATTATCTGCATTGCAAAATATTGGCCAGGTTTTTATAAAAATACTACACAGTTATGGCTATCAGATGCCTTTCATAATCAATGTAAGATAACTATTTCTGGAAGTGTTCAAAAGGCATCTTGTGGCACTTGAGGATATAGTTTAGGGCTGATTAGGGTGGGGCTGGGTAGATGGTGGGACTAGATGATCTTGAATGTTTCTTTTTACCTTCATGAATCTGTGATATCTGATTCTGTGGTATGAAATCCTGTTTTGAATTCCAGTTTGTAAACAACTGAAATTTCTAACTATGATTGTTTTTTTAGTAATTTTCTGAACAGTCATAGGAAAGGAATTAAAATGTTTGCATGAACGTAAATACTCTTTTGAATATTTGAAATTCAATAGTCTTTTTCCCCTCTCTCCTCTTGTATAGCTAATTTTTGTTAGTCCTAATGTTGAAAAAATGGAGATAAGTAAAAAAAAAAGAGACACTAAAACTACGTAAAAAGTGATTTTCACTTGCAGATAGTAAGGCTTTCACAGAATATATGTAGATACCCACAGGCATAGAAAACATTCAATCTTCCAATCCAGGGTTTTTTTTTCAGTGAAGAGTCATTCTATTGATCTGGTTCCTACATGGCCTACTTTATGACAATGCACATAAAATAAACAATTCTTCATCATGTAATGCTGATAGAATTATCTAACAAGATAATTACTCATGCTTAAGTCTCTTCCTCATTCGAGAAACCTAACCATGTAAAGTTGTTTTTTTATTATTATTTTCATGGATTGTTAATGAAATATAATTAACAAATAATAAGAGGTGCCTAAGATCTGGGGATCTGATCTGAGAACATCTGGAGGTTTTTTGAGAGAACAGAAGACTATTCATAAACTTACTGAGAATTTATGGGTCAGGATTAAAGAGTGGGCAGCACCCATATTAATAACAGTGGTAATGAACAGGGTAGTCAGCTGGTGGGGAGATGACTTCACTAGTGAATTGATTTCAACCACAGTTTTAACTCTATCCAGATTAAGAAATTCTCAGCATATGTTCTATCAAGCTGTCATATTCAACTATTTCTGCTATGACTATCTACTAAACAGGAAAAAAAAAAAAAAAAAAAAAAAAAAAAAAAAAAAAAAAAAAGGAAGGTTACATAACATGCTGGAGTTACTTGTCTGCTGAAAAACAAGTCATGTAGTTGGGTGTCAGATTAATTTTTTCTTTCTTTTTCAATTTTCATAGAATCACCTGTATTGGAATGGACCTTAGATACTATCTAATTTCAAGCTCCCTGCTGCTGGCAAGGACAACTTTCACTAGACCTGGTTGCTCAGAGCTCCATCCAATGTGGTCTTGTACACCTGGGATATAAATGTATAGAGATGAGATACTTACAAATACATAAATATATAGAGTTGAGTTTCAAATATTTTATAATGGTTTATGTTTAGGAATGCATTTAAATGATTACAGTACATAGGCTAAGAGTTAAGGAGCTGAAAATGGAGCACATTTAAGGGATGTTCCTAGATTTGAAAACCATTGTCTGGAAAAGGATGAAGGAAGCAGAAGGTTTTCTCAGAGCCAGAAGAAAGGCCCTATGAAAATGAGACAATTAGACTTCTTTCCTCCAGAATTTATTAAACATGCAGAAAACCAGCTTCTCTCTTGATAAAACAGACCCTTATAGCTGACTACAGCAGCAAGATGGTGGGAGATGTGACCAAATGTAAGGGCTGCAGTGCCTGAACTAATTCAGGTTTGCATACACAGACTACCCGTTTTGGGAAGTGGGGCTGAAGCTCTCTCCAGCAGCAGCAACAACAGCTTCAAGGCCATTCTGGTCATCACTTTTCTGACTTATTTACAGTGATAAAAAGGTAAGCAGGTTGGGTAAGAATTCAGAGTAATGCAGTTCCTTATCATGTCACTTTTCTTCTGCTTTGTTCTAGATTTTGTTGATGGAGCTGCAACAACCATAACATTATTTAAATTACTTCCAACTAACATAAATATTTAAATAGTGATTCAGGTATAAAGAAACAGGCAGGAACTGATGCATAGGCAGTTCCACCTGAATATGAGGAAGAACTTCTCTACTGTGCATGTAACTGTGCACTGGAACAAATTGCCCAGAGACGTTGTGGAGTCTCCCTCATTGTAGATGTTCAAGAATCATCCAGACATAATCTTGTGCCATTTGCTCTGGGATGATCCTGCTTGAGCAGAGAGGTTGATGACCCCCTGTGGTCCCTTCCAACCTGACTCGGTGAGTCTGTGAAATTAACCAATGTTATGGAACACAGCTCATGCTAAATAGAGATGAGTGACTGTTATTAAATTGGAAAACTTTATGTACAGCCATTTTATTTCTTTTGCTTTAGGGTTGCTATCTTATAAAAGCCATAAACAAAGAACAAATAGAATTTTGCTTCTTAAGTTACATAAAAAGGTGTCTAGAGCTCAAGGGTAGAACACTTTCCTTTGTAGCTATAAATCTAAGAAAATCAATGTAACAATTTTCTTTTTTATTGCACTATTCAACTGAATTTCTAGGGGTTTTTGCCTTTAATATGGAAAAGAATTTTCTAAAACTAAAATTCCATTTAAGTAGGCTAAGATTCTCTGAAAATGTTTCTTTCTTTTCTGCAGAAGGCATATTCAGAAAAATATTTTGTGTGCATGTGTGAGATTTACACAAAATGCTCTCATTAATGCTAATGGAAACATAAATGATTATGTGCCAACTCTAAATGTATTTCAAACCAGTGCAGAATAAACATCCATGTCAAACACCAAGAGAGATGCGTCTAGATTCAATAAGGAGGGAAGGAATTGTTTTCCATGGTCACAGTTTAGTTTAGGTTAAAGTGAAGAATAAGTTTAAACCATGCTACATAAGTTTGCATAAGTTTGAGCTCAACTTGCCATTTCAAAGGCAAAATGGCCTGAATTTAAAAAAAAAAAAAAAAAAAAAAAGCTTATAATTGTTCCTAGTTGGAGCTGAAATTCTTATATAATGTGTTCTGGAGAGATTTTTTTGGTAATGGCTTTTTGTTTATCTGTTTGCTTAATAGGTTGAATGGAACTTTATATGCATGTGCACACACACCACACACACATACACATACACAATTTACTTAAAAAGAGGTTTGGCCTCTATATTTAACTAGGCAGAGTCACTTAGTGAGGAGACAATTAAAAGAATGACAAATTGATCTATTTTTATAAGGCAAAAGGGTTCAAACTCCAAGTGTCTGGGAAAGAGTGTCACCTCCAATAAGATGAAACGATTGATGCTGCACTAAAGGAACAGGGATTTCAGAATTGCTAAAGCAACCTTGCAGTTCTCAGAAAATGAGAGTTCTCCCCTTCCACTTGACGCTTCCTATCCTGTAAGTATTGTTTCACTAAAGAAGAAACAGATTAAATTCCAGCTGCTGTCAGTTCTTTGCCAGGTCTGTTGAAGAATGTGGCTTTTGAAAAGTTGTATCAATACTTCCCTTTCATTACTACCAAAGCAGGCTTAACTGTCTTTGATGTCTTCTTACCAACATCATTACAGTTTTCTACAATGAGTGAATAGTGGGCTTTATTTAAGGTCACGTTGAAATTCTGGGTTGAAATTGCAATGCATTGGGGTACTGGATTGTTCATTGTTTATAATACCTTCCCTTCTGCAGCTTGTATCAAACCAAGTGAAAGAATGGCTTCAATTTTCTCTCACGAGCATAGCTCAAGCTATTAACCTGGACCATTAGATTTTTTAGAGTGTAAGCTCAAACATCCGTCTTTCGCTCTTCTGCAGGCTTAGCATTACTTGTTAGAAAACATAGCACTAAAAAAATAAAAAAGATAAAAAAGGAAAAGCTGATGAATAAATTATGCACATGATTGTTTGGCAGACAATCTACTACATCTATAACATTTTATAAGTGAACTTTTGTCATACCTATTGATCAAGATATCACACTTTTCTGTGTGTTCAGTGTCTAATGGTAACTGGGTTAGAAGGAAAATTTCTCACTAAATACTAAGTATACATGGACAGAGGGTATTACATTCAAGCTTGTGCACAGTCTTTTGGGAAATCAATCTAACAAAGAGAATGCATTTAATCATCCAGTCTTGTGGAATTTGTATAGTGCTGCTGCTCAGTTATAAAATTAATGTATCACTTCTACTGCTTTACCAATTTTAACAAAGTAACAGATAAATAACAGCAACAACAACAAAGCTGACAGAGCAACAACAGTAAAACTGTTAGTGCTAAGTTGTTTTCTGTGTTCCTCTCTGGCTATTCACCTGGAATATTTTGGAAAAATTCAATGCATAGCACACGAAATCTTGCTTTTTATGAAATCTGTGTGCAATTCTAACCCACCTTGTGAATTTAAGATAAGATTTCTTGATAAGTTTATGTCATATGTCACGTCCTAAGTCAAATTACAGCTATTGAATCATGGTACTTAATTGCAGTCTGGGATTCAACTTAGTGGATGACTTCTCAGTTTCAAACTTTTCATACTACTTTTAATAACTTCTCATCAGAGTTGAGCACATCACAGAGAGCAGTGTGGTGCTGGGAGTCTGTTTTGTCAGTGTTCTGGGGAGATTGTTATGTGGACTTAGAACCAGTTTAAGTATCTCTGACCAGTGGATTCTGAATCACAACTATACACTTTTGATTGTCTAAGACTGAAAAATATCTTCCTCCTGTTAAACTTTTCCAGATTACTCTCATATAAATTTCACAGTCTGAACCAAACTAGAAATCTGCTGGGAAACATTCAGTGCTGTTGTGATATCTATGAATTAGCGTTCTAAAACACCATGTCAGCCTTGTGCAGTTCCCTTTTTTTAAGGCTTATGCATTTTATTTCCTTTAAGTTATTACTTAAATTATATTCTGATTTCTTGTTTCTTATGCAAATCTTTAAACAAACAAGTCTGTGTACAAAAAGCATTAGGAGAAGGCCTGAAAAGGCATAAAAAGCCTAAAAGGATTTCAGCTCATGGACAATCAAAATGAATGAGTAGGCAGCCTGCACTAATGCTACCAATTTATCCACCTTATCAAATTTTTAAAAATCCCCTTGGCATCTTAAAGACATAAAGAAATAGATATTTCTATATATGGTCAGAGGCTAAAAGTTTGCTGATTATGGAATTTACTCAACATAATTAATTCACCTGGATGTGGGACAACACCCCTACTTTCAGTAGTGCCTGAAAACTATCTCATCAATATTGGTAACTCAACAGGAAGAGACAGTCTACAGAGAGCAGAGGACAGAAAACTGCACTGCAAAGCTCTTTACCATGTTCCTTATGAGATGCTTAGGCAAGTGAATGCTAAAACTTGTGTTCATGAGCCTGCAGTCATTTCCTGTATAGCTATCCAATTTACTTAGGTAATTTTAAAAGCTTCATAGAATTGCTAGTGGTGTTATTTTCTTCCAATTGACCAGTCAATTATTTACCTACGTGGCCGTTCATGATTTAGAACTGGTCTAAGTAAAGATACTATCTTTAGCACAGCTAAGTCATTTAAGTCATTTCACCAAGAAGGAAAACAGAAATGTGTATGTAAGATCTTTGGCAGATTCCTCTTCAATGTATAAATTCAATTAAGCAATTTGTAAAGGTCTATAAAATCTGAATTCTTTAAGTCTGGGGTTTGGGGGGAGGGGGGGGGTTGGTTGTTTTTTTGTTTGGTTGGTTGGTGGTTGTTGTTGTTGTTGTTTCAGAAATAGCCAGGTAAAGATGAAAAAAATAAAAGGTATTTTAAAGTGTTTTATATGACTAGTTTCCTAGATGGTTTGTTGAGTCTGTTTTGGGAATACAGGAAAGAAGTATCTTGCCAAATAATCAACACAGGATAGAAGATTACAAACATTTAATACAACAGGGGTCAATTTTTTCCTGGAAAGAATGTGAACTGTTACAATTACATTCCCTAAGCACTTTTATGTTAAGTTTCAAAAGACAGCGTCAAGTCCTGGGTTGGACTTGATGATCTTGGAGGTCTCTTCCAACCTAGTGATTTTGTGATTCTGTGATCAATTATGAGCTGAGATATAGAAATCAAAATTATGCAATACCAGAAATTTAAAACATTTATGTCTCAATGGCATTATTGCATAGATAACACAGTACTTTTAGCACTTTTGTTTAAAAAAAAAAAGGTAATTTTAGGAGCACTATTATAAATAACCAAACTAGGTAATATTTCTCATGTACTTGAGAATTTTGATATTTAACTAATCTAAAATAACTAAAGTAAGTTTGGCCTTTTAAAAATAGTTGGATTTGAAGCTAGATACTATGGCACATGTTTTTAGTGTTAACCAGGTAAAAAGTACATTAATTATGAGGATTTCCTTGAAAAGACACATTTTCTCAATGCTACCGCACTTGACCTGGACTAAAAATGAAAAAGATAAAATTCTTTGTTTCTCATAAATTACTGATGATTAACAAAACAAGCCATAGATGCTGAAGTTGTTGGTGGTGTGGTTTATTTTTTTTTTTAAGTAATGTTTGAGTTGAATTTTTGTTTGGTTTGGGTTTTTATCTCTGATGTTCTTTGTACACTTTGTTTTTCTTTGCTAACACATACATAAATGTATCTTCTCAGTATTTTAGATTTGTTTTGGTGGGAAATGGTACCAACTAAATTCAAAGATCAAATAATGAAAAGGCCCAATGATTAATCAAATAATTTCTGGTATCAAAAATTATAGTCTGACTGTAGGATTTAAATTTAAGCTTACCACATCAATGTAGTTGTAAATAAAAAGTGCTTTATAGCAGATTTATATTAGTGCTCCTAGAAAACTGGACTTTTAGTATTATACCACCTTACCAATGTAATTTTTTTCAAATCACCAATTACAATATATCTGTATCTTATTCTATGACATTAGACTACACTTAGGATACAGTTTTTGTCCAACTAGGTGAAATCCTAGGTCAAGGATGCTTGCTGTACTTTTCTTCTTATTTTAACTATTAAAGGTCAGAGAGTTAGAGCATATGACATTGTGAAGCTGATTAAACTGCAGTCACAGACAACCTGAAGGAGATCCACATTTCTTTATTTAAGCTTGATGCAGAAATAATCCATCTCTTTTCTCCAGGCAGTCTTGGTTCAATATTGCAGAGTAAAGGCATTATGTTTCACAACCTTTAGCTAGTTTCTCATTGATCAGTGACATTAATATATCTGTGTATGACACACAGAGAAATTTAATACAAATTTGAAATTGAACAACTTTTTCTATGATAGTGGTCTACAAAACAGTGAATATTCATACTGATTAAGATTTCTGCACTTCTGTTAAAATCTACTTTTACAATCACCCTCCCCCTTATTGTTATCTAAAGTAAAACTGAGTATTTTTAGTATGGGATGTCTTGGTAAAGAAATTGAAAGGTTATTGTAGGAAATGTTGGAAAATTAGTTTTCTGTCTTTAATTATCATTCAAGAAACAAAACCCACAGCAAAACTAGAAAGAAGTTTGAATAGTGAATATGTATTAGGTTTTGTTACCTGATTTTCTTTTAGAGTGGGTGTAGTTCCTACTACCCTACCATCAATGGCTAAAAATCTGTAAAGTATATACAACACGGAAATTTAATTATTTTCAGTTGGAAAGTAGGTTTTTGTTTATTTGTTTGTTTTACGAAATTGTAAATGAGGTAACCCTCCCCAGGCTTCACAACATCTTCATGGCTAAATACAAGAATCATAGTTTCATAAGTGAAGGTTTTTGCAGAATATGTCTATTAAATGTCACTTGGAGATTCTGGAATTGTCCCTCATAAAGAACCTGCACCTTTTTTTAGTAGAGTTCAGGAGAGTGAAGTTAGCTCAAAGCATTTATGGACTTTAGTGAAAGGAATGGACTGTCTCCAGAGTCATATTCTTAAATTATGCAGTCTTATATTAAAGGCAAAGGAAAAGACTGTGGCTAAATATGACAACCAGAGAAATAAGGAATGAACATGTAGGTCAAGGTTGACTGGGAGAAGTAACATAGATCAGTGGTTAATAAGAAAGCCAAATTTTTGCCAAAAGTAGTAGTGAAGGTTAACTGGCGCACAAATATAACATCTCTATTAAAGTAAAGAGAACGTAATGAAGTGAGTTAAAAGAACTGTGAAGACTGGAAGGCAGATTACACTGACAGGCATTTGTTCAAACAGTATAAAACCTGGCACAAGAGACAGAAGAAATTCAAGCCATTAAAACATGCCAATCCTAGCTATGACCAGAAAGTACAAGAAGCAACGGATGCACACCAATCAAACATTGCCTTCAGAAGAGCTGGAAAATGGCTTTGCTGATTTCTTCGGGTTGGTTGCTTACTTTTAAGCAAAGACATAGATATAGACATAGACATAACAGCTAAAAATTGTGGCACACAGAAACCTAGGTTCCCTGTGGAGCAGAGCAGTAAAACAACAGGTCCAAGGCAGTCCCTTGGAATCCGGTTTCCTACAGACCTTATGGGAAAAGAGTAGCCGTATTAAGAATGAAATGTGAGTGTTGAAGTGTTTGTTTTGCTTTGTGTATTTTGCAATAACCACCCTGAAGCCATCTTTTATTAATACTTAAAACTTATTCTTGCTTTTAATAACCCACTTGACTACTAAGAGTTTGGGCATTTTTAACACATTTTAGCATTTTCAAGGTGAAAAAAAAAAAAAAAAAAAAAAAAAAAAAGGCACATTTGTATATAATACCAGATTGATCACGAACAGGTTATAAAAGGAATCTTGCTTTTGGCCCAGAGATGCATTAATCAGATACAAAAAACCAAGAATACAGGGAATGAAAATGAAGAGGCACATAAATTGAAAGTGACTTTTACTATTGAGAGACCACTATGACTAGGACTTTTTACCAAATTTCACCCTCTAAAGAATTGCACTCTCTTCTCCAATTTGATAATGCCACTGGCATTTTCCTGCTTTTACTTAACATCTCACCTCTTGCTCTTCTGGTAACATGCTGTGCAAAAGATCTGCCTGATGAGTGCCTGAAGCAATGTGTTCTGGAGCTAAATTGCTTTCATAATCTTTTTACTAAAATAAAATGAGCAGCAGGATGTTTGTCATTTCAACTGCAACAGAATAAATATTTTATCATCCCTTCTTCAAAAGCTCATCTGTAACTCAACGGGTTTATTGAACAATTTAAAGAGTGAAAGCATTTAATTCACTTTAGCTTTGATTGCATTACATGGCCTATTGTGTTGAAAGCTTGAAGTAATTTGTGCCTGTGCTTTACCTAAAATACCAATTTTTAATTACTTTCCTCAGGTAAACTGCCACCTTTTTCAAATGGATGTTCAGTGTGTACACATCTTTGAAAGAATTTCCATCAAAAGAAGGTTTTCAGTTTCATAAGGAAAGTGGTTTTGTTCCCTTTTCTTAGAAACTCTCAAAAGCATCAGAATTCAGTAGGCAAGTGATAAAACATTAATGAAAAGGCATGCTGAAGCATTTGAAGTGGGGAAAACAATCACTTCACTTCTCATCAACCATGCAGAGAGTTTAATCTGGTGCTCTTTAATAAAGATAGGCAAGATTTTTATCTAATTATGATGTCCCTCCCAAGTCGTTAGAGAATCACTCAGTGAAGGTCAAGATTCAGGGAGTAGAACTTCGGGCCACGTCTGCCTCTGACCTTGGACACTGCAGGGAATCAAGAGCACTACTGCTGCACAGGACTTTGATTTGTAGCATCCTATTCACAGCACTTTAAGCCAAGAAAAATCATGTGACCTGTTGAAGATCAGTAGACATAATAAGCCAAATGAAGCATAGGCATGATGAGGACAAATGTGAAAATAAATAAAAGCAACATATCTTGTTTTATCCTGTATCTATTTGTGAAATTTATCAGAAAGAGACAATTGAAATGATAGAGTGAAAGAGTTTTATTTTATAATAACTTTTTGCGCACCTTTTCTTTCACCTCAGCAGGAAATATAGGACATAAAATAAAAAAGAAAAAATAAAAGGAAAAAGAGGAAAAAGGTTGAAAGTAACTGATATCTTGAACAAACTCTGTACCTTTGTACAAGCCTTCATCTAGAGTTTTGCTTACATCACTCTCCTGGCTGACACTATCTTTATAAAAATACACTTTTTAATAAACAACAAAGGAAGAATTTGAAATAAGAAACCTACATGTAAAAGGCAGATAAGAGATGCTTGACTTCTAGCCCTGATACCATGAAATATTTTATATCCTGGTACTCAAATCTCTGATAGTTTAAGAATGTCTCTTCCTCAGTTCTGTTATTCCTTATCATGCCTCACTTTGTCTCCCTTCCCTTCTGTCTTGCTGGTCTCTAATAGCGCTGACATTTATTGTCTGTAAAATAACATCTGTTCAAGTGACGGTTGTTCGTCCTTCCTGATCACGAGATTCCTCTGTTCTTTGTACAGATGTCTTTGCTGTTTACTTTAAAACCTCTGCCTGTAGAAAAATTCATTCCAGGCCTGCTTGGCATAAAAAGCTACTATTTAAGCGTCAATGTGACAGATGAGGTGGGAGGACAAATGCTATTCTCATTTATGATTGTGAGAACAGAATCAATTTCTCCAATTCCAATATGGAGGACAGAAAATCCCTACAAATAATCCTTACTTAGAATGTTGTAACAAACCTGTAAGATTACATATTAGCTTCTTCTTTATTATGCTTTAATTTCACAACAGAAAAGGGTCACAACTGAAAGGAAAATAATAATATATGAATTCTATACATATTTTATTAGTAACATTTGGTTTATTTCTATATATGTTGAAAGTTTTAAAAGACTATTTTTTATATCATGTATTTTTAAATTATGTAATACACAAAAATAGCCAATATTTTTATTTTCTTTGGCTCCCAAAGCACCCATAGCTAAATTGTTTTCTCATTTACTTTTCTGTTTTCCTTCTTTCTGTTTTAATATTTTTTTGTTTGTTATTTGGTATTCTGTTTGGGGTTTTTTTGTTTCCTTCTTTCTTTGATTTGCTTGCTTCCTAGGAAAACAAAGCTGGAGAGGTTCTCTCTATTGCAAGAGAAGACTGACTTGGTCTGTGTTCTCTTTTTCACAATTAAATAATGATCTCACTGTTCTATTTGGGGTGAACCACCTTAGCAGAAGGCAGTCTATTCCAAATGCTATGTGTCTCATAATCTTTCACGAGTCTGTCTCAAGTTGCTCAGGCCCAAAAAAGGATGACAGAAGTTCATAAAAGCTAAAAACTCTGCCAAACTTTGCAATGCTTCATGCACACAGCACGTCTGGGAAGATGACCTTTTTTTTCATTGACAGAAATTTCCTTCCATGGAAGGAAAATGTCACTTCCTCATTCCCACCCCTGCAGCCCCCCAGTGTTTTTGTCAATTTCACTACATTAAAATTATATTTTCTTCCCAATATTCTTATGCCTGAGTCGCATAATGGAAATTGCAAGAGAGAGTTAAAAGCTACTGTACATCATTATTTTTTTAATTGATCTAAATATTATCCATGTGATTGCTGGCATTCAAACACAACAAGGTTTCTCTTCACAGAGAATTGTGGTGTACAGCTAAAAAAAACCCTAAGTGTGATAATTGAGAGCAACAATGATAAAATCACTATTTCCTGGTATTTAAATTCTTCCATTTCTTAAAGTTAAAGGATCTTTAAATATGTGACAGTGCTTTGGTAAGGTGGGAGACAAATCTTTAATGGAAAAGAACCAACAAAAATAAGATACTTCATTTAACATGACATTTCAGTCTGAGCTTTGTGTCAGTTCTGTATCTACAAATAGGAATGCAAATAAGAATCCATTGAGCTAAGAGAGATTTTGGCTATGAGGTGGAAAAAAATCTTTGAAAATGTTCTCAATACAAACTAGGTTAAGATGTAAACCATGTAAACATAGCAGATTAGATTGAATTAAATATGGTAAATAGTGATATGTCTTGACTACAGAACATTCTTGAAGGCTCTTGAAAAATGGTTATTTATTTATCTCTTGCTCCTGGCACGCATGTCCAGGTTGCAGACATTTAAAACTCATCTTCCGGCTCTGTAGCATAAAGTTGGAGAGGTTAACACATAAAGGAATTTAATTTGTGTCTTTAAATTACTACTGGTACTTGGGAATTCTTCTTCGAATGCATTCAAAAATGTTTCAGCTTCTCTTCACTCAGCCTCGATCCTGCTCCCATAAAACCAGTGTCTTCCTTTTGTTCATTCATGACTCATGCATAAGTTCTCTCAGAGTGACAAGTTCCATTTCAACTAATATATATCCAAAAGGATAGGAGTAGATTTTACTCCAGGTCTTCCGTCATGCAGACCTTTATTCTCATGTAGGTCCAGCTTTACTATTAGTTAATGAATATTAAATTATTTGCTCCATAATGGAACAACTTCAGGACCACTTACTGTGTCAAAAGACATTATAGGCTCATGAACAAGGAATTGAAAGAAGCAGCAATGTATTCCATAAGTAACTTTTCAAAGGAAATATCACTACCCTTCAATTACACTCATGCACTTTCTAAATTAAGCTGTTTAACTGTCCAACACTGCATGCAGGGGAAATGAAGTGAGGACATTCATGTCCCTCAAATAAAGGTTTTATGCCATTTTTATTCAATGCCTACCAGCCTATTTTGAGTAATATTGTTTATGGAAATTAGTCCAGAGTTAGAGATTCATGTTCAGATTAGAATGTTGATCTACTATGATTTAATTAGAAAAAAATACATATTTTTCATTATTTTGGAAGAGTTTATTTTGTCTTTTCTGCTTGTAAAAGTGTTTTTAATTTTTTAATGGTATAAATAATGATTTTTACAAATTAAAAAGCCAAGTCCCATACAGATTAGTACAAATGTTGATTCTGTGTTTTCAGAAACAAAAAAGAGAATCTGCTCTATTAGGGTGTTGAAAAACCAGAGGTTTGTTTGTGTCTCAGGATATTGTTTGGCATACTCAATAGACAGAATAGAATGAGTTAAATATATGATGCTTTTATTTGCTGCCATTGTTGCTTACAGAACATTTATAACAAGCTTTTTGAGACTCCTTGTAATGGTGAGGAAACAATTTGTTTTGAGAATTTGTTTGCTGAATGGAAAATGCTTCCAGTTTGCTTTCCAAGCTATAATGACGTGACTGAATTCAGAAATGCCCTTGAAAATCTGCAATGTAGAACAGTATATACACAACACATTCATTCTATACAGTGTCAAAGAAGCTATTAACAACAAAGAAATACATAGAAATAAATTCAGGAAACATGCTGGTTTTCTTAATTTATTTATTAGTTATGATTTTGATTTCATTTTCTCATTTTATATCACCTCTGATATACCATTTGCAGTAACTTGATGAGGTCTCAAGTCACCATAGAATTTAAGCATGTGCTGAGTTCTTAGCACAATGAATAAAAGTCTGCCTGTTGAGGCTGAGGATTCTCTGGGGTGCCTACTCCATGCATTTTCTATGTAGCCCTTAAATCTTCATGATTCTTTAAGTCAGACTATTAATTCTGGGCTCTGAGACTTCAGGTCCTAACTCAAAGATAATTAGTGATCAGTGATAAAGAGAACTCAGTCATCACCCTTTACTTCTCTCACTCACTGCATTAATAAGCCAAATTAATAGCTTGAACTGAAGAAAATCAAATATCACTTTCTATTTTTTTAGAGGGCTACTGTGTGTTTTAGCTCTCTAAGCACATAACCTACAGAGTCCTTGTCAAATACTAAGTATCAATTAATTAAATAGTTGTAAGTACCTAAATATATAATCAATAATAATTATCTGATTTTATTTCTAATCAGAAAATAAAACATTTCATACTTTGCAAACTTTGAATTGTAAAAAGTCAGAAAAGAAACATTTCAAAAAGTGACAAGAGATCTTATTATTGATTAAAATTGATAACACAGAGGAAAATCAGTGGCACAATTTAATTCATTTCTCTAAAGTCTACATTCAGGCCTTTAGCTATCTAAAATTGCTAGAAAAAATCCATTGATCAAAGGTCAGCCTATCATTTGGGGAAAAAAAAGAAGACATTATGAAGAAAATAATTTATTCAGAAGATTCAGTGATTACATAAGGTCTAAAATATACAAAATATATTAACTTCAACAAATAAAAACCCGCCAAACAATTTCATTTACAAATATTTATTTATTTGCAGCTTCCTTACCCATACTATCGACACTTTGATGCACAAGAAAAAATGTGGAGCATCTCCCTTACAAGGAAAGGCTGTGCAATTTGGGCCTGTTTATTCTCAAGGAGAGACAACTGAGAGGGGATCTCGATCAATGTTTGTAAATATGGAAGGGAGGGTGCCAAAAGGATGGAGCCAGGGCTGTGCTTAGTGGTGCTGAGCAATAAGATGACAGGCAATGGACAGAGACTGATGCACAGGAAATTCAACCTGAACATGAGGATGAACTTCTTTACTGTGCAAGGTGCCTGAGAACTGGAACAGATTGCCCAGAGAAGTTGAGGAGCTTTCTTCATTGGCATTTATCAAGAGCTGTTCAGATGCAAACCTATGCAATGTTTTCTGTGATGACCCTTTTTAAGTGAGGAGGTTGGATCAGATGACCCAATGTGATCACCTCCAACCTTACCCATTCTGTGATTCTATGAAAGCAATATTGCAATTTCTCTGCAAGAATATGTGTTATACTTTAAACTCAACAAGCTTAATCTCCAGATGTGGAAAAAACTCAGCTAATCTAATTGATATTGCTACTTCTGTTGAAGAGAGGCATCAGTTTAGAGAGTCATGGGGTTATACCTCAGGTACTTTATCCTGTCAAAAAAACAAACAAACAAACACCACCCCCCCCCCAAAAAAAAAAAAAAAAAAAAAAAAAAACCCACCTTCTAAATTCTCACAATCATGGACATTTTCTTTTAGAAGCATTGAAGGTTTGACTGGGCACAGTAGGCTCCATGGGATACCTGTCATTCTGGTGCTGTAGTATATTTCAAGTTTCATATGTCTCTATTTTCCATATAAGAATGTAGGGGTTTTAGTATTTATTCTTTTTCTGTGGGAAGGAGAGACTAGGAGAAAAAACAAAGCAGTCTTAAGCTTAAAAATGAACAAAAATGGTTTTATTAACACACACTAAAAGAATGAAAAAAAAAAGTTGAGAAAAAGAAAACAAACTAAAACAGAATGACACTTCAAAACACTCTTCTCTCCTCTTACAAACTATTAACTTTCTTATTAAACAACATAGAAAGACACAACTTAGGATTTTCAGTCAGTTTCCCTATTTAGACGTAATTACTCATTACTTTAGGAGAAGAGTCCTTCTAAGATCTTTTCATGAAGGGGTTTGCTACAAGACAAAATAGTCCAGTGCTCTTAATGTCACACATCTGCTGCCGCTTGGAGTTTTTGCAGACTGTGATGTTCTATCAGCAAAGCTTCTCAGTGTATCTGGGGTAATATTTACGAATACTTCTAGCGTAAAACCAACTTTGTCTCAAAGGCTGAGACCTCCTTTTAACCCAGGAGCGGGGACTTTAAAGTTCTCAAATAAATCTTGTGGTGGATTACATCAGTCCTCAATTTTGATTAGAATTAGCATTCTCCCCAACAACACTAAGATGCTGCAAAGAACAGTCCATTTCTCCATAGTTTACCTTAGAGAAGCCTGGTTAAAAATGTTTACTTCTTCAATCCTATTCCCATATTATTAGTTATTTCACTTCTAATCTACTGACTTCATTAGGTGTCTCTTCTACTCACCCTCTGTTTTCTTTCTTCTTTCTCTCAAGGAAGAGTTGTGCTTTAAAAGTTCCATGTTGCTAGGAAAGGGTTAAATCTGTCCAGGCCTGCAAGGGCCATGTGCACGCCTGGGCTGCATGGAGTTGAAGAAAATGCAAAGCTGTGTTGATCGAGGAAGCTGGTAAGTGTCTTTTTTTCCACCCCTTGGTCTCATCCGGGGTGGTCCCGCTCAGAGGTACCACAAAGCTGTAAAAGGGCTCAACCCAGGCCCTCCCTGTGCGGGCAGCAGCTTCCGGAGGCCCGGCTGGGCCCGGCCCGGCCGCCCAGAGGGGCAGCAGGGCCCAACCCAGACCTGCCCGCTGCCCATGATGTTACCTCATGGCTGATTCCGAAGCAAGAGAGTAGAGATCTGCTGCAGATTAGTTTTAAATCTCCTTTCCAAAGTCGCATTGACATTCCTTATTGGTCAACCTAGCTGCCAATATCTTGGTTAGCTTTCTGATAGGTTCCTGTCCTACCCCCACAAAAAACCGCTCCATGGTCATAGCAGGGAAAAACATTTCACGTTTCTCTATAACCAGAAAACAAAACTGTGCTAACCCATGATAAAGCAGCATTCCATAGAGTAGTGGGGTTAGGCTACAGACTGGCAACCCCCTAAGGTTCAGTCCAAGGGGGAAGAACTTGGCTTGAGGCTATGCTCTGATGCTTATATCAAAGTGATGCTGACGCATATTGAGAGCAAAAGTCAGGAAATTTACCAACAAATAGTTGCTTTGAAAGCAGCTTCTTTTGAACCCTGATGCCTATGTTCTTTTCTGTTCAGAAAGCTGGCGATTTGACATAGCGGGTGTTTCCTGGTGCTTTTTCTTCTTGGTACTTGTACACAGAAGAGGACACTAACAGTCTGGTTTTGACTACATCTGCATCTCTACTGACATTTTCAGCCATGCTGCAAGCTTTTGCTGTCCTAATTACAACATAATTTCAAAATGCTTTCTTCAAAATCCCTATTAGTCTGCTCTTTCAAATATCGTTACTTATTTCATGCAAATAACATGAAAATAAGCACTTTAAAAATATATATATTTATTTTACTTATCTCTTTCCTATGTTCAAATTTCCATTAATAAATCATGGACTTAAAAGCAAATAAAAACATACAATTCCTGCATGTATAATATTTTGCATATTATATATAATGTATTTAAAATGTATCAAAGTAATTATTTTTATTTTCATTTTATGGTTCTAATATAACTACAGTAATATCTCATTATTTAAACTGACCTCTTGGAACACTATTTTGAGAAAATATTAAACTGGTATATCCTCAGGAAGCTGTTGTTCTTGAAAGTAGAGAGTTTTACTGCCAACACAATACCCAATAGCATTCAGAGAGGTTTCAGATGAGCAATAACTGCTGAATTAATTCTGGTCAACATAGACAGCTAGCGACAGGAAAAAGGTTGCTTCCTGAGGCAGAAATAAATTTTCTTTGACCTAACTTAACTCACACCTATAGGCATACGGATAAAAAGGGGAATGAGCATGGGTTTGCTTCCTTTAGGAAAATCTAGAATTATCCATAAATTGATGCTTTCCCAACACTGTTTTCCTTTATCTCTCCAGGTCAGCACCATCTTTAACAGAACTGGCTTCTCCGAGTCTGCCTCATGTTCTGTTCAAAAGGAATCCAAGAAATTATTATTTACTAATTATCACAGGGCTGTAAGGGAGAGTGTGTGAATGTCATCAAAATATATGAATAAATAAATACCTAGAGGTGTGCTTTTTTACTTTTGTAGTCATATATACCTATGCAGCTTCAGCAAATTGAACTTTTTGCAACCTTATATGAAGTCATTAATGAAGTTGGTTGACATCACTGTGTGTCTATTCCCTAAATCTTTGACAGGTCATGACAATCAGAGGATCCCCCCATGGCTACACAAAGGCAACAGTAAGACCATTTTTGAGAACAACAAGAAGGACTATTTGGAGAGCAACAAGATCATCAGCAGAAACAAGTCAGCTGAAAAAGCTACGGATAAAACCCACCTGGAAAGCAGGCACGTGAAGAACAAGATTGTGTTTGGGAACAGAGATAAGGGAATTACCAAGGGCATATGATGTCTGACCAATTTGTTTTGCTTTTGTGATGAGGTTGCTGTCTCTCCTCTGAAAGGAAGAGAAGTGGATGGTTTTAAAACATGTTGGTTTTAATCAGAGTTTTTTATATGATCTTACACGCACATCTTACAGCAAATTTGTGAAGTTATGGACTGAGTAAATGGACTTAAAGGTGAAAATAAATTGGCAAGTCCTCCTGATTTTGTTCTGTAATAGCACAGAGTCGTTGGTCATTAGAATTACTCAGGATTTTGTACTGGGGCTATTATAGTTTTGCATCTGAAATCCTGTACATTGGGACTGAATGCTCCAAGCCATGACAAGCTGTGGGGAACTACTCCTCACAGAGATCTTGATAAGCTATTAAATGGTCTGAAATTACCTCATAATGTTCAACAAAAACAAATGCAGTTTTCTGCTAAGGACAGGTGGAACAAACAGCATTTGGTTAGTAGTTGGGTAAAAAAAAAATAAAAATAAAAAAATTATTCCCACAGAAAAAGACCAGAATGTCCTGGTGGAGCTGAACATGACTCGTTGGCATGCACTGGCAGCAAATGTAGCCAACTACATAGTGTATTACCAGGAGTGCAGCCAGCACTGGTAGGAAGAGCTGGCTTGCACCTATTCAGTACATGAAAGACTGAACCTGGATTATTGTGTCCAGAGTTTTGTACCCCAGAGTAATAACAAGGTTTTCATATTGGAAAAAGTTTATTAGAGGCCAGATTGTTAGGGAGTACCCTGAGATACTTTTGACATGAAAAGAGAATTAGAGAACTTGATTTTTTTCAAATTTAACAGAGAATAAAGGAAGATTTTGCCAAGTTATACAACTACCTAACAGATGATATTAAAAAAAGCAGAGATAGACTGTTGTCAGAAGTGACCAGTCAGGAAAACTGGTAATGGACATAAATTACAAGAAATTAAGCTCTGATTACATAGAAAGTTTTTTGGAGTTGTTTGTTTGTTTGTTTGTTTGTTTGTTTGTTTTGTTGGCAATTTTGTTTGTTTGTTTGTTTGTTTGTTTGTTTCTTCTATCACAATGGCAAAAAGTGGATCAACTTCCCCAGAGATGTTGTGGATCTCACAAACCGCATAACTGAAGACTCAAAACTTAACTTGATAAGGTTCTAAAATATCTAGTATATGATGACTCTTCTTTCAACAGGATTTTGGACTTGATGGACTTTAAAGGACCCTTCCAACTTGTTGCCCTGTGATTGTATGTCTCCTACACTTTAAAAAGTATCAAGAAGAAATTTAAAGCCAAAAAGAGTTAGAATATCTAGGGCTTAAGTTAAAAATTATAGCTAACAACCTACTTGTAATTCTATTCTTGAATATTCCTTCCAACCACATTGTTTCAACAGCATACAATTTTCTTCCTTGGGATTATCACAAGAACCATTATCTGTTAAACACCATCCCTGAATATCACTATACCTTCACTGCCAATGTCCATTGTATAAATTATCTGGATTTCATTCATATAGAGAATTAAATATTTTAGAAGGCATTAGCATGAAGATTATGACTCAGTGAAATTTCAAATGTAGTGCTGAATCAGTGAAGGGAATAATTGATTTTGTGATTCAAATTCAGGCCTAGGTTTAAGGGTCAGGCATAGGTGCCATTCTCAGTTTGGTTCTGTGGTGATAATTTGGGTGATTTATATTTTCTCAGTGCAAACCTAAGTCCAGTTTAATTTTTCCCTGGATTCAGAAGGTTTTGAGACATGATTTACCTGAGTTTCTCTTTAGCCAACACAGTGATAACTCTTTGTTCTGAATACAGTTGAACCACTTATCAGTAAAAATGACCACATCTGACAGTATCTTCAGCTGCCAAGCTTTTGAACTTCTATAGACTGCACACACACACACACACACACACACACAAATTGGAAAGAGTGCTAAACATGTGCATATATGTGAACTCATATTTAGTTAGAATGGTTCTATATATAAAATGTGTTACCTGAGGTTTTGAAAACTAACAGAGGGAAGAAGACAGAAAAAGTTATTAGTCTGAATAAATCTTTACCCTATCATACTGCTACACACAAACTATTATCCATTCATTTTTATTAACAGTGGAATTTTATTAACTTAAGATTAGACATGCAAAATAATTTCTCTTACAGTCATACTTATGTACCACTTGTCACTTTCTCTTGCTCAGATTATTCTATGTCATTACTTATTTTCTCCCTGGTTTTGTTGTAGGTCTAGCTTCTAAAGATAATACACAATTTAATCTAACTTTATATTCTTAAATAACCAAACATATATTTGAAATAATTCCCTGAAAGGCAATGTCCTAAATCTGAAGGATGGGCAATTCCTAATTTATAATGCTAAGAGGGGCTCTCAGAACTATGTCAGGATGAAAGGTGATTCGCATATTTTTTCCTATTCTGACATTGTCATGCACAGCTGGAAAACCATGACATAATTACCATCATGGAAATCTGGTAGGATGACTCAGACAACTGGAGTGCCTACAAGGGCAAGGAAGGTGATGATGGGTCTGGAATATAAGTCTTATGAGGAGTGGCTGAAAGAGGTGAGATTGATTGGTCTGGAGAACAGAAGGATCAGAAAAGACCTTATCACTCTCAACAAGTGCTTGAAAGAAGGATACAGCAAAGCAGGGGTTGGTCTCTTCTTGCAGGTAAAAAGCAATTGGACAAGAGGAAAAGGTCTCAGGTTGTGTGCAGGGAGGTTTATATGATACATTAAGAAAACTTCCTTCACTAAAAGGGTTGTGAACTTGAAACTTTCTGGCACTGCCAACAAAAATTCTTCGGCTTCACCACACATTCCACTCCCAACAAGTATTCTACTTCACCACTTACATTCCATTCTTCCCTTCTCTAAAAACACAACAGCTCTACTGTCTCCCAATAAAGCTTCATTTAATCTAGTTTTTTTTTGTTTGTTTGTTTTGTTTTGTTTTGTTTTGTTAACAATCTGAAGGAGAAATGAAAGTAAAAGGAACTAAGAACCAAAGCAAATACAGTAAAAATCACAGACATACTCAATGACCGACGCAATTACAGGATTTTTGGCATAGTTTTCCAACTACAACAATCAATGAGTAAAATTTGAAAAAAAGATTATACCTTACCATGTTTCTAAATAGATAATGAGTTCTTTTCTCTGAATTTCCTAGTCCTTTCAAAAATCTCTTTACAGTTCTGTTGTCTGCATTCATGAGTTCAACTGTTTTATTATACCTCATACACAAGTTACCCAATTTTGTTTGCTCTAAATGTATTTCTTGGTAATTTCAGCCACCCATTTTTGCTGTTGCCTTAATTGTAACAGATACATAATAATTTCGCATTCAATTTTCACTCTTTTTTGCACAGAATTTTCATACCCTTTCCTAACAGGCTTTTTTCCTAAAAATTCCAAACTAAATCTGTGCCTATTCCATGCCATCATTAATACTTTTTTTTTATTATTATCCCTGGTTATGAACACTAAATTTCCTTTACTGTGTTGTCATTCAACATTATGAAATATTCTTTCACTTCTGCAGCTAGATTTAAGCCAGTGATCACAAATTTGCATGAAATTGTATATCGTAAAAATTTTACTCTCACTATTCATCCTTTTTCTTCTATCTGTGATGAATAGACTAGGCCTGAGTCTCCACAGGTATTCTGGTAGGGTTCCAGCACTGGAACTATACTTAAAATTAATATCTTGTTGCTTTTATTTTTGTTTGTTTATTATTTTTGTTTACTGAGGCACAGAGAAACCATATCTTTTAACTCCTGTGCTTTTTTTGATTGGGATAGAGCTAATGTGCTTCACAGAAGTGCATAGACAGCACCTTGTGTGAAGTGATTGTCTAGTCCCTCTCATGTTACCCTGAAAGCAAGCAGGGTGGGGTGCACAAGAGTTTGGGGTGGAACAGAGGCTTGACAGCTGACT
Source organism: Hirundo rustica (assembly GCF_015227805.2). Taxonomy (NCBI): domain Eukaryota; kingdom Metazoa; phylum Chordata; class Aves; order Passeriformes; family Hirundinidae; genus Hirundo; species Hirundo rustica. The sequence continues at coordinate 81,699,653 of NC_053451.1, forward strand.
CTCACTGACCAAAGGGATATCCCATCCCATACCATACGGTGTCATGCTCAACAATACAAGCTATGAAGAATAAGGAGGAAGAGTATGGCAATTGTCTTAAGTTACTGTTATGTAGTGATGGAGTCTGGCTTTTCTGGGGCTGGATGAACACCTGCTTGCCCATCGAAAGCAGTGAAAGAATTCCTTGTTTTGGTTTGTCTTTTATGCACACCTTTTCCTTTACCCATTAAAGTCTCTTTATCACATCTCATGAATTTTCACACTTTTAAATTTCTAATTTCTCCCCCACCTGCTGTGGGGAGTGACCTAGTGGTTGCATGGGGCTGATTTGCTGCCAGGGGAAGAACCACAGCACCTCCCTATAATTTTTTTTTTTTTTTTAGGAGCAATTGATGTGAGATCTCCCTGAAAGATTTTTGGAAGGATCTTTATGCACAATCCTATTGATTCTTTAAAGGCTAATGCATCTATGAGGCATGCACAAAAAACAGCTTGTGTTTTAATTGGTATATCTTGTTTATTTATATGCATGCCATTTTTGTCACTGTCTGCACCAAAAGATGACACTGATCTACAAAGTTCTCTTTAACAACATATGAAAGTCACCTTCCCTCTCTTTGATTTCAATAATGATTTGAGCCATATTATTGGCTTAACGTACTAATTCAGAAATAGGAGATTCATATCTGAGATTCATATCAATTCAGTGATTCATATCTGAGATTCAGAGACTCATAATTGAGCCTTTGATGATTTTATGAATATGACGCATAGCATTTTCAAAGATTTCATATCTAAGTTTCTTAAGAGTGTCTTTAGAACTCATTGAACACTAACTAGATTGAGCTGGCCAGCAGGGTCCTAGCTTCACAAGGCTTTTTAAATTCTGATAGTCCTGTTTTGCATTATTCATGAGCTTTATTATATGTTTGAACTACTTATCTACTAGTCATTCATGAATGATACTTTCAAACACCTTGTTAAGCTGTAGCAATACCTAAAATACCTGTGAAAACTTTGTTTTCTCTGATGAGAAAAAACATCTGTCTTTTCTGGAACTAGTATCTATGTATTTGTTCTCCAGACAAAACAGAAAACCACAGAGGTCATGCTTGCTTTTCGACTTTAGAAGTCAATTTTAGCTATTCATGCTTCTTCTGTAGTTTATTAGTAACAATACACTGTGATTAAACCTATATGACAGATAATTGTTGCTAATATTTCAAATATCAAGGAATAAATTTTCTACTGATGGAGTTCTGCCACTGCAACCTGGCCCCATCAGTACAAGCTCATTTCCATTTGTGACAGATGAAAGCCTTTGGAAGCATGGAAACTTCAAAGACCATAACACCGAGATGCACAGCATTATGGATGCATAAATTTAGGAAAAGGCTGTTTTATCAAAGCTGGGGGTAATTAATGCAAATCCCTAGACTTTCAAGCAGGTAAATAAGCATGAAAACCTCACCCATTTGTGCAAAACTGTGTATATTGGTTTGTTTTGGTTCAGGAAGCTGATGAGGAAGTCAAAAATATGGCCCTTGTCAGGAATAAGACACAGATGCACTTTCTAGACTGTGAATTAGACTGTAGGTGCTGAGTAAATATGATAAATATAATTTGGAGTGAAGGAGAAGAGGCTGAAGCTTAAGAAATAATTTTGAGAGGATGAAACATAGTGTCATGAATATCTAATCAATAAGTAGAAACTAAGAGACTTGAGACAATAATGTGAAATGTGTCTAAGCAAAAACAGCACCTCCTTTTATTAATTAATCATGTGGTATAACAATGAATAAGTTAAGATAAAGAGCATTTTTTTATATCACTCTTATAATTTTACCTATAGGTGTAAGAAAGTAAAAGCATAAAGATTTTCAGAATAAATAATTTCTAAAAGGAAAATCACTTTGAGACAAACTAATCTAATTTGAGGCAGACATGAAAAAGAATTATTTCAGCCCTATGATTATTGTAAATGCCACATTTTGCCACCTGGGAAAAGTCATGTTCCCCTTGAATTTGCCAATAAGCTGCAGGAAGGTGACCATTTGTTTCTAGGATTTTTTTTAATGCTTGGTTTCACCTAATTTTTATTAGAGTTACCAGAGGTAGAGAGTCAGGACACAAATTTTACAGCCTCTGACAACTCTTCCTATGAAGGCAAGGAGCCAAGGAACTGTAATTTAAACATAACTGAGTGAAAAACAAAGCATATTTTGAAAGAGTACTCCAATACTAACATTCTTCTTTGTGTCTAAAAAGTTTAAATGTCTTTTTAGTTGAAGTCACAGCTAAAACTACATCCCTCAATTCCCCAAAATATTTCAGCTCTGACAGACATGGGCTAATAACTGGAAAGTAAAACACCCTTCTGTTTCCTCAGCACACACCCAAGGATTGTAAAAGGATTCTTTAAAATATTTTGTTTTACAGTGATCATGAAAATAACTTTTTTTCTTTAACAATTGAATCACTGAATAGACTTTAGGAGTGTTTATCTTATCTTAAACAACAGATGGGTACCTATCTCATTAGGTCTAGATTATTTCCAGCACAGCTTCATTTTGTTCTTAAAATTTATCTCCTTTTCTTTCCTATACTAATGAAGTTTTCAGTGTTTCTCTGAGAGAGATCTGCAATCACGTAAGTCAAATTACACAAATTTATGCCAGAATTTGAAGAGAGATCCTGATTTTCTCAAGCAAGTTTCTATGGTGATACTTTTTACACATCTTTTCATAAGCTGCGCACTATCCTTTGTCATGTTAATGTCCCAAAATATACTTAAATAAAATCCCATAATAGCTGTGTTTGGAGTTTGGCCCTAGTCCATATTTTTTGTTTGTTTGCTGGAGCTTTCTTCTTCAGTAAAAACCATGTATTTCACAGCTTGTTCTTGTTTGTTCAGTTTGTTAATGTAATATTCAATCTTTAAACACAGCTCTATGCCTAGTTTCCATCAGACCTTTTTCTAATTTATTTGCCATCTTTTGCTGATTTGCATTTCTAGTAGTTAATAACATTTTGCCAATTTAACTAATTTCACACAATAAGCGTTTCAGTTGCAAAGAATTTAGCTTTGAAAAACAGTAACTGGAAGTTTTTATATTTTTAATAGAAAATTATGTATTTTTAACTTATTGCTCTGTTTTCAGGTGTTTTACACATACAGCAATGATATTTCTATAACATATTACATTACCATTAAAATTATTGAGCAAGATCTCAAAAATGTTTTTTCCTATCACAAAACGTCAAACCTGTTTCAAGATCCTACATTTGCTCATATATCAGAAATCAAGAGTGACAAATTAGGAGTCATGAATCCGGATTAAGAGCCATAAGTCATGTGCTCAGCATAGGACCAAAAAAAAAGATTAAGAAAATCCTTAACTTCTGTTTACGTGTCATGCATTAAAATGATTACTGATTTTAGAGGTACCCTCCTGCCACTGGTGCTTCCTTATTTAAATTAAAGCTGTAGTTGGAAAGTTACTGGAATGTGAAATTTTGTGGTACAGCAACAGGGGGTAAGAGGAATCAAGGGTCCAGACAGAAATCAAGGTGAGCTTCTACTATAATCAATCACAGTCCTTTCAGCATTGTTCCAGACTCTGCATACTCATACAACTGCTCAGTAACCAATGCACTGTGATTCCTGCCTCCTAAGCAAACCATGCTGAGATTCAGATTAATGGCGACTCCTTTATCCTCACTGGTTTACAAATAAAATATTTTCTTACAATCATTCCTTGTTTGAGGAACAACAGCATTCTTGATCTTTCAGTCTTCACTGCAAGAGAATCCTCTGGTAAGAAGTGTTTCTTCATAGAATTGCATCACTTTTGAGGGTGGTGCTGTGATCTCAGCATGACTTCAGAAAGTAGACTGACCATCCAATGCTGTCTTAGACTCCATGTCAACTCTAACAAGATATGGCTTGTGGACAGGAAGGACAGCACAGTAGCCCATGCTTTTCCCTGGAAGCTGCGAAGTCCACTACCACTTATGTACATGTTTTTCAGGATCACAATTCTGATACTGTCTATCTGCCTACTAAAAGAAAATTATCAGTCTACAATGTTGAAAAAAAAAAAAAAAAAATTTAGGGCTCTGACACTATGAAAAATGTTGCAAAATATCCCCTGTTCAGGTTTCAGTTCACTGGCACTGTTCATAATTTCATGTCTAGTTGGGATTCATATTCCTGACTTAAGCCCTTTGAAAAATAGTCATTGATACTAAGAGTTTAGTGAGACCAAAAGACACTTGAAAGAAATAGTTATTTCCAGAGAGTGATTCACCTAACTGTAAAATACAGAAGATGAAGAGTATCCTAGGTAAGCCTTTCTTTATCACTCCTTTGATTATTAGATAATGAACTGATAATACATGCTTAATTCTAGCCATTTACTAAAATTCATAGGAGCACCTTGCCTGTCGTCACTTTGCATAGTCTTGTATTATATATTCTTCAGGTGAAGGAGAATATAATCTTCTTATGACTTACGTGAAACTGAAACACAAAATTTCCTTAAAAGTTTTCAAATTGCTTTTCCTAAATTGCAATGCTCTATTCTGTTTATGATGGTGTCTTCCATTTAGCTATAAACTATTTAGATACAGCATATTTTTACTTATATTTAACTGATTGCTACTTTCTGCCAGTTTTCTGACTGATAAAATCTTCCCGATGTTTTCAAATTGTACCATGATTCATAGAGCTTTTTGGAAATATTGCTACCTTTATTCCACCTTCAGTTTTATTTTATGCATTCCTTTTAATAAACTGATTCATGCCAGGTGCCAGTTTTTCTCATATTCCTTTAAGAAACCAAATTACTAAGAAAGTTAATGATGAAAACCTGCATCATTGGGAGGTGAAAGGGTTCGTTTTCTGACACAGATTCATTAGATGATGTGGCACACACCAAGGGTGGCATTGATTATCATAGCCCCTGCACTCTTAAAGGTTAATGATCAGGATAATTAGCTGACCTATTGTAACCGGATAACATTCAATTGATAAGTGTCATGTGATTGTAGTTATTAAAATAGAGTAGGAACAGACCCTCTGACTTTGCAAGACACTTAATAAAAATTGCCTGTGAAAGAAGATGTGGAAAATATCACCTGCTTCTTTTAGAAATGTCTAGTCTGGTAATTTCTATTCTATCTATTTAATCAATGCCCCAAATATGTATCTTGTCTACAAAAAAGATTAGAATATAGAGATTTAGGAACAAATGCTGTAGTAAAAATGTTGAAAGGTAGTTGGTCACATATTACAAAAGGAGGATTTAAAGTAACCCATGTGTTTATTTTGACAACATTGCTTCCCAACAAGAGAAGCAATCCCATGATAAAACTATTTTTATTAAAACTATTTCAGCATTTTCTATTTAAATGTATGGTGTTGATGGTAAATACTTTGGTGGTGGTTTGTTTGTTTGTTTGTTTTGTTTTGTTTTGAGTATAGGACTTTTAGCTTGGAATCAAGCAAAAGGAAGTGTGGAACATGTATGGTGAATATTTTCCTACATAACAGGAACAAGCACACTCTTGATATTTAAGAGATTTGATCCAGAAAAATAATTTGCCCTATATAACTGGACATGTCTGAGTTCTGGAGGATCACTGTATCCCTTTTTATTTTCATTTTTGCATTGTTTTGATGTTGTACTTGCAGTCTGTCAGCATAGACATCATAAGAAGTAATATCTGCATAATTCCTGTCTTTTACTACTCTAAATACTGAAGTGGGTAGAAGAAGAACAACAAAAAAAGATACAATGTTCCTGCACATATTTTAAATGTGAGCATTCATATTGATTTTCTATAAGTATAATAATAATTAAAAGGGGTTTTAATACTTTTGCATAACACTAAATTTAAATGTGTTCCATCATAATTGTTTTAATTTCTTTCAAATTAATTCCTTTTCTATATCTTAGCAATCTAGGAAAAGGTGTGCTGTTTGATTACTATATTTTCTTCTAATTTTATTTGGTTTTGCTGCCTACTTCAGAAAGCAAGCTAGAAATTTTCTAGAAAGTTTCTGTCTTATAATTTCCCAAATTCTACATTCAGTTAAACAGATATTTGCTACATAATATATATTGTATTAAAGGACAAAGTGACCTTATTTCCTCCCTGTCTCTGTCTTGATTTTTATTTCATTGCACTAAATCTGGCATGGCTGTCTATAACAGCTGTTCCACTTTTCCCTTCTTCAAGTACTGCAAGCAATAAAGTTTCATTCTAGGCTCTTAATGCAGTCAGTCATTTACCTAATAAAACACACTAATGAATCTTCCCTGTATAAAGCTTCATTTAGCTGGACTTGACAATACAACAATATTGCTCAAAGATGTGTGAAAAAGCAACAGGAATACCTGGAGCCAGATCCGTGTAAGTCGCTCACAGTAGATCATCTATAGGAAAAGAGTTATAACAGTAGAGGGGTAAGAAAGAGGTTTTGCCTCAGGCTACCCTCTGGGGTATTTGAAGCAAAGTAATTCTACCAGGACCAGCATGGTGAATTATATATTGCAACATAAGCTGCTCATAAAGTAGTTGTAGAGATTAATTGTCTTCTAAATGCTTAATTTTAATTGGAATATTATTAGCCCAAAGACATAAAATTATGTCTAATATATTTTTTCTTTTCACAGTTTAATAAATAGCTACAGAAAATACTTAATGAGAATTTCATTGTAGTATTAAAACCCATTTAACCTCATTAGTTTGCTCTCGTAATAAAAAAGTTAGAGAATCAAAGTTTAAAGTTAGTATAAATAATTGCTTTTAATTTACTATCTCACAATTGATTGAAGCTGCATACTGAAGATATTGATTCAATCAAATATTTTGGTATATATGTAGAAACCTTGCAAAACAAAACATGCATTTGAAAATATATATGTCCAAATGAATATTGTCTTTTGTATGAAACAGCTGTATACATTTCATAGGAGAACACTGTTCCGAACACTGAATAATACTTTAAATAACTAAAAATGCACGTTAACTATTTAGAAAGAAGGAGAGGAAGGATAGAAGGAAGGAAGGAAGGAAGGAAGGAAGGAAGGAATGAAGGGAAGGAAGGAGGGGAAGGAAGGAAGGAAAGGAAGGAGGAAGGAAGGTAAGGAAGGAAGGACGGAAGGAAGGAAGGACGGAAGGAAGGAATGAAGGGAAGGAATGGAAGGCAGGAAGGCAAGGAAGGAAGTCGAAGATAGGAAGGAAGGTAAGGAAGGAAGAAGGAAGGAAGGAAGGTAAGGAAGGATAGAAGGAAGGCCTTCCTTCCTTCTCCTTCCTTTCCTTCCTTCCTTCCTTCTTCCTTCCTTCCTTCCTTCCTCCTTTTCTCCCTTCCCTCCTTCCTTCCCCTCCCCAAGTCATTTCTCTAATCTCTTTTCTTAGAGGAATAAACTAGATAGAAAACTGTTGTAATGCATTAATTGGGTTTATATTTGTAATGTTCTTTTCTATCTGTCCCTGCCCAGCAGTGCCCACCCCCCTCACTGAGATGTAACCTAATCCTGTTTTATCACTGAATGGGCGATGCCTCTGGGTCTCGCCTCTGGGCCCTGCCCCTGGGGAAAAAGCCACGGCAAGGGAGGGGCCAGCACGCTCTGGCATCGGCGCTCCATCGGGAAAGGTCTCCAAAGCTGAGCAGGACATAAGAATAAAAGCAGAGCTATCCCACTGAAATCAGAGAGTCAAGACTCTTCCTTTACCTTTGGCGGCCGTCTAGTCTCATGGGGAAGGCTACAGAAAACCACTTTTGTTTCTCCAGTAATGAACAAGCTACAATGATCTTTGTGTCAGAGTAAATTGAACAGCTCAGAGTGTGCACTATTTTTGTTTGCTTGTTTTGTTCAGTGTTTTATATAAAATATCTAAATTAATGGCATGTTAAAATTATTTAATTGAAGCTCAAGAATTAGCTTTATAAAATTAAATTAAAAAAACCAAAAATCCTTTGCTATGTCAGGCTTAATACCAAGACAGGCAGCTTGTTTAGCAATTTCTCTGGTATGTATCTGTGAGACTCTTGATATGTATGAGGGCTCTGTTTTACATATATTTTGTCTGTGATAATATTAAACAAAAACAAAATATTACAAATTCTGTGAAAGTAGAGGGATGTTATCTAATCCTTCCACAAAATAAGGAACCAGACCTACTAGATTTCTAGGAAGCTCTGCCTAGTTTGATTACCATCCAGGTTTAATCCATTATTTCCTGCAGGGCAATAAAAATACACTAATTTTGTTATTTCTGTGCCTCCAGAAAGACACTAGCTGTTTGGCCAACTCCTGTCACATAGACAGAAAGAGGGAACAGAAAATTCACTCCTGGCTCTTGTCTTTGAACAGTAATTATCCTTGTGAAAGTACACCACACTTCTTTTAGGGACGAAAAGGCTTGATAAGTTAACTTTCATTAATGGTTGATGTCTTTGTGCATCTGAAATATCAGCATAACCAAGACTAACATTCTGCGACAGCCTTCACCCTTGATTTTATTAATACTGCTTTTTGTCAGACCTAAGTTGGTTTCCTGAAGGGCAAAGCCTCTTTCAGACAATCTTAAAGCCAAATTCCCTCCTGACTCTTTCAGCCTTGCCTTTGTTATCTGGTTTTTTGTGTGTGTGTGTGTGTGTGTTTTTGGGTTGTTTTGGGTTGTGGGTTTTTTTTGTTGTTGTGGGTTTTTTTTGTTTCTTTTTTTTTTTGTTTTGTTGTTGTTTTGTTGTTGTTGTTGTTGTGGATGCATGTTTTGTTTTGCTTCTAGATCTCCCTAAATACACTGTTATATTTTAAGGCAAACACAGACTGCATACTTCCAGCATAGCTCCCCTGTAAGTTCACTTAACTTCCTTTCACACCTGTGCTACCACTAATTGCTTGTTTACCTCCCTGGCTATAAACATTTAAAGTCTTCAATTACTCTGTGCACTGATTATCTTGAATAGCTGGTTTGGGGCAAGGGAAGAAGTCACTGAGAAAATACATATTCTTGTTTTCTAGGATTAGTAATATAGTCTTCCTCTAACATTAAAACAATATATACTTTCTGGTTTTCTGAAAGCAATTATTAGACCCTTTTTTTCTTTTTTTTTCTTTTTCTTTTTCTTTTCCTTTTTCTTTTCTTTTTAAGCTAGTTGAAATGCATAGGAATTCATGTTATTATTTGGAAATTATAGGCATCTATTTTCAAGGAGAAAAACATACTCCCCTTGTCATCCTCTGCTCCATTCTACTCCTAAGACACATACTATTCTTCATTATCTCTTGTAGGCCTTTAAAATAACGTGGGGTTTTTATGTTCTCTACCTCCATGAACCCATACATTCTTTCCTGTGTACAATGCTGTATGACTATGTGTTGTGGAGACTATTTAAAAAAAAATATTGTTTTCTGTTTTGAAAAATTCTTTCTAAAACATCAGTATCAATATCTGTTTTTTGCTACCTGACCTCTAACATTATTTTTTGTTTCATTACTCTGAAAATTTCTATTTTTCATTTATTCATAGTTCATAATGTATTTATTAATTAATCTCCTTAATGATGCAATAGACTTTTTTTTGGTGATGTTTCATTCAAGTCAAATTAAGTGCTTTTTCCTGGATGACTTTGTCCACAAAAAAAATTTACTCCTTTATTCTTCTATTATACTAATAACACTGAAATAATTCTTATTCAGCATTTAATTTATATTTTTGTTTAATAAATGTGGGTGTTAGACATTTCATAACAAATCTGTGGAAATTTTGAGAAGGAGTTGAGGGACAAATAAGGTTATTATTACAAAAAGAAATTTCCTGATACTTATTCCTCTTATCCTTTTTTTTTTTTTTTTTTCCCCTCTACATACCCTTTGGGGTAGTGGCCTTCTGTCCTCTATACAATCTTCGGCTTCATTTTAGAACAGTTGTTTTATTCCTTTGCTATATGCCACATAATTCCTTGTAAATGAAACTAGTCCCCTTTGGGAGGACTTAATCAGCATTTTCTGCATAGGTGTAATGAAATATTATAAATCTTTCTACAGATGGACAGTGTATAGTAAATTAACATGATACTGACCAAAACTTTATGTATGTTTGGAAAAAAAGGAGCTTAGTTATTAATTATAGTCATTAAAACACAAATTTACAATTACTGGAAGAAGTAACAAACATAAATCAGATTAAATCCCTCTGCAAAATAATCAAACACTTAATAGTCTCTTTTTCTATTTCAATGGCTTTCACCTCTCATAAGATTGTTTCTCTCCATCTTTCAGACTTGGCTGAATTTTTTTCAGGACAAAGCATCACTGTTTTGCTACGCTTCTTTATTATATGGAAGTTTGTCAAATTGGTTCACGTCATAAAACAAAATAATACTTGTAGTTCCATTTCATGAGACATCAACACTGGCAAAACTGTTTGCATTTTCCTTGGATAACCAAATCAGCCACTCAGGAGCAAAATATATCTGAATCTATAGCCTACTGAAGTTTTTCACTGTCAGAGAAACGAACATTCTCTAACTCCATAGAGTTACTACCTACTTAGCTATAATATTGTCTTATAATAAGTTACAAAATACATACAAATAATGTGTTTCCTTGGGTTTATATCTAAAATTTGTTGGAGGATGAAAACTGGAACTGTTAGATTGTTTAATAGGGTTGAGTCATATTAATTTTGCTTATTATTACTTAAATACAAGCAACAAATATTGCCATTTATTAAAAAAGCACCCTGAGCTGCTAGAACAAAGTAACAGCAAAGTGTTTTCCGTATTTTTTCACATTACTTCTTGATTCATTTCTGTGAAGGAGAAAATGTGAATGGAGGTCTTTAAAATAATCATCAGCTATTTTAAAAATATTAGCGTACTCCTGACACACAATCCTGTATCTTATGGGGTGAGTCATATAACTGAATAAAAGAAAGGCAGTAATTCAGGTAAATAACCTATTCAGCACAACTTTATGAAGACGACAACTCTATAGGTCTTAAACAAAGACCTAAAATGAGAATATTGTGTATTCTGAGTAAATAAAAAAGCAAAAGATATATAAATCTATAGCAAAATAAAAAGAGTTTTGTTGTTATTATATCACTGCTGTTATTTCTTTTGCTGCCCTTTTACTTGCATCATTCCTCCTGGGTTTCATAGCTTTCATGGTTCATTTTCTATTGATTCTCAACAGTACTTCAAAGAATTGGAAAGATGAAGAAATATTCAGAAATGTGCAACAAGTAGTCAGAAGTAAGTAAATTCTTTATGATGTAAGTAACTCGAAAAGATTTATGGCAATGTGCTTTGTATTATATAAGAATTCTTCACTTAGCTCTGCCCTGAGTTCCATTTCATGTATTTTACAAGGCTTGCAGTTAGTCTGTTCACATCAGTAGGCCTTTTTATTTAATTTTCTCAGACACTTTGACATTTAATAGGACTGAATAATGAGAGTTTCTCATAATGGATATCCCGTGGTTATTTATGTTCTCTGTAAACATACAGTTTTAGCTGTTAAAATATCCTTTGAAGCTCACATACAGTGCATGACAAGCACTCACAGTTACAGTTACAGTTTTCTTCCCTTTTTTGAGATCTAAATCTCAAGGGGACTGCTTTTCATGTAAAAGCAGACTAAAACTGTGCTCAGCCAGATTTTTGAATATTGCAATGCAATGTTATCACTTCTGAAAATTTCTGTACTATTCTTAATCAATTTTAAATGTGTAAACAAGTGTAAACACCTAATGAAATTGCCATTGACAAAATAAAGCCATCTTTGCTACTGATTTTTTCAAAGCGAGGTTACACACAGCTAGTGAATAGCCAAGAGCAAATATCTGTAGTGACCCAAACAACATCTGTAACAGCAAATCAATAACACCTTCAACTTAATTTTATTTAGAACAGCAGGACATTCATTTAACAGCAATAATTTAGAGCAGAAACTTTACTGTAGAAAATATTTGGTAATGCATGTACACACACATACCCTGGCACACAAATGTATGGGGAGATACATGTTTATATACAGACACCTAGTTTCTATGTAAATGTATCATACAAATCAAGAGCCTTAAGAGTCAAAATAATTAACTTTTAGTATCAAAGAGACAGGTAAGCACATCCAACTCTGCTGATATAGAGGCATTAACTTAGGACAGTAAAAGCTTGTAGACAATGACATGTCATAATTTCAGGTAGGGTCAGCTCACCAAGGATCATTTAAAGTAGTGGTTGTGACAAGAGGTCTGTGTTGTAGCTTAGAGCAGTGGAATTTTCTACAGCAAAAATGGTAGAATGTGACAATGCAATATGCAATAAAATAAGTGTGATAACTTTAGAATAATGTTAACCAAAAGGAAGATAAACATAGTCTAGTGTAATTCATGCTGCCTATTAAGAGTGCTCTCTAAATAAATGCTTCCCAAAACTTTACTTAGGATTAATTTTAAAGGAAAAAAATTGTCTTACTCTAGAAGACATAGCAAGTGCACTAAAATTTGTCTGATGTAGATGGTCATGGGAACAGGATGAAAGAAGAGTCTTGTGTACCATCAGTTTAAGACACATCCTGAATGCCTCAGATAAAAAAAAAAAAAAAAAAAAAAAAAAGCCTCTGGTTTGCCCTAATTATTTCCACCAATATTTTACAAGTGGCTTATTCCCCTAGAAGCAACTTCAAAGTCGGAAGGAATCTATTTGATACAAAATGGGAGGAGCACATAAGTCCCATTAAGGAAGAGAAAGAAAGTATGAACATCAATGAGGAGATACTAGAGACAAGTTTATTCTTCCACCTGAGATCACTGTTCTTCTAATTTTCTTGCTTCTTAATATTAGGACTTTTCAATTTATCAAGAATTTTTAACTGCTACACTTCATGTAGAAACGTGTCTTCCTTCCAGGTATTTTGCAATAAATTTATGATTTTCCCTAATTCAGTGTTTAATGAGTAACACCTGCACATATAATTTAAAGGTAGATGTGATGATCTACACAGCAGAAATGATCCACAACTGTCCATAGGAAAATATAATTACCATGTCTTAATCTGATATAATGTTAATTTCTTCTCAGTAACCAGTACAGTATTGTGTTTTGGATTCGAGATGAGAATAATGTTGATAATATACTTATTTTTGTTGGGTTCTAAAGAGTATTTATCCTACATCAAAGACTTTTTTATGTCTCCTGTTCTGCCAGTGCAGGACAATGCCAAAGGTTTGGGAAGGAGCCAGGATGGGTTACTCAAATTAGCCAAAGTGATATTCCACACCATAGATCATGCTCAGTATACAAAGCTGGGGAAAGTTACCTGGAAGGAGGATCTGATTTGAGTTCGGGGATGGAATCTGTTATGGGTCAGCAGGTGCTGAGCAATTGTATTACACAACACTTGGGTTTGTTTGGGTATTTTTCTATTATTATTTTTGGTATTTTTAGTATTTTTATTATTCTCAATAATAATATAACTTGTTCATTTTATTAAAATAGTCTCACCTCAAACTACAATTTTACTTTTGATTCTTCTCCCCATTCCACTGTGGAGGGGTGAAGGAGGGCTAACAGCTGGTGCTTAGTAGTACTTAGTGGTGCTAAGTTACCAGCTGGGCTTAAACCACAACAGTGGTTAGAAATTTACAACACTTGTTCACCAACTCAAAACCAGTTTATCTTCCCCAACAGAAACAGTAGCACTCTGGTCAAGTATCCTGCAAATTCTAAAGGAAATGGAGATTTTACCACGGACACATCATTCCAGAAGTAGTTGTTGGATAAAAGAATTAACTGTGGGCCCCCACTTGTAGTCAGAAAAGACAAACAGTATGTCAAATGTTCTTGTGTCAAGCCTAATACTCAACACATGTAGTTAAACGACTAATGTTTTTTTAAGCAGAGCAAGAACTCAAATGAGCTGTTTCAATTATTTACTATGAATTAAGTTTTGCTATTCAAATACAATTTAATGCTTTTCTCACTAGATGTGTTTTTACTGAGGAAAGATACTATTTATCACATGTAAGGCTAATAGAATCTATACTCGTGCCAGATTAAAATTAATTGAGCCTGTGAGGTTAATTTATGAACTCATTTAATGCTGGTACCTACTTCTTCAAAATCATCTAGTACTCTATAAAGTTGTGTGCGTGTATTCAAGAGGTGATTATATGCAGCTACCTGATTAAAAGTTCATTCACCTAATGATTAAAAGAGCCTTTTTTGTGATAGTTGTAGTACATCAGGCTCAGAAATGAATATCACCTGCTGGTTGTAGAAGTGAATGTCTATAACTGTGGTGGTGCAAGAATTGTTTTATTAAGTTTTTATAAGAAGTTTTATGTTATGGTTCAGTTCACTGTATCCCCAGTTTTGTAACAGTCCATGCCCTTTTGAGTTTTCTGTATAACAAGGTGTTGTATGCCAATCATCCCACCCCCCACCTATCCTTGTCCATCCCCTCTCCCCGCCCTGCTCTGGGGCAGCCTGTCTATCACTTTAGAACCCCTCCCCAGATTGGGAAATCCCCTGGGAGGGTGTGGAGTGATAGGTTGCCCCAGGGAGAATTCCTTTGCCCTTTGTTTTAGTGGTCAAAGGCTTGGAGGTGGACACCCCTTGTTGCCCCCTGAATGCCCTGATTTGTTATCTTGTTGTAACCTCCCCTGAACCCTCCCCCGCTTATAAGGTGAGAGAGGGAGATTCAAACTCTCTCTGGCCTGCAGTTTGGACCAGTTGCGGACCTCCCGCAGCTCGGCCTGAATGAAACCATCTTTTAACCTGCTTAGCTGAGAGCCATCCTTTTCTACTGCCGCTGCTGTCACAACATTATTTGGTCCAGCTGCTGCTGAGAAGCTGGTCCAGCAGGTAAAGTTAACCTGCTTGCATATCCGGACTGAAAACGTCCTGATCGCTGTGCAGATCTGAGCCAGCCAGAGGCCAGCATCCGCCCGGTGCGGAAGAGGCACAGCCACATATAACCGGAATAACTTTATGGCAGCACTTACTAGAAAATAATACTGATCGTACATTACAGTAATTATTTTATTGTGTCAGATACTAATTTAAGAAGAAGGAATTATTTTCAGGAATTATTTTCAAACTATTGACAGACATAGAAATAGAAGGTTAAAAAATCAGAGTATTTTTATGCAGTGTAAAGTATTATGTCTCTGTAGGATCTGGTCAAATTAGGCACGTAGAGACAGCTTAAGAGTGTTAAGGATGTTTAAAAGATTGTTCTTTTCCTAAATTTTAAAAACAGAGAGAAAGGAAGCGACATAAAGGGGTATAGTTAATATAATATTACTCTATCACAAAATAAAACCAGTTTCCAATATCAGCCAAAATAGTTTAAAAATATTTGGCTTTTATAAATTTTGGATAAAAAGTATTTGTCTGTGACAACAGATTTTCCAATTTCTTTAACAAAAATTCAATTCTTTAACAATTCCAATTTCTTTAACAAAATGACAAAAATTTAGAACCTCTATGTCTTTGGGGTTTTTTGTTTGTTTGTTTTTTGTAAGTGAAGGGAATAACTTAGTTTTGGTCCATTCCTACACTTACATGTTAAAATCTATATTTCTCAGGTATTTTGAAGATATTTGAATGCCATCATTTTTAGCTGAAAAGAAAGGAAGATTTGCTTAAAAGGAGAAAAGGTTTCAGGATTGGGTTTCAAACCAATTAAATTTATATTAGGACTTACAAAAATGATATCTGAATTAGTATATAAAAACCTTCTAATATAAGGAGATAAAAATATATTTCAGTTGCTGTTTTTATTCCTGAACAACAAATATATATTCAAAAATCCCCTAAATTACTGCATGGTTAGTAATCTCACATTTTCAAGAACACACAGAACCTAATCGATAACTGGTCGATAGAAAGTTGACCTTTGCTGGAAGTCATAGAAAGATTCCCTTTACTGAAGGTTAGAACCCCTTAGTGCAGAAGCTACTTAATTATTACAGGTAGTTGGAATCTGGCCTTTACTGAAATGATGTGAAAAGAAAACAAGAAAACAAATTGCTCGTGCTTCTTAGTCTGTTTTATTTTACTGCTTCTCTGGAACCCTAAGAACAAGAAGTTTTAAAGATACTTTGCAACTGAGGATCATGAAATGCTGCATCTAGGATCTTAATCTTGATTAATTTCTACCTTCTTAAATCAGAAATATTTCTACAGAAATCAAGTGATTTGTACCAGATTTATCTAGCTGACATAAAATCGGTCAAGAAAAAAATCTCTGGTTTCATTCAGTTTTGTCTGGTTTTATGTGAGTAATGAATACATCTATATGTGAACATAGTAGTTGCTCTGGTAGCTATTGTCACATGTCCTTTTTCTGGTGCTTGGAGGTTGGTATTTTTTATTCCTATGAGCGCTCTGCATGGCCCTAGATACCTAATTACATTAGCCTATGGAAGCTATTTTCACACATTTCTCCAGCTAGTGATACATTCACTTTGAGTGAAATAGGGATAATATCAAGAAGGATGAATATAAAGGTCTTAGTAATTTCACCACTATGAGCACTTTTTTCCCTAAATGAAGTATGTAATTATCAAACTTTGTATTGTCATACGGTTTAACCTTCATTAAACTTATTAGGACGAAGCTTAAAATTACTTGCTATGTAACTTGATTAAACAGCTGCAAATTTTTCCCTTTCAAGGAGAAGCTGGGGGCATTTTTTTTCCCTTTCAAGGAGAAGCTGGGGGCAAACTGAGTTCAAAAATTATTATCAATAGCACACAAGACAGAGATTACAAAACGATCGGGAACTGAGATGACCTATATTAAACAACTTTCAGGGCAAACATATGTAACATAGGTAATACTGTAATATAGAAGAATAGAGGGAAAGGTGAGATTTTACATATTTATTTTGATGTCCCAGTTTTTTTACACTATTTATCCTGTGAGATGTACAAAATATTAATTAAGAGAATGACGACATGCTTACTTTTTGCAGCAGCTGACTCTAATGCACCTCACTCTCCTTCTGTACAATTTTGCTCAAATTAGAACAAATTCCTCAACATGCACTCATCTTTCCTAATATATAATTAATTATATTAAGAAATTGTCCTGGGACTGAACTCCCAAAAATACTTAATGAATGCATGTAACAGCACAGTTGATTCCCTTAGTCCAGGAAACATGCTGGCAGTAAGCCTGAACATACCCCCGTATTGGGCTAGGCTCTTTGAACATGTGCATCCGCTTCACTGAGATAGTTTTTCTGGTTTATTCTGTAGTGATCATCACAGACACCAAGTCAATATTTCAAAGATGATTAGAAGATAGTGCTATGTTTTTACTACAAAGAAAGCACTCAACTGTGATCCATACTTGTTTTTGCTACTTTTGAACAGTCAAGAACCAATAATATCTGTTGTAATTCTTTCAGAAAAACTAACATTTTCAGAAAACTGCCAACAAGCAAGCAGATGAAAGAATAATTTTAAAGTGTTAATATTTCTTACCAGTGTATCTCATGGTCCATATTCTCCTGATTTCACTTCACAGGGACAGCCAAGTATCTACCTGGAGACCATCTTCCTGTGTATGAGCAAGGGATAGGTCTGCTTCTAGGTGAAGTGTGGAGCCCTGCAGTCACCCATCCTAGGAGATCCACAGGAGTTCATTGCTCTCTATGCCTTCATTGCTCCCTAGTGAAAATCAGGGTGCAAAGATGTGGTAGGCAGGTGGTGCATATCCAGGCTACTGAATGCTCCATATCCACAAGCCCACTGATTTTATTTAGAAAGTAACACATTCTCCACATCCTGCTGGCAAGCTATGCTGCAGTGTTTTTCCTCTGCATAATAGACCACTACCTCTGCTAAGAATATCCTGAAGCAGGACACTGTTACAGAGCCAGCTAGATCTACCTGCTTCTGAAATATAAGAAAGCACACAGAGAGAGCTTAAATAAAAGCTCCCCGCAAAAAACAAACCCAAGAAGAATATAAAAGTTCCCCTCCCCCCAAGAAAACAGAAGACTTTAAATTCATGTTGTGTTTACATGCTCTTAAGTAAATCAGTAAGCGTGTAATATTTACATTTCAAACAAAATTAAACAGTTTTCCTCTACAACTTTCCCAATTTTAAACAGATGATGACCACAAAACTTAGAAAACCACACAAAGATTTCCTATTAAAGCTTTAGCACTGTGGATGGGGTACATATGATTCTTGTTACTGCGTCGAAAGAGGTAACATTTATGCACGTATATTTCCATAAAGTCACTACAATGATTTTTCTTTTTATGTGTTAAACATTCCAGTTTGCCCTTCAGACTTCACAAGCATTGGAGGAAAATTACATGCCACAAAAAAAAATCTTCAAATACTGGTCAGTTGACAAAAATGGTATGTAGCCCAGAAAAGAAACACAAGCATAAATTATATGTTTTCTTACAATGAGACACTCTAAGAAAATAGATAAACTAATTTTTCTTTTTTTTTTCCATTTTGGTTGCAAATCAAAACTGGGGGGGGGGGAAAAAAAACAAAAAAAAACAAAAAAAACCAAAAAAAAACAAAAAAACAAAAACAAACAAAAAAAAACAACCAACCAACCAAACAAAAAAACCCACCAAAAAACAACACCCCCCCAAAAACCAACCAACCAAACAAAACCCCCCAAAACCAAAAAAAAACCAAAAAAAACCTGAATAAACAACCCCCCCAAACAAAAAAAAAAAAAAAAAAAAAAAAAAAAACACAACCCACACAAAAACCCAAAACCAAAAAAAAACCACCTTTGAGATGGAATCCTTGCTCTTCTGAAATTTTTGTATATAAGCAGCTCATATCATATTAAGATACCTAATTGTCATATATTTGTGTAAGGTTATCAGAAAAAAAAATTATAAATAATTCAGCAAATTTTGTCAGGAAACACTGTAATATTTTTTGCTACAGAACTGTGACAATATGGTTCTATGACTTGACTTGTAGGCTGTACCAATTTATAAGACAAATACTAATACCCTTGCCACTATTTCTATATCAAATTACTGGTCTAAGAGAAATGTTTCTCTTTAAAAGACATTTCATACAGAAATATTGTCATTACTATATAAATATAATATTAAATATTTTCTAGATATTTTTCTTTTCTTTCCCTTGAAGCTTGAGGTGAAGTGTAGGGCCCTAAAAAAAGTCTGTAATCTGGAGAATAGTTTTCTTTCAGATTGAGGACTTGCACTTCGCACAAAATAATATGTAACTTTTTCAGACTTCTTTTCAGTAAAAATTGAATTAGTTTTCAAAGCCACTTAATGTAAATGAAATGTGCTGGATCATTCTTCCTTCTTTAATATATTGGAATGCTATATTATAGACATATAAAGGGATTAAATTATTCCAACCAGTTACAATAGTGCTTAATCAATACAAAAGTTTAACATTTCTCTGAATTGAAATTCCTCAAAGAAAATATTTACCCTGTCTTCTACTTATAAATAGACAAGGATTTTGGAAATGCATTCAGCTTATGGCTTTATCTGCTACTTGTTATTACAAGAAAATTTGAGACTGTTCCCATTAATGATTCATCTAACATTAGAACGTAGGAGTTTTGTCCTACTGGAACTTGAAGTATTTGACTGAATGCCTTTGAGATAGTTGTGAGAGAATGGCTATTGACTGAACAAATATTTTAGAGGGGAAAAATTCCTGTAGGAACATAGACTGCAGACTTTGCCTTAAATGAAAAGTATATATTGCAATAACGTGCAACCAGAAGAGTTTTATTTTTATTTGAAACACATAGCTTTGTATACAGGCTGTGGAGAGGTCTACAGAGGGAAAAATGTGCAATAAAAGCACACAGTATATTAGAAATGAGACTCTGAAAAGTACAATAGTGTCACATCATTCTGTCTTGCTACTGCTGTAAAAATTCTTTACAGAAAACTCAGCTAAGTCAGGAAAAAGTGGTGATCAGCTAGATGTCCAACAGTCATTAGTGGAAGCTGTTGGGTGGTGAGTGCTTCTGAGAAGCTGGGAGTTCATGACTAATGAGTTCTGATGGATAATTAAGGAGAGTATCATTGGAATACTGATTTGAAAATAAGGTAATGGAAAACCAATATTCTTCATACACGGACAGGAATGAGAGAACAGTAGCTATCTGAAAAATTGGTAGAATATTTTGTGATGTGGAAATTATTGGGGGAGGTGAAGTTTACTAGATACAACAGGAATGAAAGAAAAAGAGGGTTGTAAGAGAATCAGATAAAAGAGAGCTGGTAAATGGATGAATCCTGATTTTAACACTGGAAAAATAAACAGCAGGAAAAAAAATGGAGTAAAAGAAAGCAGCAAAATATATCTGGAGTGGAGGAGAAGATAAATTAACATTTTGCATGTACAGAAGAGGATATATATACACTGTTACAATCAAATCAATTAAATAAATTAATCCACATAATACGGATATAAAAATATACAAATATTTTGGAATACATTTTCAGATGTTGTTAAGCATTCTAGAAAAAATTTCAGTTTTTCTTCAAAAAACTGTAAACATGAAACCAATTCTTTAAGAGTAGGTAAATTAACACTGTTAAATTAATACAAAAACTGCAGGAAGAGGATCAGAAAAGGAAAGTTCTGTCATATTGTTATTCTACATCTTTTTTTCAAAAACTCTTAAAAAAGCTTGGACAGAAATAGCTTCAGAAGTGTTTTTATAATTCAGAATAATTAATTATTTTTATGTTGAAAACCACTGTCATTTACCTAGCTATTTAAAAATACTAATAGATTGGAGAAATATTTGGAAAATACTCATGAAACTATTAACATCACCCTCCATCACAACTACCCACACCAATCCCATTTCTGTTGAAGAATCACACTTCCTAAAATTTAAAAAAAAAAAAAAAAAAAAGTGGGGGGGGGGGGAGGGGGGGGGGGGGAAAGTTCCAGCATATTTAGTTTTGAAAATTTGGATGTTTTGGAACTGGAAATCTTAGTTGTTTATATGTAGAATTTGTGGCAGAAATCTAGACATCTTTACAGGACATAGTCTTAAGCCACTCATGGGGAGGTTTAAGTTGGACATCAGGGAGAATTTCTTTACAGAAAGGGTGATTAGACATTGGAATGGATTGCCAAGGAATGTGGTGGAGATACCATCCCTGGGGGTGATTAGGGGAAGTGGACATGGCACTCCGTGCTCTGGTCTAGTTGACATGGTGATGTCCAGTCATGAACTTGATTATCTCAGAGATCTTTTCCAACTTAATTGATCCTGTGATTCTGTGGATCTTCACCCTACATAAAGAAAGTTGGCAAATTATACAAGAACTATGGGGGGGAAAAAAAGTGAAAATTCTTTTAAAATAATGCAATTTAGGGGGAAAAAAAGTAGAGCAGCATCAGGAAATAATTGCTTCTGGGAACTTTTAGGTTGCAGCTTCTTCTCTAAAAGAAGAAATGAAAAGAGAAAACCACAAGGGGCCATGTTCAATCACACTTTTTTCCCCCCAGTACTACTAGATCTACTTCTAAACCAATTTAGCCTAATGAAAGCATTTTTTCTTGTGTGGACAAGGCACACACTTTAATTTAACTTGTTTCCTCAGTAATTGAAGCATGTGTTGAAGACTCCCAAATACCTTTTAAACCTTTTATACCTTTCTTATTTTGCTGACATCTGTCAGTTATCACAGTTGGTTACCAGTGGAACATCTTATTTTTGCTAGTGTTTTTCCACAAAACTTTATGTCTCAACTGAGAAATTTATTTCTATCCTTGAAGAGAGCTCAGTCAAAGTCTCCTTTGATAGATGTAACCTTTTTTTGTATCACCTCATATGGCCTCTATTTCTGTCACCTTTCTGTGAAGTCTTGACTGAAACACCTGGCTGAGGAGTGGAGCAATTCTAATCTCTCTGTAGGTAAGAATTATCTGCAAGGGTTCATTCAACTCAGCCTCCGAGAGGTTCAAACCTATCAATTTCCTACAGAAGGAGCTTAAGTTGAGTTCAATCTCAAGTCAGGGGAAACGAAACAGGTTCCATTGTCCAAGGTCAGCATAGATTTTTAAGCAACAAGGAAGAAGTCTCGTCACAGCAACAGAAATTTTATGCTGCCCTTTGCTGCATCCAGGTAGCTGGATGGTCCTCTGATGATTGATGTGCACTTTTCTTTAGGAACAGAAAGTCGAGGACAGGCTGTTGTGCTTCTGATTGTCCTGGTACATGCCCAGCAAGGCTTTATTTCTATGCTGAAGGTGGCCTTGCTGGAAGGAGTTTACAGAAGCCACTGTTTTCCACCCAGGCCTTTACAAGGCCTGGTGTTCAAGAGTATGTATCTTCTTAAAAGAAAGCTGAAGTTAACAGTTTTACAGAACTCCTATCAATCCCAAGATAAAAAGTCACACTTCCTTTTTACTCTACAAGTGAAGCTCACTCTCTTCCTTTAAAAAAGTATTCCTTAAAATAAATAAGTATACAGTGTTATACACTTCTCTGTTCCCAGAGGACTCCTGCTTTCTTTCCTCAGAAATTACATTTTCTGGAACATGTTTCATAGCAGCCCTCTCTTTGAGTTTCATTTGGGAGAAGTTCCTTAGCAGACAGAGCAAATCTCGGAAAAAAAACTGTGTATGATGGTGTTAATGGTGTTAATAGTGTAAAGTAACCCACCAGAACAAACGAAAACTCAAAGCAAACACACACAAACCCCACCAGAACAAATGCTACCACAATCAATAATTTCCTAGAGATATTCCTAAAGATGGAATCATTAATTTATATCTAAGCAGTTAAATAAATGACATGGTATTAGTGGGAGCTGCTTTAAAATTTTCTAGGCTTTTCTGCCTTCTCTTAACCACCAGTTAGGATATTGCATAAAAACAATTGCTTCTGCAAGCCTGTGCCATCTCTCCCATTTTTACAAAAAGCATGAAAAAGAGCTCTGCTGGAATGCCCACCTTGCCTCACTGTGGCCACACCCAAACAATAAATCAAAAATTCTAAAACATGATCAACTTTTGATGGTAGCTTTTAGAGAGCTGCTGGAGATCTTGCATATAGGTAGGTTGAATAAATGGCCTAAGGGATATCTTTGGTATCAGATAATGCAAGTTCTTGGAACATTTTAGTCCCAAGTAAACAGTAACACAATCTCTCCTTGCAGGGAGAAGTGAACTGTGGCTATGATATTACAATTTTCAACCTCTGATCTTGCTTCCAGGAAAATAAAGCATATATTTGTTTAGTTAACACAGCAAGGAACAGGGCGATCCTTGCATCTGCTTTTTTTTTCTTTAAGTCTTTTTGGAAATAAAAATAAAATAATGTCTTGAGGTTTCATAATTTTTTCTGGTTTTTGTCCTTTGTTTGTTTACTAAAGAGAGGATTTGAAAAAAAATATTTGGATTGTTTCTTAAAGGGTCAAGATGTCCACTGACAAAGAATTCAAATTATAAAAATATTGTTGTTGATGGTGCTGATTGTCTTTGAAAATTTAATTCTTTTTCTGAAGAGCTATGAAACACAGAGATGCAGGATGCTGGTCTGATACAGGACAGCATCCTTTTATTTCCTCAGGTGCATAAATTATCAAATAGTATATTGAATATGATATACTTTATGCAGATTGTGAATGCTTCCAAAGACACATTTCACATCTTTTGCATATTTTTTTTAGAATACCACTTTATACAAATGTCAAAGAAAATCAGAACAAATAGGGAAAAAATTCTCTGCTCTACCTTTGGAAGCTTTATACAACTCTAGACTAAAGTAATTCTTTTAACTAAAGTAAGTGAAGTATAAATCAATTATGTTTTAGAGAAGTCAGAAAATGAAATAATTCTCTGTGAACAGAGCAGTATCATAATTTTCCATAAACAGCACCAAAATGGTCCAGTTCTGTTATCTAAAGACATTCTGATCATGCAGAACATCTAAGCAGAGAGACACAGCACATTCCAGCTACACTGTTCTTTTTGCCAAAAAATCATTGTGCCCTCTGCACCTGTAAAAAGGATTCTTCTTTGTGCACTTTAAATAGCATCAACACTGATAGATATTTGGATGTGGTTTTGACCAACCAAATGATAAAAATGGTGTTTCCTACGTCTGTGCTTAAAGATACTGTTTACCTGAAAAAGTCACAGAAATTGACAAAACCTTCTTAATCTCATTAGTAAGATAAACTTTCTTACTAAAAGCTGGAGTTTTTACTAAACCTCTAAAGAGCAGCTTTAAAAATTAGAAATTATCCAGTCTGCATCATTCCAGACATTTGAGAATAAAACCACAAGATATTACTTCAGTAAGAATAATAATGATAATAGCAGGAAAAAACTCCCAACCCTAACCCCAAAGATCCATTTGAATAATTTCTGATGTTCACAAGAAATTAAATTAATATTGTGGCATTATATTTCCCTTTGTAATTGGAACTCAGATCAGTTTGGATGCTACCAAGGCAGAATAATATATTATTCTACACTTTGTCATGAGTATGTCTGCAAAGACAAGCCTTGCCTGATCAGCTGCAGACATCAGCAATGCAGACTACTACCCCACAGCTTTCCATTCTAGGCTCCCTTCATAATCAATACAAATAAATAAGCTGTTCTAGAGTGTGATGCATCTATTTGCTAGGGTTAACAAGGAGAAAAAAGTATAAATAATACATTAAATACTTATTCTGACCTGACTTCCTCATTTCTTCCCCCAGAAGCCTTGAGAACCTGAGGATGAAGTGATGACTACTATTTTTTTTAGTCACTCAGATTTTTTCTACAGTATGGATAGGATCACATTACGATTGTAACTACATTTTCCAAGTGATCATCTGACATGTTCAAAGCTAATATGATTCAGTTTATCCAGAGAGCATAATTTTTTCTTTTTCCTGGCAAAACCATGTGTTAACCAGGTTGGCCTGTCAACACCTAGTATGCTAAAGGACTGGTTTTGTTCCAAAGCATTCTGGTATAACCTGGGCAGCTTTCCCAAGCTGCCAGGTGTAAGAGATGGAGAAATGTGGGTGTTAGAAGACTATAAGCCAAAACGTGTCAACTGTTTCTTACTGTATTTTTTTTTTAACTGAAAGAACTCTAAAATTTAAACGGAACTTTCTTGATTTAAAAATAAATAAGTGGATGTTGAACACCTTATTTTCCTTTCAGAAAGGGAACATGGAAAAATTCAAATCTAGAAACTTCCTGCTGTGGTAAGGGAACAGATGATATGGTTTCTGGTAATGAGATAATTTTTGTTTGGGGTTTTCTTTTAGCACTTTTAAAATTATGAATGGACTGATTCTGGTGTATCTCCTGCCTCTAATTCTCCTCCTGCATCTAATTCTCAGTCATTAAATTGCAAAGACATCAGTTCTATTTTATTTATATTACTTTCCTATCTGGTCTTCAAAATGGAAGATATTATCATAGATAATCTTCTGTGATTGCTTTTTTTTTTTTTTTTTTTTTTTTTTTTTTTTTTTTTTTTTTTTGTGCAATGTTCCAATCATTCTAAAATCTGAGCAAAAACTGGTGGATATTTCAAGGTGATATGCATAAAAATTATCAGCCCCTTTGGAATTCAAATTAACTCTCTACATCACTTATCTACAGCTGTGTTAAACTGTTGGATTGATTCTACGAATTTTTTAGTTTTGTCTTCATGAAAAAAAAAATCTTTTAACTACCATGTAATTTTTTACTGAGTAATCAACAAAGTGGTGGAAGATCTAGAGCACACAGAAAAATGGAATGCAATATGCTAATAATCTCCTAACATTTTGCTGTAGTTCTAATTTTTTTAAAAAAATATTTTTTGTAAAATTAATATCAAGAAAATAATAAAAAACCAAGACAATATTAATGCAATGTAATAAAAAAAAAAAATCCATTCTCTTGTGTCTAGATGGAGAACTGGAATAGACAGTAAAGGGAAGAACAGCTGAGATTATAATACATTTAATAATAATATTACATTTAGTGTCCTGAATATAATAATGAAATCTTATGCATTGGGCTTTCATCTGAGTCTAGGCCTCTTATTAAATCTTGTTATGCCTACTGAGGTGCACACCTTCTCACCTCTAATTCTTTTTTATAATATAGTCAGAAAAGACAATTAAGCAAACAACAAAACCACCCCAAACAAACCAATCCAAACTACCACTCTCACACAAAAAAAAAGTGTTCAGCATGGAAAAAAGTCTGAGTGATAAAACAATAACAACGTTATTGATGAGGCATATTCTGATTCAATACAAGGACTCAAATGTTAATAAGTATTCTTCTGTGAAGACTACATCACAATAGATTAGCATTGTAAATAAACCTTGGAGTTAGTGACATAGGTATTATGGATAAGTGATTTCGTTGTGATCCACAACAGCTTCATTTAGCAGAAAAGCTAAATAGTTGATCTATATAGTAAATCTTGATCTAATAGTAAATCTTTGAACTGTGCTAATGTTGGTTTAAAATCCCTGCAAAGTAAAGAAGACTGCATTCCAACACCAGCTTCAGAGATTATGTGGGACATCACTCTTTGGTGCCCTGTGTGGGACCAGGAGTTGGAGTCAGTGATCCTGGTTGGGTCCCTTCCAACTCAGCACATTCTATGATGTTGCTATGATTCAAAGATTTTGTGAGCATTCCCAGTATACTTCTGGGTATAGTCAAATCTGTTAGCTCAAACAAACCTCGATAGAGTTACTTAGTTAATTCCACTTTTTTGGAAAATGAGATACAGTTTTTCCAAGTATCACAACTTTACCTGCTTGATAAACTAGTATCTGGAGGTCAAGCTACCAGAATAAGGTATCAGAGGAAGATCTTATCAGTATAATATTTTGAATGATACTTTTTTCTTATAGTGTAATGTGTGATAGATGCATGAAGTGTGAAGTTGCTGATTAACACTGAGACTACTTAAAGGTGACCACACAGACCTGGCTCTAGCAAATTCAATGACTATACATACATTTTTAATTTTTTGAAAAAAATCTTTATTTAATCGTATCATTTTTGTTATGAATAGTTATCTACATTGCTATATAATATTATTCATTAATTCTCTGATTAAAGCCTACTGAAGTCTAGGAACATGAGTCCCTTGACCAGAAATATTTCACATTAAGCCTAAGAATATCTGCACTTTCAAAATTTTGCAAACATAAATATAAAAGGGAATCTTTAGTTCCTAATTTCTAGGGTAGCATTAATTATAGCTGTTGAAACCTTTGCACTAAATTTCACTGTCACTACAGTAAGATTTCCTGGCTTTAAAAATTAATTCCAACAGTATAATCCATATTATTTAAATCTTGGTTTAGTACAAAGAGGTGTAATCCATTTATGGTAACACAATAACTGGTTATTCACACTTTTATGAGTGTATCTAATGAAATGCTTTAAACCATTTTATGCAAATAAGACTTTTATATATTTATCAGATTTACTGCTTTTTGCCTTTCCTAAAATTGCATGAACAAACTGTATTTTGTGCAGAATCTCCATAAATGTGCACATACCTGATTAGTAGAGTGAAATGATGAGTATACATATCTGTACTTATTGCCAATTATTTATGTTTTATTGTTTTAATTATAAGGAGCAGTCTTTGCAGGGACTGCAAAACAATATTCCTATGTTGAGCAGAATTAAAAGAATTAATGTACTTTTAAATTAGACTCCAAATTAAAAGATATTTATCTGACATTAATTTTAGGTATCACTTAGGGGAACTGAGATGTATTTTAAATGCAGAGTAAGCCAGAATGTAGAAGTTACATTTCACTGTTAACCGACTGTTACATGACAAGTAAACAAGTTTAATCGTGTTATTCACCTCATTGACTTTAATGATTCAATAATAGATGTAATAGCCACCTCAGGACCAGATGGCTTAGGGGAAAAAAGTCCCCATGAACTACCATTTTTTCATCTCAAGTATCTGATAAATATGTTAACTCCCTGCACTGCGATGACAGCCGGAATTTCTCACCAGCTGGCCAGTTGCTCTGCACAGTGGGTGATATCATCCTCAACTGAATGTTGAATTCTCAGCTCTGTAGTAAGGTCAGGACTTCAGGGTTTTTCTCAAAAAACTACTTTTTAAAAAAAATTGATTTCACATAAACATTACAATCATTGACAAAAGTGTAAAGGGGAAAGGTCTTAGGAAAGGGCAGATCAAGAGCTGAGATTGAATTCAATACAAGCCCATCACCCTAAACATTAGCAATGTGTTGAATGTGCAAAGAGAAAGTGGGGCTACAGGTACCTCTAATGAAGTTGTTTTACTACCCCAACCTTTTTCTCAGTATTTTGCTCCCTCAAGCAGAGACTGCATATGATCACGCCTGGCAGACATTTCACCCATGAAAACACTATTTATTACTAGCTGTCATCTGTGCTGCTGTTGCAAAAAAAAAAAAAAAAACCAAAAAAAAAAAACCCCACAACACGCTCAGAAGAATTTCATCCCCCTTCTTTCCCAGAAATGTCAACAAAATGGACACATTGATTATCTACAGCCTGTATCAGCCAACACTTCAGATCTGAAGAGCAGTATACAGCCTACTGTCTGCCACTATTGCTTGATTTTGGACTTGGTATTTTAACACTTCTTCTCTCCTTATATATCACATCTGTTTCTGCCTCTGTCTGTGCAAAATCCAACCATGCTAGAGCCTAACAAACAAAAGGGGTTTTTCATGTGCGTATAATCACAGACATTATTTCCTATTTGTTCCCTGACTTCTGATTTGCCTTTGTAAACTAGACCATACTTGGTCCTCCATCAAGAAAAAAAATTACCCTGAGTTTTGGAAGGGAAGCTGAAAAGTACATAATGAAAAGAGAAAGGAGAAAAATAAGATTCAGGTGCATTAACCATCTTGTCAGTTAAGGGATTCTAAAAAGACAATTCTGAAATCCCATGGTAAGCTAATTGTATATCAATTCAAAACCCAATTTTAAAACAAATTGGATCTTCTCAGTAACTTTAATTACACACAAGTTGTATTTAAATGCTAGAAAACCCAGAATAAGTGGCACCACACAACTTTATTAAACAAACAAACCAACCCCCTTTTTCTGTATTATTCACAGAATTTGTTACATGCTATTTATCTCACTTAAATGCATGACAAGTTCTTCAGCAACAGTCATAATAACAAATAAGTCTCTTGTCTTACCATAATGTGTATCTTCCCATGACAGTATATAAAGCCATTTATTCATATTAATTCATTTATTCACTCAACATCACTTTGGAAGAGGGTACTACTATTCCTCTTTATAAAAGTCCCTGGTTTAAATAAACAGAAACTGAAAGATACTGCCAGTAATCTCCTAATCACAGGCTGATAAACATATCTCTTTCCTCAAAATATATAATGAAGTACATATATGCCAAAAAATAATAGGCCTGGAAAAGTTAGTTTTCTACCAGAAGGGAAGCAAGAACAAGAAAAAAACAAAACCAACCAAACAACCAACCAAAACTAAAAAAAAAAAACCTGAAAGCCAGTATAGCAAAGTATTAAAGTACAAAGAAATTGATATTCTTGACACAAAAAAAATCAATACAAAGATACATCAAGTGTAGCAAGCAATGTGTATAAATAACAACACAAAAAAGGAGATGGGAATAGGAATACTAGTATTTTAAAAACAGCAATAGAAACTAATTTTTTTTTCAATTATTTCTGAACAGAACCCAAAAAAGTAGATCAAAATAAAAGACATGTTTTCTGCATCATCCTTCATCAAAATAACAAAAGCTCTCTTTACTTACATACACAAACCAAGGTACAACATGTATGGAAAAAAGTGATGGAACTGCATAATGAAGAAATAGCAGGCCATGGTGAGAATTTACTCTTTGGCACTTCACAGCTGCATGCAGGCACAAATGCTAAATGGTCCAGAACAGTTCACTTCTCCAGAGGGGATAATTTTTTTCTACAACAGATAACATGGAGGACAGAGATTTTTTTCAGCACTTGTTATTTTTCTATGACCCTCATAATCTATATATGTGATTTTTTTTCAGTTCAAATTGTCTGATAGTAGACTAAGTCTGTGCAGACCAGATGGTTGCATAAACATCAGAATGAAGATCTTATTGAAGCATTTGGGAATGCAGGTTCTTCTGGCAAAATGGTGAAAAAGTCACAGGATAGCAAATATGCAAATTCCATTCATTTTTTTTCCTTAAGCCTTCCAGTAAAATTCCATAGGAAGAGTAATCTGGGGAATTGCTTAAAGACTTTGTTTTGCAGGAGCTGGTTGGTTCACACCAAAGGGGAGCTAGAAGTGAACTAATACACAGGACTGAGGAACAAATTAGGCACATACATTATTTGGGAATATAAATAGGTACTAAAGCCAATGAATAAAACTATTTTTAGATTAATATATTTTTCTGCAAGCGAAGGATTAATTCAAATAACTATTAGGAGTGAACTATTTCTAATAGCAGATCACAAAAATATTTTTTAACTTTGAATTTTTGTCAATTTGTCAGGGAAAGGATTTTGGCATGGATAAATTGTAAGGATTAATCCAAACAAACTAAAAACCACTCTTTTCAGGAATGTAGGGGATATAATTCCCCTCAAGAATGATAAACCAAGGAGTATAATCTCTTCTGAACTTTACCATCTCTCCTGGAATGTTCTTTATGCTAGAATACAGCATGTTCATTTATACTGAAATGCAAAAATAGTCCATGGTGTGCTCTTAAAAGCATCTGGATCAGGCATTGGACAGGAAGTCCTTGTACCTCTCTTTTGAATCCACCTAGTTCTACCTCTCTTCTGAAGCACATCTGGAATTTCATTTACTGGGAAAGCAAGAAACAGGTTGCAGGAAGATGGTGGCAGAAAATGTGCCTGTCTTACTTGTACTCTGATATGGGTTCAAGATACACCTAAGCAACTTAGATTCTGAAATGCGCTTAAGTACCTTCTTAGGTAACTTTGTCATTCACTTGTGTTCACTGAACTCTTCCTCGTGTGGTCAGGGTGACTGTGCTGGGACTAAGGACTTAACCTTTCCTCCTGACTCAACTGACAGTTCAGCTCTCAACCCCTTCCGTTTTTTTTTTTTTTTTGTTTGGGGGTTCTACCTGGTTGTAGGGTGAGCTGATTGGTAAACTGATTTGAGGTACAACTAACTTGGTATGTGTGCTTTGATCTAAGTGATCACAAAGTTGGAGCCTTGGGTAAGAGATTGTACACCACATGGTTCAAACCCCTTCTACTGTGGATATTTAATTTTTTATACAAAATACAACAGCAAGCTTTTGGTTCAGTGCTTATTCAACAGGATTCGAATTTTAACATGATGTGTCGGGTAAATTCTTTAAAATAATAAAAGACACTGTCACTTTTATTTCATTCTAGTTCTTTTTTTCTTTCTTCCTTTGCAAATACTTGATATTGAAAAATTCACTTTCAAAAACTCATTTCAAAAACTCATTGATGTCACAGTTTAAAGAGGGTTAATTTCTTTGCAATGAAAAACTGTATCAATCAATGTGAATATCTTTTTCCCCCTCCCCCAGGGACAGCATCAAAAAGAAATTGTTAGGAGGACCCTCAGAATGCTACAGCCAAATAAAGGTTAGCTGTGTCTGAATTAATAAGTAATGGGATTCTACATATTCTATGGCTAGATGAATGTACATAATATACCTAAAGTGTGGACATTTGCCTTCTCCAACATTTTCTAGTTTTACTTTCACATTTTCTGTCTCCTGTCTACCCAAAGACTGATTATGTAGGTCCTTAGTGGTCAGCTGGGTATTGTTGGTAATTAACCTCACAGACAAAGGGTAATTGCTCAATTGTCTTTGGAGAGTCTGATGGGAGAAGTCACAGGTAGTGGCCAACCAGAGAGTGAAAAAGGATAACTCTCCAGAGTTAATGAACAAAGTTTATATTAGTGTCTTTTAACATTCATTTGACAGTATATACATTTTCTCTTTCTAAACACACATGACCCAAAAGCTAAACTGCTGTATTACATATTGTAAGTTTACACCAATATGTAATATTTCTGGATATTTATGAGATATGCTTTTTAGTTGCTTCCTGTCTTACTGTTTCTACTTAAAGAGGAGTTTGTTTAAACTCTAGTGAAGACATACTTGCAATTAACAGTGGGAGATTTTAAATTTGGTTTTAGTGATGCAGAAAATATATATTCTGGCTGGTCAAATGTAGTCACTCATTAGGTAATTAGAAATTTGACTAGTGTTATAAGAGAAAACTGAAGAAATTTAACAGATGGTATTGAGAAAGCCAAATAATGGACTTATCTTCTAATCTGGTAGCATTGAATTTTCTAGGTGCTAATATAAAGACCCATGTAATAAGAATAGAAACCAAATGAATCTTTTCTTACAAGTGTACTTTTTTTTCCAGTCAGGATTAAATTTAGCTGAGGACTTTGGTGTCATTAATAAGGGATTTTTGGCCTTCCAAAATTCTGTGTTAAATCCAGAAATGTCCTGAACGCATCTACAGGGTGATTAGATACTGGAATAGGTTGCCTAGGGAGGTTGTGTTAATGGGCAGTGTTCAAGGTCAAGTTGGATAAGGCCTTGAGCAACCTGGTCCAGTGTTAGGGTTGGGGGAGGGTTAGGACTGGGTGATTTTTAAGGTCTGTTCCAACATCTTAACATTCTATGGCTGATATATTATTTACATTCTGGCGCTCACTTTTTTTATGGCCTGTTATTCAAATGAGGATTCCCACACTGACAGCATTTATGCTAGATATCTTTTCATAAATGGACAGGAAGGTAAGTAAATTGCCTTGAAGATCCCAGCCTAATTAGTTTTATTATCTATTAGAATGTTACCATTTTTAACACAGTCTGTATTTTCCCAGACCAATTTTCTGTATTCATGGTCTTACATCTTGCTGTGATTTTATAGAAAAATGCTAATTAGAAAGAGATCAATTTGAATTTGTTCATTCCTACTTCATTTTGTAGTAGCCAACAGACCTGATAATACTGCCAAAGTGAATCATCATGGAGTTCAGTTTTATGAATATATTTAAGAATAAAAGCAAATGATACCAAATCTGTTGTGGTGTCTGCCTTGCGCCTCTCCAAGCGCGCCCACGGGCTAGCTCAGTCACACGGTGGCGGATGCTTTGAGGGTCGGGGTCGCTAGCCTCGCTAGCTCCCTCTTCCTTGTGGGGTCTTTATTCCCCCAGTCAGCAACAGACCAGACCATGATGGAAGGGACACTGGCAGCAGAAGAAAGCCAGGCTCTCCGAGCAGGTTAACGATCAAACTTTATTGGGGAGCCCCAGACAGAACCTCCACACCTCTCAGCTGCAGCTCGGGAGAGCCCCAAACAAAGCCTTGACAGCTGCTTTTATTCAGGGGTGGTACAGGGGGAGGTGACAAAGGACTGTCCAATCAACACATAACAAGGTGTGGCAAGGGGTGTCAACCATGAACAAGGGGACCAATCCCAAGGAGAGGGAAGGGGATTCCCCTGGCCCTAGCCTATCACTCAACGCCCTCCCTGGAACCTTCCAGACCCCAGGGCAGGGCCCTGACGTGACAGACAGGAGCCAGAGGGGGAGAGAGAGGTGACAGACAGGGACAGGTGAGGGGTAGGGGTGATTAACAGATAACAAACTGTTATATAACAAACAAGGTAGGGGAAAACAATTAGGGGCATGGGGGTACATTGGAACAAACCATTCCAAAACTCATTATAAGAACCGTAAATTAACCTAACAAAACATACTCCGCACCGCCACACAAATCCTTTAATTTTGTTGCCCATCCACAGCATTTAGAAAATATGAAATGAACCTAGACAACTGAATTCAAATCCTAGAAATCCATGAGTTATATTCCTAATAAAAATGGTGCAGACAGTGAAAATGTGGTAGGTTAAACATGTTACTTGCAAAATTGTCTTCACGTCAGTGAGGCATTGGGTTTTCATCCTGGTATTTTTAGTATTAAGGGAAGATGATTGTCATGGGCCATAGAGGCCAACCAGCTATGCTTTTCCCTGAAAACAACAGATGAAGCAAGGCATCATATTTCCATCTTTTTTCCCCAAACTTTTCCCTCTGGGCCAGGCTCAGTCCGACAAAATTAATTTGATACATGGCTGAGAATCCTTAAGCTGACCCTAGCTGAAGCATTCTAGAGAGAGCCCTACCCATCAGTTTAGTTAATAAGTTATCAAGTAACTTTTCCTGATGCAATAGATATCTTTCACTGAAAAGTAATTTTCTAAACTCTACAGATTTGCTGCAAAGGATAATGAAGGGTTTTCATTTCACACTTACCTGTACCATGGTTCTGAGATATCTCTACAGTATAAAGAGTTTAATACTGTGGTTATTAAAACACAAAGTGTCACAGTGAACAAGTGAGATAAAACTAATAGGAAAAACAACCCTGCAACTCAAACCTGAAATATTTTTCAAAATTAAACTGGTAATTGAAAAAAAATAAATTAGAAATATTGCTGTTGTACAGCATTCTATATATAAGAAGCGATGGATATAAATAAGTATGTAGCAAGTACTATTTCTAATTATTTTAGCCTTACCTGTGAGGACCTTACTCATATTGAGTAGTACCTACCTGCTCAAATTTTCCAATTAATTTCACCAAGTGAGATATTTTTCACTGGTGAAGATGTAAACTCCTTTTCTGCTGTAGTAGATTGACCCTGGCTGGATGATAGATGCCCCCTAAAGCCACTCTATCACACCCCTTCACAACTGGGCAAGGGGGAGAAAAATATGACAAAGGGTTCATGACCTGACATAAGGACAGAGAGAGATCACTCACCTATCACCATCATGGCCGAAACAGGCTCAGCTTGGGGAGGTTAATTGAATCTACTGCTAACAAAATCAGAGCAGGATAATGAGGGGAAAACAAACCTTAAAATCACCTTCCTCCCATGCCTCCCTCCTTCCCAGCTCTATCTCCTACCCCACAGCAGTGCAGAGAGATGGGGAATGGGGTTATGGTCAGCTCACCACATGCTGTTTCTAACACTACTCAGGGGGAGGAGACCTTCCCCTGCTCCAGTGTGGGTCCCTTCCATGGGAGATAGTTCTCTATGATCTTCTCCAGTTTTAGTCCATCCCACAGGGAACAGTTCTTCACATACTGCTCCAACCCCTTTCCACGGGGTTAAATCCTTCAGGCATAGCCTCCTCCAGTTTGGGTACCTCACAGGGTCATAGGGAAACCTGCTGCAGCATGGGCTCCTCTCTCCACAGGTCTGCAGGTGCCCTGGTCCCAGACAGGAGCCTGCTCCAGCACAGGCTTCTTCTCGGCTCACAGGTTCCTCCCTGTCATCCACCTGCTACAGTGTGGGTTTCTTCATGGGTTGCAGGTGGATCTCTGCACTCCCATTGACCTCCATGGGCTGCAGGGGCACAGCTGCTCCACCACAGCCTGAACTACAGGCTCACCTCTGGCACCTGGATGACCTCTTCTCCCTCCTTCACCACTGACCTTTGTGTCTGTAGAGCTGTTCCTCTCACATATTCTCACTCTTTGCTTCTCTGTGAGGAATTACATTTTAACAATAACATTTTTCCCTACTTAAACATGTTATGACAGGGACATTGCTATAATTCCTGATTGGCTTAGCCTTGGCCAGTGTAGGAATGCATTTCCCACACCCAAGCAGATGTTTCTATAAAAGGGAAAATATTACAGCTTACCTTAAACATATAAGGAAACCAAACTAAAAAGTTCTGTGCCCTTTTCATCAGTATCGGCTCAGTTCCAGCACAGAAGAACTGACTGAACTTTGTAAGTGTACCTCAAAGCCTACTGCCAATTTCATTGGCAAAGGTGCCAAAAGTACTAGACCATCTAGTACTTAAGAGAATGAACAAAAGAGCTCAGGGCTTTTTTGGACTGCCTTACTTGTGGCAGAGTGCTCTCTACACTGTGTTTGACTTACATTTTGTTTGTTTATGTTTATTATTTTCTTCTTTTATTAAAACTTTTTATTTTACAAAGCATGTCCAGAGAAGTTGTCTTGCTATTATTTTAAGCTATTCTGAGAAGTGCTGGACAGCCTCAGAGACTTGATAAATCTTTATGTGTCTCCTACTCTGGACACATGCTAAGATTTTATCAGGCCACCAGTGGGACCATCCTGGAGATGCCAGGCATTGACTTTGCCAGATGTGGAGGAAAATTTGGGCAGCTTCTCACAGAAACCACCCCTCTAGCCCCGGCTACCAAAACCTGGCCATGCAAATCCAGAACAGCTGGGTCATATGCATGCACATTGATGGAAGTTATCAGATATCCTGCTGCAGATTTTGACATTGAACTGTTGCTTCTAGGTAATAAAAACAGCAGGGTTTGTACTATAATTTGATGTATTTTAAAATTCAGAATGTAATACAAAGAAATATTTGACCATTTTTGAAATACATGACCACAAATGTGTGTGGTCTATATCTTCAGGTATTTAAAGATAAGTACATTATGCAGGCATAAATAAGTATTTCTTAAAAGTTTTTGAAAATGCAGTATTGTCAACAAGAACAGGTGCAATGAAATACTCTGTGATAAAGCTTACTAACTGAGTTCCTTTAGAATAAGATCAAAGTGGTACCACAAATGATTTTGCATGACGTAAGATCACTTTTCCCCTACAAATTGTACATCATTATTATTTTCTTGACCGTAGACAGTTGCTATGCACTACACAGTCTTTTATGAGGGTTTGCAAATTACTGTTTATCTACTTGATTTTCTGCAACTTTGATTATTTCTGCCTTGTAACTCATTTTGTGAACTTTTCCAGAAAAACCAAAATGCCTGTTTGCCATTGTCCTGGAAAATGCCAGGAAACACAAAAAACATTGAGTAGCAGAAAGGCTCCATGTGTCAGAAACTACTGCATGACCAAGAGGTTATTAAATTTTCCATAATTCATTGGATTCAGTTTGTGCAACTTCCAAAGAAGAAATGCCATAAAGAAAACTTAGTGATGGCATATCCTATGCAGTACTACTGTAAGCCAATGAAGTGTGTGTAAAATATTATTTCTGTAAATAATTTTTTCCCAAACCTAAAGAACTATTTTCATGCTTGACTTCACATTCTATATGAATCTCCGAATTCAAAGTTTTATATAAATCAAATATTGTCTGCATTTATTTTTGTCGTACTTCATGGTATAATACATCACCATAAGATAACTTATTTACAACATGAAATGCTATAAATTACTATAAAATGAAGCAACCTGTGATGCTGGAATTGTAAATCCTCGATATTTCCTAGTTCCCAGACTGTCATTGTTTTCCTTGAGCCTATGGTGTCAGGTGTAATTTTTAATTTACATAATTTTCCTTAAATTATTCTGTTATCAAAAAACAGCAGGAGCACACATGGGGACACACACCTGTGAATATATATGTGAGCTATCATTTCTGAATTGAATGAAAAGGAAGAGGTTGAACTGGTAGACATAAATCACAAAACATATATCAATCTTAATTTAAATTGATATAAGATATATGATATAGTTTAATCTAATGAAGAAGACTCTATTTGTATTTGACAGGTTTTAAATAATGATCTTAATATCATTAAGCTGAACTCATATAATTTCCTTCTCTGTTATAACATCTTTATATGTTTTAAGCATTTACGAGGTATTTCTGATTTGTCAGATATTTCTAAGCCTTCTTTTCTGTGCCACTAGATCAAGACTAAGTTTAGAGCTGGTTCTGCCCCCCGCTTTTTGTTCTAATTTGTCGATGAAAATAAAGAGTTTGACATTGCAAAATCCTTTTAAAAATTGCTTGCAAGTTAAATTGATCTAGACATGTTTCCCTACCTTCAGTGTGGCAATGCTGTTTCCTTTAAGCCCATTTCTGTTATACACCAGGGTAGGCAGGAGCCAATAGCTCTGCAAACAGGCAGAGGCTCCACACAGAGCTGCTAATCAACTCTGCCTACCAGCTGATGTTAGTTGGGGAACTAGTGGATTAGGACAATGTGTTTGCAAAATGTCAGATCTGTTTGTTTTGAGGCAACAGGAGCTACTTCTGAGGGAGATTAAAGATCAGATGAGGTCCTGTGAGGAGAAAGAAACAGATAATTTGGTTATGATTCTGCATTAGAAACACAGAGTAAAATATAATAAACCCAGCATCATCTCAAAGAATCTCAAGTCAGGTTATAAAAAAACCAAACCAAAACAAAACAAAACACAAAACCAACCAACCAACCAACCAACCAACAACAACAACAACAACAAACACCAAACAAAAAATACCCAAAGTACCAAACAAACCAAACAAAAAATAAAAAACAAAACCAAACAAACACAAAAAACCAACCAACAACAAAAACAAACAAACAAACAAACAAACAAAAAACAAACAAAAAAACCTCTGCTTTAGCCAAGAGACCAGGGATATACCAGATTGGAGTACACAAGGAAGAGATTTGGTTAACAAAGTCTCTGTGTTCCTGTGAAGTAGAAAATTTATTTATTCTTACTTTATAAACAGACTTTGGATTTTATTGTTTTAGTAAAGGCAAACAGGGCACATGCACTTCTCACAGGGAATGAATAGTCTCTATTTTAGAATAAAAAGGTGTGTTGTATATACAAACCAGATTAACTATCTGTTAATTGTTTAAGGAGCAGATAAATTACTAAACTGCCACAATGCCAATATATATTTTACACTCTAAACTGAGATGAAATCTGGAGTGCAGCTAAGTGTGCATATGAAGGAATGGTGCTGAACTTACTGACAGAGAAACCTGGAGCATCAAAAGGCAGAGACAAATCCTGGCACCAGGCTGATCAGATGCATCAGAGTCACTCCCATCCTTATACTATCTGTGCTGATCACATTTGCATCCTAAAGAGAATCCCTTCTCTCCTAAAGGTGAGAGATTTTTCAGGGTCAAGTGGGAATATAATGAGCCAGGATTAAGTTTTCAGACCAAAAGCAGACCTTCTTTAGGCTTGAACAGGAAATGTTTCAGCCCTCTCTCACAGGCTGTTGCTAACCTCATTTACAGAAGTGCTACCTGTGGAATGACTGTTGCTCAACAGAGGTTATCCTAATAGCAAGGCATCTAACTTTTAAAGGATGATGTATCTTGTCCTTAGAGTCTCTCTCCTGGTTGCACAGGTCCTAGGTGAATGATTGACACTCCCAATACAGGAGCTGTCCCTGTTCTACTCCTCAAAGAACATAAAAGACTGTGTGAAGGCTTCCATGAATTAGACCTTTCAGCAAATCCTTCCTGTCTGTCCAACATGACTGAGATCTCAACTAAGTTTTTTGCCTGGGTTTTGGACCTTACATTAAAAAAAAAAAAAAAAAAAAAAAAAAAAAAAAAAAAAAAATTGATCAAGTATGATATCTGGAAGGTAGTTACCACGGCCAGATATCTAGAAAGCTACTGCTTTTGAGGAAAGTGAGGTTTCATCTGCAGGACTGAAAACTAGAGGGAGTCAAAATAACAGCCTTTAAATCCATGAAAGATTACAGCAGAAAAAAAAAATAAATAAAACAACTATCTCCAAGGGGAGAGGAAAAAAGAAATATATAGGTTAAATTGCATTGAAGGACATCTTAGACATTCAAAAAACTTTCCAGCCTTGAGGTTATTTAAGCAAAGTAACTGATTGTTCCAGGATGTGAAATCTCTATCTTTAGATGCTTTTAAGAACAGGTTAGATAAACATCTGTCAGGAAAAGTTTAGATATAGTGACCCTCTCTTCAGGAGGGAATTTCCACAGATGAATTCCTGAAGTGTTTGAGAAGTTTTTCAGCCTCATTTTCCATGAGTTTAACACATCTCAAAATGTTATGTTTAAAAAATTTATGAATTCATTAACACAGAAGTACACATCATCCAATCATTAATGTTGCATTGCTCTTTAGAGTTGTTTTGATGTTTTTCTCTTTGCTCTGTTTTATGCTTTATTTGCTTAACAAATGCTTTTATTTGCTTAACAAATACCTCCTTTAAAAGATGCACAGCAGAGCTGCGCATAACTGTAAGGCAGAGCAAGACCCTGCTATTTTTATTTATGAACAATAATACCTAATGTATTGCACAGTGGTTTTGCTTTGGTAGAGAGGAAATAATCCATTTACAACATAAAATTAACATTATTCCAATAAATAGGATTGTTGAAATTTAAACACTATGCTAGCTTTTAAGAATAAGTTAAATATTTGTCATTTTTGTGGTTATAATCCTACTTGTTCCAGTCTTATTTCTGCAATAAAATCTTGGAATACCTGCCTTACAAATGTATTCTTGTTAATTTATATTCTGCTTAAATGTATGGTTATTCTAGGAGGTTGGATTAAGAAGGAATACTTTCCTTTTTTGATTAATGTTACCTCAGAACACATACAAAGCCATTTATCAAGAGATGCTTTTTGACACCCGATAAAGTCTGTTCATCCAGATATTTTTTTTTTAAGTATACTTGTATAAACATTCTCTAATGCATAAAATACGACAGTTCTGCATAGCCTCGAAAGTGAAAATGGTATTTTATTCAGCAGATGAGAAATGGTTTATTTTCCCAAAAGATCATGGCAATGTAATTTATGTTATTTATACAGAACAATGCTGTAGCTCTGTGTTCCAGCACGAAAAAGAAAAAGAAAAAGAGAAAAAGAAAAAGAAAAAAGCTAAAGGACATGGAGGTGCCTTTTTGATGATCATGAGACATAGAGATATATATTTGTATATAAACTTCAAGCACAGCTTATGTGTATCTTGTTCTCATAAAATTA
The DNA here is from genome assembly GCF_015227805.2 of Hirundo rustica. NCBI lineage: Eukaryota > Metazoa > Chordata > Aves > Passeriformes > Hirundinidae > Hirundo > Hirundo rustica. The sequence continues at coordinate 81,740,512 of NC_053451.1, forward strand.
CACAACAAAAAAAAATGATACTAGTGAAGGAAGACAAAAGACAAACTTCATACAGTAGCAGGTCTATTAGTTTCTTTACAATAAATGTTCCCTACAGTAAATCTCATAGATATTTTTCTTAAATGCTGTTGTATTAATCACTTAAAATAAAATAGTCAGAATTATTTCAAAATGGTATGTGGTCCTGAAATAGTGCTGAAGGACAGATGTTTATAACCAGTGCTCGTTCATATTATTTTTTTCCAAATATTTATTCCAAGCAGGTACCTAAGACTCTGTTTTTTTGTTAAGGGAAATTCAAACTCAAATGATGTTTTAGACTTTAAAAAAATACTTCAATTAGAAGGTTCCATGGACAGAAAGTTTGTAAAGTCTAGCAAAAACAGTAGTGCTATAGAGAGAAAAAAAAAAAAAAAGAGCATTCAACAATGACAATACCAGTTAGATTGGGGTAGAGCAATGTTTCCATTTGAAAATGAAAAAATGTTGGGGACTAACTTGTGCCAGGTATGTGTAGAAATATGAATAGCAGAGTGGTACTGGTGGCAAAGAACTAAATTGTTATAGTTGTCCTATACTAACTATTATATTCATCAGAAATTCAATCCTGATTTTTCATACACTTCTCCTGATCTGAACTGTGAGAATTGGAAAAAAAAGCAAACAACAGCAAAAAAAGTCTTTTTTTGCAGAAGTAAAAGCAATACAAAACATACAAAGACCACTGAAATAAATTGAAATATAATGATTATTTCTATGACTGTTTAGATTTATAGTCCTTGAATAAGACAAAACCGTCATTGTACCACAATACAAAACCTTGTCATTTTTTTAAAATTTCTTTCTAGTTGGAAAAACCAAATCCAGACCTGTCACTTTAAAACTAGTGAACTGAAATTAACAACAACAGCAAAAAGTTTAAAAGATAAAATTCTTAGTAATTTGTGGTTTACTTTTGTAGAGTATTCATCACAAAAAAAATCCCCCCAAAAACTAAGGGAAGAACAAGATATTGAGCTAACATTCATATCAATAGCTGAAAATTAATTAGTTACAGTTAAATATTTGGATAGGTAAAACCAATATAACCAAGATTATATTTATTTGTGGCACAACAATATTATCCAGTGAAAGACAAAGTTAAAAAAAAAAAAAATCCCCCAATCCAGATAAATCAGGTGTATTTTATTGTAAGAAAAAATACAGGTTGAGGAGTGGCGAATGATCAGTAACTACTGATACTGTCCTTTTAATTAACGCAGTGGAGTATAATGATATTATTTCAGTGATGCATGTGACAGACACACAGCAGAGAATTCTATGGGTGATCTCTCTGACAGGAGCCCTGAGCTGGTGCACACCGGATGCCAAGAGCTAGCTGAGGGCTGACTTCCTTTTATCAGGTGATTTCAAGATTTAACATTACCCTCTATTTGCAGCACAACTGCTCATGCTATAATTTGCAAAATGTACTGGTGCATCTCAGCCACTCTGTTTTCAAAATCTGGAGCAGAAGGGAAAATTCACATTGATCTACAGTTTATGTGGTTACAGGTTTTGTGGTTACCAACATCCACAGCAATTAAATTACTATGCTAAGGTAATAAAGGATATTTACATGTAAGGGATGGTAAGTGACAATTCAGAACATCCTTTCTGCTCCGTTTTTGTGCTTGACAGTATGTTTTAACTCACTACACATACTATTTTTACTGAAGACTTACATAAGTAACCTCATAAATGAGTCAGGCTGCAGTGTGAGCAAGAGCTGCTGCAAGGCATGTAATGGTTAGTCCAACACATCGTCAGTCAGCATGAAACTCTGGTATATTTAATTTCCTGGGTAGAGGAAAAAGGGGAGAAAGAAAAGAATTAAAAAATACTATAGATGTGGGTGTGTGTTGCTAAACATATACGCTTCCTATCCTATTTGTCTTGAAAAATGTTCCATGTGTTCTATAAATGAATGGTAATCTCAGTGAAGATGTAGCTATCTAATAAAAAATTATCTTTCTTTAAAGATTATTTAAAATGTTATTAAAGGTAGATAGTTAGAGATGTATGCACTTATATTATTTACATGACAATCCCATTGCTGTTTCAAATGGATCAATGATTTTTTGGATTGTTGTTTGAAATTTAATTTATTTGATTTGAATTAACCTTGAATGACTATTATCTTAAACAATGGGCATGAACTGAATAATCAGATACAAATTTATAATGAAAAGCTTTTCAAACAATCAGGTTCAATGTTATTTTAAGTTAAAACATATAACATTAAGAAGAAAACCCTAATTTTTTCCAACTTAGTGAGATGTATATACATTAATACGATAAAATTTTAAGTTTTCCCCAGTTATGGTAATTCAAATTTATTTATAACTATGTTCCATGCTTCTTATGCTTAAATGGTTAGTTGGCAATATTTCTACTCATCTTAGATACAGAATTATGTGAAACAAACAAACAAACAAAAAAATCAAACATTTATTTATTTTAAAAATCAATTTAAAAAATGTAATAATATATTTTATCAGATCTATATTTCTAATATGATCCAGTCAATGGTCCAGTTATTTCACATTTGCTTTTTCTTATTTTAATGAAAGTGTCTGGAATACTGTACACGTTAGTAAAACTAAACTGTATATTCTGTTTATTTATTCACTCTTGCACAGCTGAAAATTACTCAATAAATTAAGAAAGGTGTTAGTAACAACTAAAAGAAACAGGATATATAGACAAATTATTTTGACAACCTACCCAGATTAAATATTGTAACACCATGCAAAGAAAAATGCTCACATTTTATAAGGACACTTTGTTCTCACAACCAGTGCACAGCTCAGAAAATTCAGGTCATGATGACTTAACATGAGAGGAACGTAAATGCAGTACATTTCCTCTACAGTCACTTGGAATCAGTCTAAGGATACAAAAATTTTGTTGTGGTGGTGTGAGAGCTGTTTTATTAAGTTATTAAGTTATATTTGTAAGATTTTTGAGTTACTTTTGTAATGGTTTAGTCCACTGTATACCCCTGTGTTCTGTATTGGTTTTCCCCTTATGAGTTAGGTTGTTTAACCAGACGTTTTCTGTCAGTCATTCCTTCCCTACACCTGTCCCTGTCAATCCCCCCCCCTCTCTCCTCATGGTCGTCCTGTCTGTCACTCGGGGACCCTTCCCTGGCTTCTGGAAAACTCCAGGAAGGGCGTCGAGTGATAGGCTGGGGCCCTGGAAACCCCCTCCCATCGTGTTGTGGTTGGTCCCCAGTTCTATGGTTCACACCCCCAGTTACCCCCCCCCAATTCCTGTGACTGGCTGACCGGTTGTCGCCACCCCCGTTTCCACCCCCCCCTTAAAAACTGCCGCACGCCTGCTCTCGGGGGCTCTTCTGGGCAGCAGGTTACAGAGTGCAGAGCTCTGTGCTCCCCCGCTTCAATAAACCCTCGTTAATATCCTGCTCAGAGGAGTCCACCTTTCATTCAGCTGCCGCGGTTGCTTGCTCCATCCACGTGCCCGTCGCTGGTGCTGGGATCCAAGTTCCCACAGGGAGGAGGCGGCTCGCCCTGCCTGCCGCCCCGACCTTACCACGCTGCCGCGGTGAGACCCACTGAGCTAGCCTGTGGCCGCGCTGGTCAGCGCAAACCAGACACTGTGGCATTTTGTGACCCCAAAATCCTGAGATCACAACATATAAAAATTAAGAATCTCGTCAGGCCAAATTAAATGTCTTAAAGTAGCAATTATATTATTTTAATATTTTCCTACTCATTCTGAGGTTTTGACATCTCAGCAACAATAGTTTAGCTATTACTTCTGATGGGTCTTTGGGGGAAATTTATTTCTTTTGGGGCTTCTTTTAGTTCTTTGGGGGTTTTATCTTAATGTACTTTGATTCTAAAATATGTTTACACTGATAATCATTTTAGTATCATCCTAGTAATTAAAACTCTTCAGCAAAATAGTTTTAGTGGCCTTCATTTCTGTTTCAGAAGAGCTCTGCCTCAATGCTGCCGTGTACAATAATATCTTCACTTCAAAATCTGATAGCCCAAAGAAAGGAATAATTCTGGTGTGGGAGTATAGGTGCATAGCCAGAGCCACAATAAAATGCATTTATAGAACACCTCAGCTCTAGTTCCATTTAACTCCGAAAAGTCCTATGAAATTGTTTTCAAGTGTACTCCCAAAATGTGTTGTAGAATGTTAAAATGCTCTTTTATGGCACAATTTTCTGTAAAATAAGATCATTACAGAGCAATGTGTGCAGGATTCTGTTAAGTGTTGTATTTATCAGACCAAATATATTTACATGTTAAAAGTTTTTGTGCTGCAAAGGTATTTATATTATTTAAAGTCTTCTGGTTTCTTCTGCTTTTCACATTAAAATTATGCTACTACCTGACACTAGCCTGGAAAACAGAGGTACATTTGGAAAAAAAAAAAAATCCAAAGCAAACCAAATTTCCAAAATATTAGCTGTCTTGCTTATTCAAAATATCTAAAGAACAAGCCAGAAATAGGGTACTTTTTTTCTAGGTGTACCAAACTTACAGTTAAACAGTAGTATGTGCTTTGTACTGAGTAAGTCAGGTAGTCATATTAAGAAAGCTACTTACAGATGAGTTAAAATTGGTCCAAAATATTCCATTATATCCCATGAAAACGTTTTACTGAATAATAGATTTTGCAGTGCCCTCCCCTTGCCCCCCCAATAACTCAAGAGAGTTGCTTTACCGCAGGAAATGTTAGATGGAAATTCTCTATTTTAAAAGGGCAAATTTCCACCTAAGAAAATGTGGATATTTCTCAAATATTGTAGCTTAATATAATACAGTAAAGATGAAAAAGCAGTGCTTTTTGCAATGATTGATTTTATCTCTTGGAATGTAATAGTAATCTGTTTATTTAATCGGGACTCTTATTGTAGTACTTGAACCACATGTGTCCTAATTTGATATAAAAATATCAGGGTATTCATATGAACTTAACTCTAAACTAGTTAAACTCAATGCATTCCAAGCATGTAAGATACAACATATGGATTTCTGTTCTCTAACCTTATGAACATTTGCACATGTTCAGGAAAGCCCACTGGATAAAATTTATGTATTGCTAATGATTTTTATTGGCCCCATGGCCCAAAGTGGTGGCAAAATGCCCAGGACTTTGAAAGAATCCTGTTTTACTTCGTATTCAGAATGCAGAGAGCCATAAAAACAGAAAGAGCGTGATGGAAGTCTGAATGCTTTTTAACTGGCAGAACTGAAGCTGCTTGTACTATGCAGCCTTTTGTTGTCAGATCTCTAAAGCCTTTTTTTTCAGGGGATAAAGGGGAACAACGCATCTCAGCATATTAACAATGACATAAGGAGTGATGTTCTCGAGCTGAAGTTTTTCAACCATTTCTTGGAGGACCTGATGTGGAAAATCCACATAAGCATAAATAGAGAGAGGAACAGAAAATCTTTTTCTTTGTGGGACCATTTAGAAACCTTTCTGTTGCAGCTCAGTATCTTAAGGATGATGTTAAATTTTTTGGGTGGAGGTATGGGTTACCATTTAAATTGATGAGATTTAAATGGTACAGGGATGCTAATGCAGATGCTTGTTCAAATGCTAAAACACCTTCAAAAATCACTTACGTTTGTAGATATTTTTTTCTGCAGCTACAGCTTGGCAGCAAAGAGAAATGAGTCAAATAATGATGGACTGTTTTTCATAACAGTTCTGCTGACAGGGGATTGAGTCCAGTAGGTATGCAAAAGAGAACAGGAGAACGTTTCTAGTCTCTAAAACTCCATAAATAGGAAACCATGGTCATACTTTTCCATTTTTCTGGATGCTACTCTCAATCCTGATCAATTTTTTTTCTAGCTTTCCATTGCAGTATTGGGAGAAGGGTAGTAAAATTTCTCTTGTGAGCAGTAAGTAAATGCCGAGGATAAAAGCCCAAGGGTTGTGATGATTCAAAATTTGTATAGAAAAAAGACCAGGAAAGCTATTCTGATTTAACAAGGTACAATAATAAAAACCAAGATGAACTGCAAACTTCACAGAAAGATCTTTAAGATTATTGAAATCATTCAGACTGCTAATTTTGGTATTTAAAAGAGGATTGTGCTGTGCTTATGTATAACTGAGACAAATTACATAACTTCTTGATGTAAAGACTGAGACCAAGATTCTTATTTACTTGTTAAGTCCTTTGAAGTGGTACATCTTAAAAGACATTCACAGATGAATTTATGTGCAATACTGAGTTTTGGGGTATTTTAAATCAAATTTTGAAAATAATGACTAAGTTTTCTCTTGTGTTCATATAAGAAAAAAAAAAAAACCACAACACTTGATCAGACTTCAAAATCTGTTTTACATACCTTATCTTTTTTGTTAGTGAGATTGAGTTCTTGTCTACTTGAATCAATTTCAAGGGTAAAGTATTCTGCACTTTTTTTGTTTGGTTGGTTGTTTTTTTGGTTTTTTGGTTTTTTTTTTGTTTGTTTGGTTTAGTTTAGGTTTTTTGTTTTGTTTTGTGGTTGTTCATCTATATATTTTTAACTTTACAGTTATACAGAACTATCTTCTATTCTGCTGTCTGTCTGATGTGGGCATGAAAGTTGAAAAACTATGCACCTTCATCTTCCTCTGTATTTACTAGCTTATAAACTACAGAAACATAACATTCATTCTACTATACCAGCCACTGAAATTTGTAAAGACTGGCCACAAAACCCAGGGTATTATTGCATTCATAAAAATTCCACGTACCTCCTTGAAATGCTTTGTGAAACCCTTTCCGAGGTTTTAATACCAAAAGCACTCTAAGTTAAAAGGAATATAAGTAAAAAGATACTTTTATAAATTTAATTTATAGATTCAAATGAAATACAAATTCTTGAACATTATTACTTGAAATTATTCGTAAAGTTGATGATAGTGTCTCTGATGGTAATAGCTTTCCTTTTACAAATTTTGGCAGTGACAGGCAGAATATTTGCTTGCACTGATTACCTTGGCTTATGCTATACTGCATTCATATTATATTTTTGTTTGTTCCCCAAAAGGATCAGCAAAATTTACAGAATTATCTATATATGCATAAAATGGGATTCAGCATCACTGTGTTTGAAAACCTAACAGGTAGATCAAGAGTTGTCTGGTGCAAATAATATTTCTCTTCAAGGGACCATCAGCTTCTAAGTGAAAACTGGTTCCAAGGAACTTCCATTGAGAATGCATTTTAGGAAAAAAACCATAATCTTAATACCTCTATTCAATTTATAAATATCAATTATTTACTATTTATCCACTTTTCACTGTTCATGTTCTGTGATTTCATTATGTTAAAGGAACCATTAAAAATGAAAAAATAAAAATAAAAAAAGAATTATAGCTCTTATTTGGAAATCTTTGATATAACTGTGCCTTTACCTCAGTTCAAGTCTAGACTTCCATGTTAAAGCAGCAAATATGAAGCAAGAACACAAAATATTTTTAATTAGACAATTATACCATTCCTTGTGACTAAAACTGTAGAACTCGTCACAATATTTTAAATTTTGTTAGTAATTGGGAAAACTTTGGAGACTAGAAGTTATTACTAGTTCTTCTGAGTTCTGCACTATTTGCAGTAGGACTAATAAAATTAATGTTATCATGTAAGGTGACAATTATTCCTTATATAATTATCAGTATTAGTACTGTAATAAAACTGATTCTAAGTAGAGGCAAACCATTTGCAAAATCTGCAAGAGATTTTTGTATTTGTGTTACAAGAATCCAAGAAAAAGGCAAAATATAAGGTGATATCTAAACTATTTGCATATATCTAAGGTAAACCTGAAACTGGTAATTCAGGATGGGTTTTAACATCAATTACTGGGAAAGAACAAGAAAATACTAGTTCTTACTTTACATTGGATCTACAGTGTACTTTTAAAGACATGGCAAGTTCATGGACTTAAAGTTAGTCTTGTTTTTCAGTATTGTTAATGAAACAAAAAAACCCCTTTAATTAGGTTTCTACATTTTCTATTGCAAATGAAGCACTCTGCAATAAATCTGTGAGCATATTCTGCTGAGTCCTTAATCCTCTATAATGAGTCAAGAGTAATAGGAGCTCATCTGATCAGCTTTAAACACATACTAGGATGAAATGAACAGTAACTAAAATGTTCTTTGTAACTGTTAATATATAAAATAATCTAAAGATTAGCATCTCAGTGTTTTCAATAACTAACTATATAATTGGGATTTCAATACTCATAATTCTCAATATTTCTAGGCTAAATTCTTCATTTAAAAACATGAATGAAAATAATAATCCATCTAAAAAGCTCACAAATTCAATCTGTGCATTTTTTATAAAATTTAATTAAAAAATAAATGATTTTTTATCACTTGAAGAAAATTTGTAGGAACTATTTTTAAATAATTAAGTTTAACTCAGTACCATTTCACTCAACAGCTTTGGCAAAAGGAAGGAGTGGAAGAAGGATGACCAACATTATCTCAGAAAATTTATTTCTTTAGAAAGTTATATTAAAAAGCCATGTTCAGGTGGCTCTCCACCTGTTCAAATATTAATTCTGGCAATTAAACTGAAAGAAAGATATGAGTGATCAAAAGGGTTCTTCAGAGTAAAGACAGGTCCTTAACTGAAGTCATAGTATATTTTATAAGCTTCAACTATAATTACCATTTTAAAAATAATAAAGAAATATAAGAATTCTCTTATTGGTAGCCTTTACAAAGATTCTGTTTTAATGTGAGCTTAAAACAAAAATCACACCAAGTAACAAGGGAAGCCTTATTTTTCTCTTCAAATATGCTGTAAGTGTTCTTAGAGCCCCAGTTCAGGAAATTACTTCCATTTTTGCGTAGGTCTTCTATTGTTTATTATAATTATGGCTATTTTTACTCCTATCTTCTTTTATTTAATGCCCATTCTGATATAATTACTTCAAATGTTTCTAGACAATTTTTCTGCTAGTTCTCTCTGATCTTTCTAAATAACACTTAAAAAGCCCTCTCTTTCTTTTCTTTTTTTTTTTTTTTCCTCCTGTTTCTTTCAAAGAAAAAAAAAAAAAAAAAAAAAAAGTCTTTGATGAACTAAATCTCTGGCCAAGTCACCTGTGAAAATGTTTACTTTTCTCCTGCCACTAGCCTTTTTTTAATAACCAGGTCTTTTATCTAACTGCGATGCAACTTCTGGCAGCTTAGCAACAAGATCTTCTCTGCACTTTTATTTACAGTACAAATGGTCATAGGCAGATACAATGAAGAAAACAGGCACTGCATTTATTCCTGTGCAAAAGTGTGTTCTAGAGAATTGGAAAAGATGACTCCGCTTTGCTTGTTAGAGTAAGAAGTGTAAAGCAGCGATGAACTATGAACTTGAGAAAATTTCTCATACTGCTTCAGGATATCAAATGTTTAAAGAAAAACCTCTATATTTCAATATTTGGAGGTATACAATCTATCCTCATCTTGTATTGCATTTTTTGCATAGTGCTACCTTTTTTTTTTTTTTTTTTTTTAATGCATTTTTTCTGAAAGAGGGTGGATCCCTTCTGCTGCTTAAACGGGGAAAAACAATAACCATCCAGTTGTTGCTAATTAGAATTCTAGCACCTAATGATAGTTTCTAACTGTCCAGTTACTGACATAGCCATGGCTTTGGAAGTGTTAGCACAACAGCTCTGGAATTCACATGTCAGCTGTATTAGCCGAACTCTTCTCTTGAATGACTGAAGCAGATAGTGACTTCCTTGAGCTGAAGAAACACAGGGAAAAAAAATTTCCTTGTACAAGCATTCAAAATTCTTGAGTAGATTCGCAAGAATCTACTAGGCAATCTGTGAAATCTAGGCAAACTGTAAAACAAGCTGTGTTCAACTGACAGCCTAGAGGGACTTGGCACGTAAGATAGAGACTATTTTGAATCCAGACGCCTGTTAAATGTGGAATATTGGTGTACTCTGTATTAGTGATAAACAGATGGAAGCATTAGCTGGAAGCTTGTTATACATGTTAGGTATCCCTACAAGTCATATTTAACCTGCTGATATTCACATTTTTAACAATATCATCTGAAATATTTACTGGTTTCTGCTGGCTAATTTCAACTATATTTGCTTACAGGAAAATTCTATATATCTACAGCTATTAAGCAGAGAGCCCTGATAAAACTGATGCCTCTGTTGTTATGCTCTGTCTAACAATCTGCAGCAGAACTTTATATATTGTAGAGAATTTTTACTGAAATAATGCCAGTCAGATTATGACCGCATGGAAGTAACAATTTGCTTCTTAAAGTTATCTGCTTGGAGTACATACAGAATCAGACGCGGACTATAAAATTAGGAGCTATCAAATATAAATAAACTAAAACATCCTAGGATATTTCAATTCTCAAGTGTAAAAAACAAAAATAGACAGATAATCCTTTCACTTTAATGAAGATCTTACTGAGATCACTGGTTTGACAAGCTTTTATTTAAAAGGTCACCTGTTCAAGCTGCTTTCCACATCTTCTAATAGCTCTACTACTGATGCAACACAAGCAGGGAATTGACCAACCATGGTGACATAAAAGGAACTTCTGCTCACAAAAAAAATCACATATTGATGTAATATAGTTTCAAAGAAAGATGGTTTTAATAAAGATTTCTCTTTATACAGGAGGCATTTTTTTTAGATTTATATTCTGTAGACTATGATGACAACTCAATAATGACTGTGCCAGACCCCTATATTAATAAGATTTAATATGGTAAAATTTCCAGAAATGTGTTTTTTGAAATATTATGAGTCAAAAACTGTTCCTTTGAAGCTGAATCTCATCAACAGTTTTTTATGAGTTTGAATTCTAAGAATTATGCATAGAATGAAAAAAAAAGTAGGAAAGAGGATGAAAATAGAAAGCAAGAAAATTAGTTAACAAGTCCCTATGTACAGCAGATATATGGTTACTGTGCCATACTCCTACTACAGAAGCAGATTACTTCTTTTTAAACCTTTTGAAGTTTGTGGTTTTGGAGTTAAGAATAGAATGAAATTAATTTTGTCTGTATATATATTAAGGTGTAAAAGCCAGAAGTTCTGCCTTGAAATACCAGCTAAAGCATTGATAGTTATCTGACTGCACTAAAGAAAAAGGCTATAATATTCCAAATATTAAATTTCAGCAATTCAACAATAACTCTACAAATTAAACTTTTGTTTCTTTCTAAAATCAATATGTTCAACTAAAGTGTGATATATATATATTTGATTATATAAGAAAATAATTTTGCATTGAAATTATTAAATTTATGCCCTAAATACAGGTAGGGTAGTCTCATTTTATAGCGTACTTTGAGATAACTATCTCATAGGCCAATGTAGCTTTAATTGTAAACTCAAGCTTTTGGCTTATATTTTTTGTATATTTGTTTTTCCTTGGTTTACATCAGAGTAATTTTTATCTCAACTTAAAACTGCTTAAGGCAAATAACTAAAGGTATGTGACTCTTCATTTTTTCTTTTAAGTATGTAAAATTTCAGATTAAGCCCATCATTCCTGTAAGTCTTTAACTAGCAATTCAAATATGATCTTTAATCTTTCCTATATGAAATCACTATTCATATATACATATGTAGATGAACATGTGCATTGTGTTTGTGGTTTTTATATCTGTTTTAAACCCTTCTACATCTGCACACAGATAAAAGCAAAAATGTAGAATATTTTGGAGCAGCAACATTTTTTGAAGAGTAGAATCTAAAAGTACATACGATAAGTAAGTTTGGTGCATAAATTTACAAAGACAAAATTAGCCTGGTTTAAGAGGAAATTACCAAAGATTCTCTCTGTGCAAGGTGAGCTAGTGCAACATCAAATCCTTAAATCTTTCTTTAAAAGAAATAACTTCAACAAGTAGCTATTTTCAAATTCTATTCTTTATTTTCAACTAAAGTATTAGCACATCTGAACAACTGCAGGGAATTGTCTACCTGTTTAAGACTCTCCAGCCTCTTGAAAATACTCTGTGACTGTGACTTACCTGAATTTAGTATGATGTGCATCACTAGTAGTATCCAGGCATAGGCACTGAAAGAAAGGGTAGATGGCTGTCTGCTTTGTGCAGCTGGTATTCTCCTGACCCTGAAAGGAGTGAGAAAGTCAGGAGTTGAACTGTGGAAAAAATAGCTGAAATTAACAGTTTAGCCTCATTTTCCATACCTGTGTTTCTGAGTAAGTCTCAGCAAATTTAGGGGAAGGTAAGAGATTACTGGTAAAGAAATATCACAGAATTCCGCATAACCCAAGAAAAACTTTGGTCAGTTGTGACTCACAACCAGAATCCATTTTTTCTAGACTTATCCTCTGATAGGAAAGTGACAATGTTGTCTTTATACCTTGTAGTAGGGAATTCTTCTGTTTCTTGTTATTTCAGTAAGGATATATCTTACTGTGTTTGGGGACACCAAAGAAGATTCAGTAATCATTTGGAGCAATTGTCAAGTTTGTATCTAGCAGTATTCTACATCTGATGTGAATCTCTGGCAAGATTTTGGGGAAATGAGTGTTATGTGAGGCAGATAATGAGTGGTCTTACCACAGAAGTCTTCCCACTGCTTCTTTTCTTTAACCACAGGAAAAGTACATACAACCTGGGCGTACAATGTGTCTAAGCACTTCGAAGGAATTATTTCATAGCAGAAGTTTTAAAAATACCAAGGAAACATCATGAATTGTTTTGCCTTATATGCATTTTCTTTTGCTGTCATTGCAAAAAGCTATATAAAATATGTTTCATTCATATTTCAGCTGCAGACAGAAAACATAGTAATTGAAAACAAAATCATGATGATTCACTGTATCTCCCCCGATGCATTTCACACCTGCTAACCAAGGTCAGCAATAAATTACAATAACTTAGTACATCAGACAGTTGGCAAGAAAACAGTTTTGAAAGCCCTTTCCAGGTTTAAGTTTATAGCTTATCTGAGGCCAACATTACCATGCAGTTCAGTGACATTAACATAATACTTCCCTGATAGACACACAACATAACATAATATTTCCCTGATAGATCTTTGTGTTTATGTAGACACAGACAACAACATATATATATATATATATATATATATCTGTAAAGAAACAGATTTACATCTGTGTGTAAATATGTGTGAAAACATAACAATTTTTTCTACTTCAGTGACTAATGGCCTGCAAATTAAAAACCTGAAACACCACTTGGGTCAAAGTTTGTAAGGGAGAGAGATTAAGAGGAACCTGGTCAAAAACTTAGGTTTAAAAAAAAAAAAAAAAAAAAATCATATATAGCATTTTAACGTCAAACTTTCTTACGAAACCTATTAAAAAAAAAATGTAAGTATTTAATTGTCACATTCAAAAAATTAAGGGCAAAATAGGAATAGGTCTAAGGCTGTTTCTTTTCTGTAACTTTTTGTAATAAGGTAAAAAATCACTAAGAACAAAGCCAAAAAGGAGTCAATCCCTTAAAGAAAATAATGAAGAAACTGGACATTAAATTTCAAATATTTCAATAGATGGATTTTTATATTTTTTATCATTTTTATGATCAAAATTCCATCTTCCTTGATAAATGTATATTGTCCGTGAGTATTACTCTTCTCTCTATTGAGAGGTATGGATCAGTAATCAGAATTACATTGAGAGAGTATCAGTATTGCCTGCCCTCATTATTGTGACAGATTGTTTCCAAGCTCAGCTTTATGATTTAGTAGGATTTCTTTCAGCTTTGTTGAGGAGATATTATCAATTCTCTGTAATTGTAATGGCTGCATGCAAAGAATGGCAGTCTACAGCTCAAAGTTCAAGCAGATATCAGTCACAGCTGAAGTCCCTTGGCAGTCCCTGTTGGGACTAGTTCTGTTCAATATGTTTATTAATCACATAGACAGAGGGATTGAGCGCACCCTCAGCAAGTTTACACACGACACCAAGGTGAGTGGTGCAGCTGATAATCTAGATTGAAGTCAGGCCACCCAGAGGGACTTTCACAGGCTCAAAGAAGACAACATAAACTTCAAGAATCTCAGCAAGGCGATATGCAAAGTCCTGTACCTGGGTTGGGGCAATCTTCAATATTAGTACAGACTAAGTGTTGAATACACTGAAAGCAGACGTGGAGAGACTTGGGGATATCAGTAAAACAAAAGTAAAATATGAGCCAGCAGTGCCCCCTTACAACTCAGATATCCAATCATATTTTAAGCTGCAAAAAAGAAAATATGGGCAGCAGGTCGAGCAAGGTAATTTTTCTCCTCCACTAATCTCATGACACCTCACCTGGAGGGTGTTCTACCTGTCTTCAGCTCTGGGATTCCCAGCACAAAAAGACATGGACCTGTTGGAGTTGGTCCAGAGAAGGGTCATGAAAATGATCAGGAGGTTGCACCTTTCCTATGAGGAAAGGCTGAGAAATATATGCTTGTTCAGACTGAAGAAGATGAACACCAGGGAAGCCTTATTGTGGCCTATTAATACATATAAAAGGATCTTTTGAGAAAGAAAATGAGAGATTTTTTACTGGACCCTGTAGGAAAAAGGAAAAAGTGCAGTGTTTTTAAACTGAGAGGGTAGATTTAGATTGGACATAAAGAGGTGGTGTTTGTTTGGGGTTGTTTTTGGTATTTTTTTTAATGTGAGTGATGTGGCACTGGAACAGGTTGCCTCATCCAGGGTCCCTCCCGGGACCCATAACTGGAAGCGTTGTTGTGGATGCCCAGTCATTGCAAGTGTTCAAGTTTTGACTTTGAGCAACCTGCTCTAACAAACGATGCCGCTACACGTCTGAGAGGTTGGATTCGGGGAACTTTGAAGCAGCTTTCTAACAAAAACAATGCTATGGTTATATGATTCAGAGATTCTCTGTGTTAGTGTCTATACAAAAAAATCCCCAGTTTTATTAATATGGAAATATGCTTAAGAGTATAGAATAAGTATCAAAAATAGCATTTTTTATTATGCAATGCCTTACAGAAAGTCTTTGCAATACTATTAGTTTTAGTACCTTTTAATTGGTGTAAATATTTTATTTCCACTGTTTATGTCTATTAATTTTATTTCTAGTTTATAATTTTTGTATTAGTTTTTATATATACACTTCTGATTATTTTTCTGCTTCGTATCTTAAGCTCATGTCTCTTTTACCATAATGCAGTATAAGTTTACCTGAACAAGATAACTCCGGTGTCATTTTGCCTCCAAGAAGATTATAATAACATAAATCTTACCTTTGAAAGCTTAAAAATTATATAAAAGCTTTTGGAGAAATCTTTTATACATTCAGAAAGCTCACTTCTGTACTTCAGAGTGCTTGTACAACTTTTTGAAGGAGTTTAATTAAGATGTATTAGAAAAGAAAAGGAAAAATCTGTCTAGTCAAAAAAGTCTTGAAGAAAAGCCCTCTTATGTGTGCAAATGGCTTTATACAGTGATCTGTCTACTAATAATTTAAATTGTGCCACTAGCAAAGTTGAGCCTATAAAATAAGTATCCATCTGTCCTCTCTTCTCCAGCTTAAAAACAATGACATTTTCACTGTTCGAAATACTGCATTTGATTTATACAGTCTAATGGTAAACAGGGATTCTCCTCTGTCTCCTTTTAATTCTCAACAAACCATCATTCCACTTCTCACCCTCACCTAGAGAGCACAGAAATACTTCATGTGAAAATCCTCTAAAGTGTGCATAGCTGTCAGCCAACCCTGGGGGTACAGAACAAAAGCTGAGAATTTGTAGTGCCTTTTAGTGTTGTAGCTTCACTGCCCTCCCAGGTGAATTTTGTGAACAGTGTAGAGGCTAGAGGGTAAGAGGCTGACAGCTTTTTAGCACAGCTGAAATCTCTGGCAAACACATTTGCTGAACTTTCAGTTTTCAACTAAATGCTTTGTCATCTCATAATAAAGACAAATTTATTCTAATTTTCAAACCTGTCTCTGCAGGAAGTCTTTCAGATTTCCACTGTGTGTTCACTGTGAAATTTTACTTAAAATTATTGATATTGGTCACAGAAGACTGAGGACGCCAAAGCTGATCTTGTTTGTTATACATTTCAAGTGTATGTTAGAGGGGACAACCACAGACAATTATTTAAGTGGCATGTGTATGCTCACAGGGTCATCAAGGTTACTGATACACAGCACAAATGAATTTAAGATATGCACAGTCACAGACTGAGATATCTGTCACATCACTCAGCATTCCTTTCACCTCTCTATGGCAGATATAGAAGCAAACCTGTGATGGATGAACTGGAATTAAACACTAATTTGTATGAACTACACAGTGCATTTTACTTTCTTCAATAACTATGTAGGTGTTTTAATCATAATTTTTATTTCAAATAATTAGTATATATTTGTCCTAGGAATTAATGAATTCTCTTAAGCTGTTTAGTTCTTATAGATTTTTGATTATTTTTTAGGTTTTATAGATAATTTTTTTTCTCAGCAACAAAGTTGCTATAAAGAAGTAATGAAAAATTTATTGATAATTATTTAAGTGATGCTAGAAGTAATTTTTGTGATAAAAAGTTTCCTGTGTTCACTTTTTTCTCAAACAAAATTGATTTATAATTAATTAATAATGTCTCTTTTAAAAATGAGTAAATTGTATAAAATCCAAATGAACATTCTTAGCAGTCTTTTGTTCGTATTTCCTGTTTAGTTAATTGAACAATTTGAAATAATGGGAAATTTTTTACAACCTTTTTTCTGAGGTGACTAATATACCAGTGCTGTAGTGTGTGTTTTGCTAGACATAGAAACAAGCTAAAATATCTCAAAATTACAGAAATCCTTTTATTTCCTGTTATTCATTGAACATTAACATCCCCTGCCAAACAGTGAGCCTGTGAAGACGTTTTTTTCCTACATCACCATCGTAAAGTATTCCTGGTTTACTTAATGCATTATGAGATTGATTTACAATCCATTTAAACTGGTCCCTCTCCGTATAGTTGTGCATCATCACACCTAATCTTGTTTATATTGCTTCTGTCAACAAAGCAGTTCTGACAAAGCTCTAGTCCTGTTGATGCCCCTGGACTGTGAAATTATTTATATCAACTGGCGTAATTTCAGATGTTAAATGTGTACAATTCCCATTTTTATATGCTACACAGGTGTGATTATAACATGATTTTTTTTTTCTGGATATCTAGAAAATCAGCTAAATCTGCTGTTAAATAGTTAATATTTACAAAAAAAAAAAAAATCCCAAACAAACAAACAAACAAAATTATGTTTGGAAAGGAGCTCTACCGTATCAGGTTATGTTACACTATTTTCTCCAAAGCTCTAATGTCCAGTTCCAGAAGACCCATGATAAGCATTCTAATAATTGGAGGAATACATAAGCTCTGCTTCACTGTGGCTCAGTTATGATATTTAATCCTTAGGAGAAAAAAATCTTTGGAATAGTCATG
The DNA here is from genome assembly GCF_015227805.2 of Hirundo rustica. NCBI lineage: Eukaryota > Metazoa > Chordata > Aves > Passeriformes > Hirundinidae > Hirundo > Hirundo rustica. The sequence continues at coordinate 81,757,988 of NC_053451.1, forward strand.
AATGAGACTGTTTTGCACTGAAATTATTTGATAAACAAAATCATTGTGGCAATATTATCTTTTGATAAGTCACTGAAGTATTCCAGTTATAAAACATGGTTCAGCTGTGCTCTACATATAAGAGGTACTGAAATGCTAATGTATTACATTTTCTATACATATCATAGAATCATATAATATCCCAAATTGGAAGGGACCCACAAGGATCATCAAAGCTCAAGTCCTGTCCCTGCACAGGATAGCCCCAAGAGTCACATCATGTCCCCGAGAGCATTGTCCAAAATCTTCTTGAACTCTGTCAGGCTGGTGCAGTGATCACTTCCCTTAGGAGCCTGTTCCAGTACTCAAATAACCTTGGGGTGAAAAACCTTTTCCTGGTATCCAACCTAAACCTTCCCCAACACAACTTCAGGCCATTTCTTCAGGTCCTGTCACTGGTCACCAGAGAGAAGATATCAGTGGCTGCCCCTCCTGTGCCCTTCTAGAAGAAGTTGCAGACTGCAATGAGGTCTCCCCTTGGTTTCCTCTTCTCCAGGCTGAACAGTCCAGGTGACCTCACCCGTTCCTCATATGGCTTCCCCTCAAGGCCCTTCATTCACTATGATCATTATCCTCCTTTCAGTGCTCTTTAATAGTTTTATATCTTAAATATTTGATATTGTGGTGCCCAAAACTTCAAAGTGTACTCAAGGTATTCTTGTGTAGCAACAGAGAGAAAAAATGTCATAGATTGTTTGCAGTACAGGGGTGTGAAGGTTTAATTGTTAGCAGATATGGAATGTTTGAGGTCCACAGATGGTAGTTACTCTCAAAGTGGAAAATATTATATGAGGACTAATACTCAAACTGATTAAATGTGTATTCACTAGCCTCATGATTTGGTAATCAAATACTTCTTGGATTGGAAAGATTTATAATGCATATATTAATATAATACAACCTACTGAGCTTGTAAGTTGTATACAAACACTCATGCATTATTCAGAGTTTTTAAGAAAATTGCTAGGCAACACAGATGCTTAGTGTAAAATCTAAAAAACCATGGATAGCAATGTAAACAATAAATAATACTACTGTCTAGCTATTCAGGAACAATAAAAGATATTTTGTTAGTGTTTTCAGCTCAGTAAGGCTCCTTGCTCTCAAAAGAACAGGCTTAGTCTGATTGCTTAATGAAACCACAGGCAAGGTCCCCAGAAAGAGTTGTTGGCACTTCTGTACTGTGAACTCACAAGTACTAATCTTCATTAAAGAAAAAAAGTAGTTAATTTCCTTGACCCGAGCCTGGATTCATCTTACCAGGCTTCAAATGCCTGGACGTTAGGACCCTAATGAAGTTCTCTCTATTGACTATAGAGGAAATGCTTATAAATACGTACATGCCACCAGACACACAGCACATTGGAATAACCAGCAGAAGGGATTCCTGTCCCTTTTTCCAGTAAAAAATTCAGTTCTGAACCTCTTAATTTATTTAACATTGCAGGCTGTTAATTATCTATTTCACCTATCAGTTTAAAAATTCACCCTGATAAAGAGAGCTACTGAAGTTTTAGAGAGCTTTTTTTGCACCACATATCATCTCTTACAACAGGATTTACCTCATATGAAATTCTGTTCAGAGCTTCTCTAGCTGTGTTGAAAGAAGCATATTTGAAAAAAACTTTTAACTTCTTTTACACGTCTTCATACAAGGAACAATTATAGGGTACTACTATTATTTTATTTTAATGAACTCATCATTCACTGTTGAACGAAATTCCTCAAACATTTTCTAATATTACAGTATGAATGCTATGCTTATTTCTCTCTGCCAAAATAAATAATAAAGGAAATGCCAATTTTAGACTGTTTTCAACCTCATGCAGCAGGGAATCCTTGAAATATGTACCAACTTACAGATTTTTTAAAGTCTTCATAAAAAAAGCAACAAATTAATTCATGCATTAGAGAGCAATCCGAAGTATTAATTAATGTGAGCAGAAGTAAGTACATCTATCTATCTATCCATCTATCTATCTGAAATATTTTATCTTGAAATAACTTTATTCAGACAGCTATTTCTCTCATATGCATTTGCTCACAAAAAGAATATAAAGATGTAATAGCCATAAACAAGCAAATGGTGAGATATGATAGAATACCCAGTAGAGCAAAAATCCAAGGCATCATTCAGTGTGGATGATTCTTATAAGAGGAAAGAGAAAACATCAAAATGGTGATCTCAGAGTCACTGAACATACTTCTTTAAAATTTAATTTGATTTTATTTTTTCTCCTACAATGTTTCTTGATGTTCTGAAATGCAGTTCATATCTTCACTGGAAATTTTTCAAAAGAAATAGTTTTCTATTTGTTTCTCTTATGAGAGTGTACATACCTTTGATTGCTGGGGAGAGCTCAAGGGAATGGTATTAAGGTGGGAAATAAAGAACACATTCCCTCACTACTCATACTTAAAGGACAAATGAACATTTCCACTATTAGCAATAAATTTAATGTTCTCTAGAGGCAGCAGGAATTCCAGAAAAGCATAGCTGTTGAGCTCTGAAGTATCTCAGAATGCAGTTATTTTTTCTCATGGCTGTCAGGAAAGACCTACAATTCATCTTGCATTAATTTTACATGACCCAAAAGCAATCCAACAGTGTAAATAGAACTTTTACTGAAAATAATTCAGGAAAAAGGTTCAAAAGAATGTTTATGTCTAAGGTTATCTGTATATATAAAACCTGAGAGCAGTGTTCCAGCTATCCACACCAAAGACCAGATCTCATTTGCACTGATTTCTATTAGTCTAAGATATGTTTATATTGGAAAACAGAAGTGGGAACTACACAGTGATATCATGTCAGAATAAAGCTGGATGTACAAAGATACGTGAGAGCTAAAAAGTGGACAGGAGTCCCCTGCTTCACCATTGAAGATGCACTTGTAGGCTATTACTGCTTTCCGCTTACCATTGCTTATGGCTTTCTCCTTACAGTTTTGTATGATGGACTTCTAAATCTCCCATGAAATCATAGAATTATAGCACCACAGAATCATTGAACCATAGAATGTTAAGGGCTTGGAATGGACCTTAAATATCATCTAGTCCCAACCCCTCTACCATGGACAGGGGCACCTCCCACTAGTTCAAGGTCCTATCCAGTCTGCCTTTGAATACCGGCTATTCATGGAATATTTTGTTAATGAACAGAAAATTCTATGCCATAAAGGTGTTATATTATATTGTGTTTCAAGATCTACCTGAAATGTTTTTAATACATTGGATATTCAGACATGACTGTTTTCCCTACAGGATGCTAAGGTCTCATAATCTTTGATTTTCTTTGAGATATTGAGGAAGAGTAGTTGAATACAACATTAGTTTGGAATTAAAGTCTCAGTCCTGTTGGATGAAAATTAATTTAAACAATGACCAACACATTTAGTTTAGAGTTGCTTATATTTAGAAATGGAAGGGAAAACATTTTCTAGCATTGTCTTGAATCTTTTTGCTGATTCCTATTACTTAACACCTGGTTTTGACACTGCAGAAATTCTCATTGCTAACAGTGACAGTTTAAGCAAACTCCTGGAAGTAACTTTGGAGCAGAAAGTCTTAGTCAGAGCTAGGACACTGTTAACAAAAGGCTCAACTCTCTTCCTTTTCTACTTCTGTAAATAAAAAGTGACTGCACTGATTTTCATGGATTTTCATTAAGTACTTTAAATCCTATAATGTCATCATAAGAAGAAGTAATTTTTTCATTCCTCCACGTGGAACAGCATTAACAAGGAAGAGGGGAAAAGAAAAATCTAAGTTGTTTAATTGCAGGGGTAAGACTTCCTAGCATCAGGTTCATTTTATTATTAAGAAAAGAGCCAATCTTAAAACAAAACTTGAAGTTCTGAACCTGTCTGCCTTACACAAACTAGTCATTCAGAGCACACTATTAAAATTTAATCTAGCAGGCATTGTTAAGAACAAGAGCTGTACTCTGTTTTTGAAAAGGTAGTGTGAGTGCTGCTGTGTGCCCTCTCTTCCTACACTGAAGCTGCAAATAGCCTTGATGTTCTCTGTTTTAACATTCCCTTTACAAGAAGAGTTTAAAGTAGGTCACAGTGGCAAAGATTTAAAGAAGACTTAAACAGAGTTTGTGAATTCCTCTAGGGATCCCAAAATCTTAGAATATATAAACAACAGTAAACATCATCTAATCCCCTCCTCTCTGTGAACTGGTGAACTCACTCTTCTACATGAGAAAGGTTTATCATAGCAAAGAGATTTAGCATCCTATTGTCATCCAGTTATGATCCTTTATTGCTTTTTTGTTCACTGCCTCATATTTTTATTTCCATTCTGTAAAAGGAAGACTACTGTTTCAGAAGAATTGCATGATGCTCTTTTCATCTATTCACAGGAATGCCTAATAACTCTGACTGTAAGAATACTAGGGTCTATATGTCACTCAGTTCCTTTCAATCCTTTTTATAGTAAAACAAGCTGACTGGGAGGTTGGGGTTTGTACTTAATGGTTTCTTTCTGCTGCTCCTTGCTTCTTATTTATTTTTTCTCCACTGCTTCTTGCTCTTTAAAATACTCTCCTACTCTGGCATGGTTCACCTGCTGTTGCCCTCCTAGTGGCGTCCCTATCCCAGCAAGGGTCCTCTACAGGCTGTGGTCCCTTAATGGTGTGTCTGCCTTGGTGTACATCACCCATGGCAACATTTGCCTCAGAGGTGTCTCCTCCATCGTTGAAGGTCTCTTTCAGAGGTGGTGGCTCCAGCCATGCCTCCTGTGCCTCACACCCACTGCTCTTTCTAAATATGCCTGAGTAGAGGCACCATAAACCCCTTTGCCTGGTTGAATTTCTGATGCTCAGTGATCTTTTTTTGGCCTGTTTCACTGGGACTGGCATAGGGCAGCTCGCTGACTTCTTCCACACAGCTCACCCTGCTACCACAAGTCTGCAATTTATGCCCAATATAAGACAAAACATAATTATAGTGATGAACTACATACTCAGCCCTGGAATGGAATATGATACCTTCCCACACAGGCTTGGAGAACTAGTGAAGGAATATGAATGGTGACAAAATGTTTTGAATTTGGTCTCTGTTGAGACCTTGAGGTTGTGAACAGACAGGCCATTCATGAAATAAACAGATTGCATTTGTTTGCAGTTTGCAGAACCTGATGGGCTTAGAAAATGTGGGTTATGTCTACTAAACAAAGTCACTTCGCACCTTTCATTATAGATTCAAGTAATCTCTTCGAAAATCAGCAACACCTCTAGCCTATACATGCACCTCAGAAAGGGATTTGTGCCTATTCAAGCTTTTGAAACTACAGTCATAAATGCTTTTGCACTCAGATGACACTTTTTTTTCAGTGATAAATTCCTGCCAAATTAAATATTTCTGTGCTTTATAGTGAGATGGGTGTTCAGAGTCAATTCCTAATCTGATCATTTCCAGGATCTCAGTTCAATGTGATTTATCTGCCTGAAAGAAGCGTTATGGCTGTTATCAGCCACCACTAATGAACGCATGAAAATGACACAGTATGTACTTCTGCTGGCCAGTCATGCTGTCTAAATATAACCACATAAACCATATAAACCACACTTCTGGTACTCCTTGTGACGTGTTGAAATGAAAAGTCGCTAACAGATATGAGTGTGCAGATTTAGTATAAAAGAATGTCTGTAAGCCAGCTGGCCTAATGTTTGTGCACTGTAAGGAGGTCAAAGGCCTTGTATGGTCTTAATAAATAGAATCAACTGACTTCATATGTATTTTGGCACTAATATGTGGCCTATGGCATCATTTCCTGGGGTTTAGTACAATATTAATAAAAAAAGGCTATTCCAGATTAGGTCCAAATCAGTGCCATGGTGGAGAGCAGTTTTTCTCTTTGCTCAATCAGAAATAAATAAATAAATGGAATAAGGCACAGCTGCTTATGGCATTACTTTAAAATACCCACACAAATACAAATCCCCAAGTCAAGTTGAAGCTTGCTTCATTTTATTTATTTCTCATTAGTTTGCTTTAAATCACTGACTTCTCTGGGAATGAAAAAAAGGAAGGGAAAAAAAAAAGAAAAATAAAAAAAAAAGAAAAATAAAAAAAAAAAGAAGAAAAAGAAACAAAAAAAAGAAAAAAAAAAAAAAAAAAAAAAAAAGAAAAGAAGAAGAAGGAAAAAAAAAAGTCCTACCCAGGACAGAGAGCTGAAGAAAGCACATGCCAACAATAAATCCAGGTTTAGCCTTTGGCTCTGAAGCACCCTGAATTCATTACATTTGTTTGTGCAGCCACTGTTAATCTGTTGTGACAACAAATTAAAATCTGATTTAAATTAAAACAAATCACAAAATAATTAGAAGCTTCTTGTCTCCCATACTGCTTCTCAGCCCTTCATCCATTATTGGTCCAGGTTAGAGATTTACCACCTGCCATCTGATGTTTCAGAAGATTCATCTGTTAGGCTTTCCTTTTCCTTTCAACAAGGTACCCCAATTTTCATGGAATCCTGTGGGGTTCTTACACACATTAAGTACTATTTGACCTGCTTCCCTTCAAAGACACACTTTAGATCTCAGAGGAAAATAAACCTGATTTCTTCTTTAGGAGTTCTAAGTGTTTGTCCAACACCCTCATTAGTTATTTTTCTGAAAAATTTTATGAAAGCTTCTCTGAAATACATAATTCCAGTTTTTTCCCAATGTAATGCATTCTGTTCCAGTAATGAGCTGTATTATGACTCAGTGTGCAGCACTCATTCTCACAGATGAGTTCTTCATTTATGAGAGGATATAATCCTATCCTACTTACTATTTTATTTCTCTCTTTTTCTCGTTAATAAATGCCAAAGCCAGCTTTGTATTTAAATGTGGGAGCACGAGTATAGAAGTGAGTACGAGAAAAGTAGTGCACAAGAATTCTAGGTCCAGGACTATAAGTGTAATTCATTAATCAGCATTAATGCACCTCCTCCCTATCTCAAAGATACAAGTTATCTGTGTTTAAACTAAATGTTTAAGACCTATTTTGAAAAGTGGAAGAAACATTTGTTTTCAAAGCCTTTTTTACCAGGGTGGATTTAATAGAGTGAGTGCCTATGTGCATTTGTTTACATATATGTGTGTATTTTTGATGGCTGAGGAAGAAAATGAAGTAGGAATTTCAATATAAATAAGTGAAACATCCTTTTTAGCTAAGGCAAAATCTTACATTCAGTGTCTCTTTTTTAGTTGTTGTTGTTTGTTTTTCCAAGAAATAAATAAATAGATAGATAAATAAATTTGGATTAAAAGATTGGGGGTTAACTTCTTAAACTTGATTGCCTAATGCCTTTTTAGATACCTTAATGTATCTTGGTTTCCGTCCAGCTGCAAATTAATTCTATCATGTTTTTAAAAACATTTAAAAGTGAGAAGGAAGTAATCTTGCCAGTGGTAAAACTATTAATTTTTAATTTTCTGTGTATTCATGGTGAGCTGGTATTGTTAACACAACAAGGAAGGATGCAGCTTTCCAAAAGTTGTTTCTACAATTTTGTTATTTTATGGTGTGACTTATTCTGACATGCAGATGAAGCTACTAGAAATTTAAATCTATTAGGGAAAAAAAAAAAAAAAAAAAAAAAAAAAAAAAAAAAAAAAAAAACCAAACCTGCAATAATCTTATGAATGATGCTTTTAAAATCATTAAAAGTTCTCTAAACAAATGCAAGATATTCCTTTTTTAATTCCCCAGATTACCAGTCATGAGGTCTCCAGCACCCCTGCTAAACTACTGGAATTACAGTAAGGATTTATAAAAGGAATTCTTCTAAGTCTTACATCTTGGTAGGCAATTGAAAATATGAAAATAAGAACACAAAAAGTTTTTCTTACTGACTTGATTCCATGACTCTGCAAATGTGATATACTGTGCTTAACACTTACTGTACTTAACACAAACACCTTTTCACGTAGAATGATATAAATTCATTATTATTTTTCATCTTTTTCAAAGCATACAAAATTCAACATAATTCTTAAAATATACCTGTAATTAAGTATTTTCAATAAAATACACAGAATTTGCCACCTTGATACTAGTTTCTTATGAGGTACATTTCTTGAATTTACCAATTTTTTGAAGAAAAGCAGGTTTAGAGATGTGGGCTAATAAACAATAGCGTGAAAAAGTATCTCTCATTTCTCAAGATTAATTAAATAATTGACTCATTGGTACATGCAAGGACAAAAAAATTCTTTACAACAACTTGTGTATACGCCCAAGAAGAAAAAAGAGAAATTACACTGAAAAGAAGTCAATATTGAATTTTCATTCACGTGCAATAAGAAAATTGAGGACTAGCAAGAAGGTGCTCACACACATGCATTTCAAATGTTTGAAATTAAGTATGAAACTGTGGGTTTATGTTCCTAACCAGATAAATGATTTTCACTCTTTTGCATTTCTAACTATGCTTTAATTTTGTCTACCTGCTTAAAAACCAGCAATATTACTGGAGCAGATAAAAGAGGTTTATTGCAGAAAACTGAAGAAGTTAAAAACTGTCCTGATTATAAATCTTCTTTTAACCTTCCTGTCTCAGTGATAGGGCAGGAACAGGACAGAAGTGTCAGGGTAGCTGTTCTTAATCTTTTTAATGAAGCATCAGTCTCATTACAGGGGTAGAGACAATTGAGAGAAAAAAAACAACAGCTCACAGCCTGCCAGCAGCAGCTGCAAATTTCTTTGTTACCCAGCAACTTAAAAACTTTTCAGCCAACAGTATACTGCTAAAGCTTACAGGCAGTTGTTTTAGCCAATCAATTATAGCACACATATACCTGCTTCAAACAATATTCGCTTGTATGCTTTTTTATTAACAATACACAATACCCTTATTAAGCTTAGGACGTTCTACTATCTTGTCTATATATTTTTGACAGTGTTAAGATTTATTCAAGCCAAATTTAGAAATTCAGCCTTTGTTTCTCATGTCCTTGTTTGTTATACTAGTGTATTTTTTTCTAGTTTCAAATTTTTCAGTTGCAGCAAATTCTGTGTTCTCAGCCTTTTCAGTTTGAGGCCTGCTTCTTCAGCTCCTAAAAATCCTTTTTACTTTTAGTGTTTCCCACACCTTCCTATAGCTTCTCCTGTTTTTCCACTTGATATACGGTCTTAAATATCTTTTTATCTCCCAAGAATATATTAACTTTCCGGAAAAAATAGAGATGTTTTCTGGGTTAACTGAAGTCCAACTCAGTGGAAGTGGAAACTGAGATGTTCTTCGAGAAAGTGTAATGGAATGTTATGGATTCCATATTCCCCTGACATATCAGGAATAACAACAGTGATACCAGCAGTTTATGATCCTAGCCATATTTGACATTAAAGTTAATTCCTGAGTGACTGTCTCGTGGATTAAGATAAATGATAATGGATTGCATTAAGGGGAAGAAAAACATATTAAGTCATATTTTAATTGACAGTTTTTAAAATACAATATAACTGTTTTGTGACAGATTATGTTGTTGGGAATGGAGAAAAATAATTCAGAAAGTAAAGAGAAAACTTATTTTCCTGGTTTTGACTCTATTGATTTCTGTGTATTCTTCTAATAGGTAGAAGTGAACACAAATAGGCTGAGATGTTCTTAGCATTAAAAAGATGCAATATTAATTTTGCATGTTCATCTTGATATTTTAATTCTTTCTAAAGAGTTCAAAATGTGCTTAACCTAGAAAATAAATCAATTTGCTTTTAAATGCTTTGATGCAGTCTTTTCAGAGCTCACAGAACAGTACTAGCAATTTTATCTATTCACCTGAGTGCTATTCACGTGAAGTAATGGCAAATTCTACCTGACCAAGCTAGTGACCTACTTATGATGGAGTGACTACATCATTGGACAAGGGAAGTATTAAGATGTCATTTATCTGAACTTTTCTCAAGCCTTTTATATGGTGCCCCACAACATCCTTCTCTCTAAACAGAAGAGAGAGGGATTCAATGGATAGACTGTTAGATAGGTAAGGAATTGTTTGGATGGTTGCACCCAGAGGGTAGTGGTCAATGACTCAGTCCCAGTAGGCATCAGTGAAAAGTGGTGATTTTCAAGGGTCTGTGCTGGGACCCATGTTATTAAATATCTTCATTAAACAGACAGACAAAAAGTAAGAGAGCACCCTTAGCAAATTTGCAAGTGACACCAAGCTGAGTGCTGCTATTGACACACCTAAAGGATGGAATGTCATACAGAGAGACCTGGACAAGCTCGAGAAATGGGCCCATGGGAATCCCGTTAGATTAAAGATGAAATACAAGGTGTTGCACTGGGGCTGGGACAACCCCCAGTATTAATACAGGCTGGGAAAGGGGCAGATTGAGAGCAGCCCTGCTGAGAAGGACTTGGGCATTTTGGGGGATGAGAGTTTGGACAACACACTCTTGTATCCCAGAAAGCCAATTGAATTCAGGTTGTCCTGTTCCTCTACTCCAGTCTGATGAGATTCCAGCTAGAGTACTGCAGCCAGTCCAGAGTCTCCAACACAGGAAGGAGATCAGCCTGTTGCAGCGAGTTCAGAGGAGGGACACCAGGTTGATCAGAGGAATGGGACACTTCTCCTATAGAGAAAGGCTGAGGATTTGTTTAGCCTGGGAAAGAGAAATCTTTGGGTTGACCTAATTGCAGCTTTACGGCTCCTGAAGGTCGTCTACAAGTAAGATGGAGAGGGACTATTCACAAGAACACGTAGTGATGAAACAAGATGGAATGACTTCAAGCAAGGTGATATGGCAAAGTAAAAATAGAGTAGGTTTCTATTAGGTATTAGATTTTTTTTTTTTTTTTTTTTTTTTTAATTGTGATTGAGGTACTGAAACAAGTTGTCCAGAGCAGTTGGTGAATGCCTCATCCCTGAAGTCTTCAAGACCAGGATGGATGGGGTTCTGAAGCCCCTGGTCTAGTGAAGGGTGGCCCTGCCCACAGATGGGAGCTTGGAACTAAATGATCTTTAAGATCTCTTTCAACCCAAATCACTCTATGATTCCATGATTTTATTATGTCCTTCATTTGCATTTAATGATGCTCCATACATGGCTGAAATTTCAGACTCTTTAAAAAGCATTTTATTTGGACAGAATATTTAATTATAATGGTAGAAACATTTCTATGCATTTCCCAGGTAGTTTGGCAAGCTGGGTTTACACTTCAGTACTTTTGATAATTTCAGTTCTACCTTGAATATTAAGTTGTTTTTACATTTGTGGAAAACAAAAGAGTGCTCTTGCAAGTAAAAAGAAGCAGTGTGCTAGAGAAAAAAAAAAAAATGTTTACCTCGCAAAGCATCTTCTTTGGAGTATAAAATTTGTTTCAGAATTCAGATACAGTTTTGGTGAATTGCAGTTTTTCACTATTTACCATAAGAAAGTATTCTGAAGTTGATTAAGATTTTCTTACAACAACAGCATAGCCAGCAAAAAAGAGGTTTTTGGTATTGCTAAAATAACCAATACACCAAGAATAGGATAACTAAGATTCATGAGCTAATAAAAATCATAAGACAAATAATTGCAAAACTGATTAGTTCGGTCTTGTGTGCACTAAATTAGCAAAGCTAATAAGAAATAATGTTTTTACTACATTAGAAGTTAATTAAAAAGTGACATTTTTCAATAAACTCAACATTTGTCTCCCAAAATTAATAAAATCATACCTACAGCTATGTTTAAATAAATGAAACTTACCATCTATTATATTATCTGAGTGACCAAAAAAACCCTAACAAACCCTTAGCATTATTTTTCTTCTTCACTTAGCTTATTGATTAAAACATCTTCAAGGAAGAGTTTGGAGGTTGTTCAGTTTTATGGGTTTTTTCCAGCTGAAATGTGCTAGTTATGCAAAATTTGTGGTAATCCAGTTAATGTTATTTTGCCAACAATGATGGCTCCAACAGTATTAATCACAGTACAATACAATCACAGTACAATACATAGTACATCTCATGATGGAGAACTAAGAAACTGCTTTACATTTTCTTCATAGAATCTCAGAGTACATCACAAACTTTCACACAAGATTCACTTAATCCAATTCTGAAATTTAATTGATGCTTAGCAGCTTCTACAGTCCATGAAAATCTCAAAGGGAAGTACAGTCAACCCTAACAGTGATTAGGAAACTTCCCCAAATTAATTGATACAAAAGCATTAAATACACTCCATAATCCAAGGAAGTGATACTGGGGAACTGATATTTTTTCCTTGTCTTTGTTATTCAGAGTGGATTTCTGTCTTGAGGACAATCACCCTTTAAAGGACAGGTTACTGACGGGTGGAAGTACATATTTTCAATTAATTTAAATAAAGCAGTGATGTTTGCCACTACTTGTATGAGAATTCAGTAACTAGAATATTTATCTACATAAGTTTTGTCCAAGATCAGTGCTTTTACTCCTTTGCTCTCACTTGCAGATCAGTGAACTAACCAGAAGCCTATATGGTATCAGCAGGAAATTATTGCTAGCTATAGATCTTAATAATATTTTTCTTTGGTTGGCTAGTTGGCTGGTTTTGGTTTTTTGTGGTGTTATTTTTTTTGTGTGTTTTTTTTTTGGGGGGGGGGGTGTTTGTTTTTTTTTGGTGGGTGTATGTGTGTTTTTTGTTTTGGTTTGGGGTTTTTTGTGTGTGTGTGTGTTTTGTTTGTTTGTTTGGTTTTGGTTTTTTGTTTTTTTTTTTTTTTTGTGCAGGGTTAGGTGTCAGAAGAGGGAAGCATTTTATATATAATTGGTGCTTTCCTTTTTACTTATTTTTTTTTTCCCCTGGCATGAGGGGAGAAATCAAGATTCTTTTGTTCATCGAAAGTAACTGATTTGCAGGTGTTATTTTAAGTTTGCATATTTTACTGGTATCTAGACCCTTGTAAATTTTGTATACTCATAGCTAATATGTTCATCTCCTGAAAGGAGAAAGTAAATTAATATCCATATTGAGTATAATTACACATACTTTATAGCATACAGAACTATCTAGCACAACTGACTTTTTAAAAATATTCCCCCAGAGAAGTTACTGCTCCTAGTTCATGAGTTGGCTGATTTGAATCAAGATTATATCAATTAATTCAAATTATATCAATTCTTTGTTTGGTTTTGGGGTTCAGATTTGGGTAGGGTTTTTTGTTTAGTTTTGCTTTGTGCTTTTTTCCTCATACATAAAAAAGAGTAGTGAGCTCCTTCTTAGTAAGTTAAACCACCACAGTCATGCAAGAGGTTCTGCAAGAAATGTATTGGAACCAATGGCATACAAAATTTTAGTGGTTAATATTTAAAAAGAGATATAAACCCCAATATAATAAAATTTTAAATTAGAAATTTGGTCCATTCTTTCAAAATATTTCTGAATATTTGTCTTTGAAAATGCTGTTGGTTCAGCAGTGGAACATGCAGGAATTCAACACATTCCAAGACTGAAATATTTGTTTATTAAGGTGGCTGAATATAGGCTGAGGATTTTTTAGCCCCATTTCTCATTTAATAGTTGTTCTTAATGTCTCCTGTAGTGATATATAATTTTGTGGTTTAATCCCAGATGATTTGTTCACTCCCCACCTCCCCACCCCCCCCCCACCCCCCCGCCCCCCAGGTTGTTGGTTTAGCCTAAGTTGTATCCACCCATTAAATTGTCAGTCTTGCCTGATACCTACCTCTTATTCCTGAATGTTCTCTGTTAATCCTCCCTTGTGCCAACTCCTGCCTGGATCGCCCTCTTGGGGAATCCCCTATAATTCGAGGTCCCATTGGTTTGTTTATAATAATCTCATTCCATTAGCCTCCCCATTGGTTTGACCCTGTAAACTCCACATTGTGCACCTCCCCAGACTTTTCCGTATTGGTCCCTCTACCCTAAACTCCCCCCTGATTTTGCTCCTTAAAACCCACTGCCCTGCTTTTGTCTGGGTCCTGCCCCTGTTCAAGTTATGTTATGATTTATGTTGTTCTAATAAGCAATTTCATCGGACTTGCATGTGAGTCCCTCTTTGCTCCTTTCTCAATTGATCCTGCAGTGACTGCTTGGGACTCTCAGGACCCCAGGGGTTGTGTCACACCCCAGCCAAGTTCCATACCACCAGGCACACAGCGATAGTCTCCTTTTTGGCTAACTGGGCTTTTGAAGGAAGAAAACAAAGGGAGATTAATGGGGAAGCCTTGGCAGTCAACTTTGTAAAGCTCAAAATATAGCAGTGACAGCACTTTCCCTGGTACTTTCTGCAGGTCAAGGACACTGGGCTAGATCTCATTCATAGACCCTAGCCTGGTCCTGAACTGTACAGTGTAAATCCCCTGAAAACAAACTTACTATTAAAAAACCTGGATCCAAGGCATGATTGCTTCCTGGGTTGACAGGATTTGCTGGTTTTTTGGAAATGTTTTGGACATTTTATTGTGGAAATGTAGTTACCAATTTCTTTCTACTGATTTAAACCAGCAAGAGAGTGTGGCTTGAAGTATGTAACACGGCATAGGTCACTCTTTTGATAGTGAGAGTTAAAGTGGGAATAGTGCTTTTAAAATCAAATTCTCTCTGGCAACTTCAATCAATCACTTTAAAGTGCTTTTATTTATAAGCTACATTTTATTTTCCTCCTGTAGGCAAATTTTAAACAAACAAACAAACAAACAAAAAAACTGTTGGAGTCTGAGGAAGTTTGTGAGCCTGCCCTTTCTTATTCAGAACTTAATTCCAAAGCTATTTATAGTATCTTCCTGTCTGCTGCTAACATTAGGAAGAAGCTGTGTTATAGCATTCTTGCTTTTTATCTCTTCAGGTACCCTTTTTAGCTGTGCTTATTCTCTGATTGGGAGGGCACTATCTTTCCAGTTACTTTTAGCCAAATCAGAGACCTGTAACTTGAGAAGAAGTATAAGTGTACTATTGAAAATACATCACTAAAACCAGCTTACCTTGAACTCAACTGGAGACATACTGAAATTACGTAACTAACAACAGTATTTTAAGTATTTTGTACCATTCTGAGAGCATAGTCAGATACAATATTATATGTGCATGTGAACAATATCATCCTCAAAGAAGCAAAGAAAGGATATAATTATGTTGTTTATCCTCAGTTTACAGCTAAGACTTGCACAGCTGCTTACAATTTCACTCCTGGTGGGATTGGGAAAAAATTGGAAGAGTAAAGAGAAGTGAACTCATGGGTTGAGGTAAAAACACTTTAATAATGTAAATAAAGTAATTAATAATAATAATAATAGTAACATTAAGAGGCAACCAAAAATAGAAAAAGAAAACAGAAGAAAAACAACAAATGAAAGTAGAAAACAAATGCTCACCACCAACCGATGCCCAACCTTCTCCTGAACAGTAGCCCCTTGTCCAGGTTTCATTCAGCTTTCTATTCTGACCATGTTACCAAATTGTATGGAATATCCTTTTGGTCCACTGGAGTCAGCTGTCCCAGCTGTGGTGAGGTGGGGTGAGAGGCAGAAAAGGGCTTGACTCTGCAAGACTGTTCATCAATAATGAAAATATTCCAGTGTGATCAGAATTACTCTCATCCTAAATCCAAAACACACAACTATAGCAGTTACTAGAAGAAAATCAACTCTATCCCAGCTGAAAGCAAAACAAGCTGGATTTAAGAGGCATCCAAGCAACAAAAAAATGCCAGACCAAGGCCAAGATAAGCACAACAGACTGTAAACAGGCAGGACGTTCTCCCAAATGCACAAGACAAAATGAAATAAGCAGTAGTAGGAGCAGAAGACACACACCAATTCCACATCTCTTTCTGGAGAAAGGGCAAGAAAGAAAAGCAAGACCATTTCTGTTCCAATTTCTCTTGCCAATAAGCTCTTAAGCTTCATAACCTTAGCTGTGGTGCTTCAGGACCACTAAGACTCTTCTATATCAGTGCTATTGCACACTCAAAATTAATTTGGAATATGACTGTTAAACATGACCACCTTGGCATACGTGGTGATGGTTAATATTGTGAAAGAATTTGCCATAGCTTGAAGTGAGTTTTTAATGATTTATTTTATTAAACTCCCTCTCTGAAGATTAAGTTTGGCCCAATTTTTCTTTTAATTAACCCATATTCAGTCTGGGATAAGCAGGGCATATGAAGTACATTAAATATTATAATTCCACCGCGTCTAGTAGAGTGTCTTGAAGTTCATGGAATCGTGGCGTCTATTGCTGAAATTTTTTGCATGCTGGAAAGGAAGGACCATCCTCCCTGTCTTCATTTTTTTTTTTTTTTTTAAAGTAAGAGATATTCTTTTTAATCACTAATGTCACATTAGCAAGCTTTTAGCTCTGAAAGCCATAAAACCAGAGAATATACTCTTGGGGGGATGATTTATGAGCAGCTCAGCCTGACTGAATGCAAAAGATGAGAAGGAAGTCAAGGCAGATTTCAACAATTGAAGAAACAGTAAAAATGAAAAAGCTGAGGATAATGACTGTAGAAGAGGAATGCTGACATCTGGGGACAGAGAAAAAAAAATCAGAAAATATAGAAACAGAAGTACTCATGTGTTTAAAAATGGAGGTGGAAAGTGTCATATTGCAATTTGCTCCTTTCCTTTAAAACCATAAGCAGATTTCACATGCTAAATGTTTTACTCTGCTCATCCCTCTTTTGATGAAAGCAGTCCCTGCCACCCTCACAGAGATAACTACCTGGATTTAGGAGCTGATAATTTAAAAAATGAAATATAATCTGCCATCTGTATTTCTTACTGCAGTTCTGGAGGAACTGACATGAAAGCTGGTATACGTATTGTTGCTTGAGTGAAAACACTAGAAAAAGACACTGAGGGGGAAAAGTCACTAAATCTCCTCTTTAAATCAAGTAATAGACTGTGTTCTTGTCCTGGCTGAAGGGTTCTGAATTTTTAAACATCATTGACAAGATATATTTGACTATCCTGACAGTACAATTCCTTGTGTTGAAAGGGCCTTAAAAGTGACTTAGTTCTAACCCCTCTGCCATGGGCAGTGACACATTTCACAAGACCAGGCTGCTGAAAGCCCATCCAACCTGGACTTGTTATTGTCCAATAAATTGACCTGGCTTTGCATTATAAAGAAAGGCAGTTCATCTTTACATAGATAAGCACTCCATTGTATATCTGCTGAACGCTACACAGATGTCCTCAAAGCCCTGTTGGGGAAAATATGTCAAGAAAAGTCATGGATGTCTTTGGAAATTCTCAGGTGCCCAGCAAATAATAATCTTTGTATTATATCTACCCTAAGAAAAATCTTTGTCCTGTGAATTCACTGGTCACTCTAAAAGAATAGATAGATGCCAATTGGTGGTGATAACTGCTGAAGAAACAAGAAAGGCAAGCGTAAAACAAGATCTGCTGAAACCCTTGGGTCCTGCCAATATCTTTCGGTGTCTACTGATTTTCTGCCTGTAAATTAAAATATTTCCAATAGTGATTCCTTTCTTTTGAGGTGCTTTCTGCCTTCCAAATTTCTTCTCATATCTTCATAGTCAATACATATTTTAAAAATCGAATGCCTCATAAAGAAAAAGTAGATATAGACCTAGGAAAGGTTCAGTTCATCATACTTTAAAAACTTTAAGACCTTTTATCATGGGCTGGCACAATTTTGTTTTCTAGATACAGAGAAATGTAAAATGTTTTTCCCTGCCCTGGGTTGGGGGGGGGGAGGGGGAAGACAAGGGGGAAGACAAGGACCTATCAAAAAGCTGGCTGAGATATTGGCAGCTAAGTTGACCAATAGGAAATGTCAATGCGACTTCGGAAGAGACCTTTAAAAACTAACTGCAGGAAATCGGTCTCTCTCTCTCTGTCTTCAGGGGTCTGCTATGAGGTAACATCGTGGTCGGCCCAGGCCGGGCCCGGGTTGGGCCTTGCTGCCTCTCTGGGCAGCCGGGCCAGGCTCAGTCGGCTTCTGAGGGCCGCTGCCTGCACAGGGAGGGCCTGGGCCGGCTGAGCCCCTTTCCCCTGCTTGCTGGCGGGGAAGGAAAAAGCAGCGGCAGCTCGGCAGTGCGGGGCCATGTGCTCAGACCGCGGCAGAAAGGACCAGAACATGGCCCGGCTTAATCACCGCTGGCAGCGGAGAAAGAAAGCCTGCAGCTCCATAACAACTCTGAGCTGAGTCACCTTAGATGAGACCAAGGGGTGGAAAAAAGGACATCTTCCAGCTTCTTCCATCAGCACGGCTTTGCATTTTCTTCAGCTCCTGCAGCCTTGTGTAGTTTTTGCAAGCCCTAACAAATTTAACCCTTTTTCTAGCAACATGGAACTTTTAAAGCACAATTTTTCCTTGAGAGAAAGAAGAAAGAAAACTAGAAGGTACATAGAAATAGACACTACATTAAGTCAGTTTGATTAGAAGTGAAAGAACTAATAATATTGAAATAGGATTGAAGAAGTGGACATTTTTGACCAGACTTTTCTAAGGTAAATTATGAAGAAATGAACTGTTCTTTGCAGCATCTTAGTATTATTTGAGTAGAATGCTATTCTAATCAAAATTGAGGACTGATGTAATAGAGATTTATTTGGGAACTTTGAAGCCCCCGCTCCTGGGTCAAAGGGAGGTCTCAACCTTTGTCTCAAAGATGATTTTAGATCAGAAGAAGTATTCGTAAATAATACCCCAGATATGCTGAGAAGCTTTGCTGATAGAACATCACAGTCTGCAAAAACTCAGGGCGGCAGCAGATGTGTGACATTAAGAGCACTGGACTATTTTGTTTTGTGGCAAACATCTTCATAAAAATATCTTAGAAGGACTCTTCTCCTAAAATAATGAGTGGTTATGTCTAAATAGTAAAACTGGCTGAAAATCCTAAATTGTGTCTTTCTATGTTGTTCAATAAGAAAGTTAATAGTTTGTAAGAGGAAAGAAGCGTGTTTTAAAGTATCATTCTGTTTTAGTTTAAGTTTTCTTTTTCTCTTTTTTTTTCTTTCCTCCTCATTCTCTTAATATATGTTAATAAAACTATTTTTGTTCATTTTTAAGATTAAGACTGCTTTGTTTATTTTTCTCCTAATCTCTCCCTCCCACAAAAAATTAATACTAAAACCTCTACATTAATTGGTGTTTCTGCCCGGTTTTATTAAATTAAAACCATTACACCTTTAAAGATGGAAGAGTTGGTCTGGAGAAGGTCCTCTGGGGCCGGCTAATGTTTGGTCTGGCTGAATGGGAGCAGCTATAGCAGTAGCCACAAGGAGCCTGTGAAAAGTTCCATGTGGAAGCTCAGAGACTTAGGCTCTTCAAAGAGGGCACTGGAGGACTGTTAAGTGATCACTGACAAGAAAAGACAAATGCAGTTAGCATATTAGAAGAAATAATCACACTTAAGTTCAAAAGTGGTTTTAGTTTAAAACCCTAAGTTCATGCCTGTGAAAGCATGGAGTTGATGCAACTGGTGAAAGAGGGAGGTGAACAAAGGTCAGCATATAAAATCAACTATCTTGAGTGAGCTGAAACTTGAGACCGGATTAATTTCACATATCTCACTCATTGCTGCATCTTTGCATATTTTTATTATTATAAATTTGTACGGTATGTATAGTTTACTTTGCACAATCTCCAGCAAATCTTGACATGTTGGAGGCAGAATGATTATTTTTGATGATAAAAACATTCTGTTAAAAAAACCCATAATTTGTTATTCAACTAAATAGAGGAGTGGTTTATGCTTTTTCTGCGTAGATAAACTTCAGTAGTTCTTTAGATAGCTAACACTAATATATTTACAAGCATGCCTTTCATGATGACTATACAGAGATGATGACTATACTGAGAAAATATTTTTCATTAGCCACATATAAAAAAACTGCAAGTACCTAAACAACAAACTGTTTTGACTAGAACACTAAATGAAATTAATTAGGATTTTGGACAATGTAATATCTTATTATATTTATTCACCTATTCCAAACATCCTTGAAATTTTTAATCCTTTGCTACTGGTCACTCCTTGGGTTTTGTTGGTCTCAGATGTTTATTTTGTATTAAAAATATTCCAAATTAGTTTAATTAAATAGAGAAAGTAATTGAGTGAAGAAAAGATTGGGATTACCTCTCAAAACATGCATTATTTCTAATGAGATTTACACCATTATTTGAATTACTTTGTCAAGTCAGAATATTATTGTTGTTGCTGTGTTGTTTTCACATTGTATTTCATTTTTATAGTGGGTTTTATGTTATAATGGTTTGTTCTGTACTCCCCTGTTCTCCTGACAAATGCTATATCCCGAGGCTTGTCCCTGCCCTTTCTTCCCTGTCCATCTTCCCACACTTCTCCCAGTCCCCTCCTGAGGGCCCTGTCTGTCATTTGGCTGTTCCTCCCAGCTTCTGGAGAGTTCGGGTAAGGACATTACATGATAGGGCAGGAGCCAAGGAGGTTCCTCCCTTTACTTTCCCCATTGGTTTCTTTGAATGTCCCTCCAACCCTGTTCCACTCCCACCTTATCCCTCACTGGGTGTTGGTTTGTCCCCTCCTTTGGCCCTTCCCCTATAAGACCGGAACTCGAGGCCTCGGCCATGATTTAGCAGGAGCTGCAGTCTGAGGCGGATGTCCAAACAGGATGAGACAAAGACTGGAATAAAGACCTTGGATTTACTCTGAGATCAAGTCTGACTCCTTTCCTCCTCCACAGACGGGGTGTCTCTCTCTCTCGTGATAAGAGGGAAAAGCCCCTCTGCTGCTCCCCAGGTTTTCAGGACCCAGGGGAGCTTTCCTGTCTTGTCACAGTCTCGAGCTAGCCTGGGCAAAATGGAGCCAGCAGCTCTGTAAGAGACGAGCAACATATTACTTCTCAATTGAACCTCCTGGTAGGAAATCAACTCTATCTCTTACAGTCAGAGTAGCCTATTTTCCAAATTAACTTACAAGAAGTAATAAAAAAAGCAAATGGTTCAAAAAGAAAGTTGTGGAGTTTGGGTATTTGTATTTCTTCTGTGTGATGCTTCATTCCAAAATGAGATTGGAAGAGATTATATTCTGTAGCATGTCTTTGTTGTCTTGGACGAACTAGAACACAAAACCATAATTACAACACTGTCCATCATTTATCGGTCCTGATTAAACCAGAAGGTCCCAGTTGATTGGAGCTAAGTCAGTGTGATGCCCACCTACCAGAAAGACTGGAAAGAGGATTCAAGGAAATATAGGTCTGTCAGCCTGATCTTTGTGCTGAGAAAGGTCATGGACCACATCATCTTGAGTGCCGTCATCAATATGTGCAGAAGAACCAGGTATCAGACCCAGCCAACACAGGTTTATGAAAGAGGTCCTGCTTCACCAGCCTTATCTGCTATAACAAGGTAACCTTCTTACTGGATGAGGGAAATGCTGCAGATGTTGTCTGCTTCGATTTTAGTAAAGTCTTTGTTTCCCACAGCCTTCTCCTGGAGAAGCTGGCTGCTTATGGCTTGGACAGGTGCATTATTCACTGGATAAAAGCAGGCTGTATGGCCAGTCCCAGAGAGTGGTGGTGACTAGTGCTCCATCCAGTTGGTGGCTGGTCACTGGTGGTGTTCCTCAAGGCTCAGTATTGGCATCAATCCTGTTTAAAATCTTCATTGACAATCTGGATGAGTGGATTAAGTTCATTCTCAGTTAGTTTGCATAACAGTGCTTAATTGGGCAAGAGTGTTGGTCTGCTGGATGACAGGAAAGGTCCTAAGAGGGATCTGGGCAAGATGGGTTGAGGACAGGCTGAGGCCAATTGCATGAGGTTAAACAAGGCCAAGTGCCAAGTCCTGCATTTGGATTACCACATCCCCATGCAATATGATAGAGTGGAGCAGTGTGGCTGGAAAGCTGCCAGGAGAAAAAGGATTCCGGTCAACAGTGGCTAAACATGAGCTATCAGTGTGCCAGGTGGCCAAAAAAGCCAATGCCATCCTGGCCTGTATCAGCAAAAGTGTGGCCAGAAGAACCAGAGCAGTGATTTTGCCTTGTACTTGACCATTGGTGAGGCCACACCTTGAATTCTATGTTCGATGTTGGGCCCTTCACTATAAGAGTGACATTAAGGTGAGTCTGGAGAAGGGAAACAAAACTGGGAAAGAATCTGAAGCACAAATCTCATGAGGAGCATCTGAGGGAGTTGGAGTTGTCTGGCCTGGAAAAAAGGGGGTTAGAGGAATCCCTCCTTGCTCTCTGCAACTACCTGAAAGGAGACTATAACAAAGTACATTTCAGTCTCTTCTCCCATGTAACAAGAAACAGTACAAAAGGGAACGGCCTCAAGTTACCCCAGAGGAGGTTTAGATTGGATATTAGGAAAAAAATTCTTGATCAAAAGAATTTTGGGGCATTAGCAAAAGCTCCCAAGGGAAGTGGTGAAATGACCTTTTCTGAAGGTATTGAAAAACTTAATAATTGGACTTGGTGATTTTTAAGGTCTTTTCAACCTTTAAATAGTCTATGATTCTATCCTATGAGTCAATAAAGATATTATTCATATTATTCACACTTCCCTTTCACTCTTCAGCATGTCCCAAATTTGAGGAAAGGGCTGTGTACGCTCATGACTCTATCACATAGTTTGGATATTTTTTATTAAATTTTCAGCTTTCTTCACTTTGACTAATAAGATAAATAGAAATCACTAACTGATATAAGTTTTAAAAAAATAGTTTTCTTTTCTCTATTCCACTTATTTCCAAGACTGAATGAAGGAAATCTTATCCCAATCTTAAAAAAGCAAATTATTTTGTTGAGTCTGTAAGTCTTGTGCTCTTACCTTGCCACTATTGGAAACCATAGCTCATTCAAAATATCTCTTGATTTGCTTTTCTCATGAAAATCAACCTCAGCAGAAGAGTGATTTCATCCAGCAAAATGGGAGACTTTTTTTTTTTAATTACATACCTCCTCCATGTGATTCCTGAGTGTAAGAAATCAAACTACAGAGAAATAAAATAATAAAAACTTGAAGGAAAAAACCCCCACATCTTAACAGTTACAATTTATTGGTAGTTTTTCATACTTTCCCTGATGATTAGTACAAAGGATGAAGAGGATTCTCTTTCCTTACCACAGAGGATTATCTGTGTAATGGGATGCTGAAGAAGGATAACTCCCTCACAATAATCTAAATGAAAAAATTATATTCCCTCATTTTACCCCCTGTATTTTGGGCAAGAATCTAACATTTCATCTTATATATAAGAACAGTTATTACAGGTTTTTTATATTAATTTTTTTCATTATAATTAGTAGTCAGGTTTTCTCCTTTATTTATCAGGATGGATTAGTAAATGATGTGTCTCCTTTTCTTTGGATGACAAACTGGCACACGTGTATCCTCACTGTCTCAGTGAAAGAAATGGTCTCCAGAAACACTCTTCCTGATAGTATATTCTGTTTTGGTCCTCTAAAGTTGCTTTTTTCATATTACTCATATGTTTTGAAATACTTTGCTGAAATTTTAGATAACAGGCTCGTTCTGGAAGAGAAGGGTAGAGAAATATGTATCATTTTTTCACTTATGAGTGGCCTTCCAGACAAGCTGAATAAACTAAATACAAACTTATTTTGATTCTTGAATGTACTTAAGAATATAATTTTACTGAGATGAGCGGACACATCCGTACATGGTAGCTGTATAGAAATCTGAGTGAAGAACGAGCCTATTAAAAAATACTTGCCTGGCTGTGTCTCAAAAACTGTACTTGGAGATAACTTCTCCTTAGAGGGATTAGAAGTCAGAAAATCATAATGGTGAATGCTCTTGTGAGAATGAATCCAATGTGACTTTCTCAGTAAAGAAAAAACCTAAGAATTATGTAAAGACCTCTCAGTTTTATTGACAACTGAAACTATCAGGTATGCTGCAGCTCATAGAAGAGCATGTGTTTGACATAGTCATACACTTACGTTTCTCAAAATATTTTATGTCCATATGAATAATATAGTTGCTTTTTAGATATAATTTTTTCACAACTGAAGCCTCACCAAATATCACATCACATCACATCTCCCTTGCCTCTTCAAGCCATATTCCTTTACATGTTCTGGCAGATGTCATACCCAAAGACAATGAAAAATTTATTAAAGCAATACTTCATTTTCTAGTCCTTAAATAGTCCTCTAAATAGTATCCAGTATAGCTGGATAAAGAGTCAGGTACCACCTGATATTTTCAGATTCAGAACCGCTGAAAATATCATTCATTTACTAAATCTTTAATATTGGAAAATTAATTCCAGAGGAGTGCCACAAAAAAAAAAAAAAAAAAAAAAAAAAAAACCAAAAAAAACCCACAAAAAAAAAAACAAAACCCAAACCAAAAAAAAAAAGAAAAAAAAAAACAAAAACAAACACAAACAACAGGTGTAAACAATAAGAATCTTAAACTGCTATAATCACAGGGGGAAAATAATTTAATGTTCCTTTTTGTAATGATTAATTGTTAGATACAGTTTAGTTATATGCACCATTTGAAGCAAAATTTTCAGGTTTTATTCAGACTGCATGTGTTAGTCCAGCTACAAGGTACCTTGATCTTTTACAGCTTTCCATTAGTTGCAGCTGTGTGTTTTTTCCTTCTTATCTCTTTGTTGGGGAGAAATGGATTTCAAATTATATAAAATAAGAAGGAGAGCAGGAAGAACATCAACCTGGATTAATAAGAATTTAATATATCCTGATAGTTCAAAATACAACATGTCATGTGTAGAAATTAATGGACTGACAAACAGTTGCTGTAATCTTGTATATTATCATAAAGTGATGGTATCAGAAGAGTCATGGCTGGGTGATTAATATTGATCACAAGGTAATGAAAAGGCAGATTGGTCTTTCAGAGAAAGTTATCTCAGGAAAAAGAGGAAATATACTTTTGGTTCATAAGGTGTTTCTTCTGTAGTTTTATATGGTTTTGAGTCTCTTATATTCAGAAAGTTACAAGGTGAGTATTACTGCATAAAGACACTCAAAAGTGGACAGAAAATGAGCATAGTTTGATAATCCTAAGTACAAGAATGGCCAGAGTAGTAAGCAATTGAGAACTACCTTCTAATAAAGAAAACTGGTAGTTTGGAACATATAGGAATGGACTAATTGTGAATAAATTTAGGCTAGAAATTTCCACTTGTTGGACAAGTCTCTGACATGGATTCTCAGTGGTAAGAGGAGTCAAGCCCCCTATATTGATATGGGACGGATTGTGATTGTTATATCTAAAGGAATATATAGTAATATAACTGGTGAGAGGATCTAGATTTAATAAGCCAGGAGTTTTCTTCAAACTATAGCTATCTAGCCTGATGTATGACCTAAATTTAGAGAAGCCTAGATTCTTGAAACTGTCTTCTGACATCACCTTTACTGCCAAACCTCCTCACTTGCTTCTGCAGCATTAAAGTAGGTTATTTCACCTGCAAATGAGATTTGGAATTCCTAAAAAATTGTCACCACTTGAAATGCTTATGAAGCACTCCACTGAATAAAAAAATAGCATGGTTTCAGCATTAAAATTCAGAATCAAGTGACACTTCACACTTTATTCTGTTAATTTTAACAGTTATGCTGTTATATTTAAATGCATAGTACAGAGAGAATTTTACATATTCTACAGAAACAAGTATGAGACATCTTAATCAGGTGTAGTAGTCTGTGATAATCTATTCCTAATTTATTTCTGTTAATATCATACACTGCTGTAATTAACGCTGTCATAGATTAGCCACGTACACTCCTCACAACAAAATTTATTGATACATCCATCATTCTTCTAAAATCTACTCATTCTGAATATGTTAAAACAACATTCCATTAGCAGATTTGCTAAATAAAATAAAGTCAGCCAGAGAGTTTGCAGATTTCTCAGCTCTTAAAATATCTAATCAGGAGAACTGCACTCATGCATTTTGGCACTGGAGTTATAAATTATGCATTATACAGCATAGCATTAAAGCATTAACGTAATTTAACAATACCAATCTCTTGGTTCCTCAGTGAAAGCATTAAAAATCGTTGTATCTGAGTGTCTTGACTCGATTCACCTAGTTTGTAAATGTAAGATTCATAGTAGCAAAAATGATTAAAAGTTTTAAAAGCTTTAGATCTTCACTAATATACCTTTATGTTTTTCTTTAATTGTAACTTTTACATGCAAGCCATCACTTGTTGACTTTTTTTTTTTGTCCAACTGCCATACTAAGCAATTTCATTTTTTTTAAACCTAGGAAACCATACAGTTAGCTAAGACTAGCTGGTTTAAAGAGGAAAATTAATCTCTGAATCATGTCCAATTCCATTCTGATTGTTTTCAAAGTATTAATATACATATAACTGTAATTTTTAAGGATACTTAAACAAATTTAGCTAACATTCGGCAGAATAAAATAGATAATATTTTTCCTCATGTGTGATGATTGTTACACTAACACCATTCCTAGTGGTTCTGAAATCTCAGCTGAATGTTTTTCTGCTTCAAGTGTCTAGCCAAAAATATGGAGGATGGAGTGATCTCGTGAACTTTTCTTTAGACTTGGAAACAGATCTTGGATTGAAATAAGGAATTCTGAATGATCTTCTGATCTTCAATATTCTGTTTTATTTTGTACTACTGTCTCAGTCATAAATTACAAACACACTGCTGGGAAATACTTTTCCATTATACATGTAGACATAGTAACAATATACCATAATCCTGTAATTGATCTCTCAGGGTGCATGACATGACTCTAGGTCATAGAGGGAGAACCAGAGGAAATGCTGTACTAAAAACCCCACATTATTTTACCTCTGTTTCAAGGGTAAACATGCTTTACTCAAAAAATTCTATGCTCTTGTACAATTGCTTCTAATGAAACTTCTGCATGAAATGTTGCTGAACTTTGTTGTATGAAACATAACATAATGTTGACAAAATTTCAAACTATTAGAAATGCATTTCATCTGACTGTATATGACTTACCTTTCTTTTTCTCATACCTGTCTGCAATTATTTTTTTTAGATGAAGGAGAAAACAGGAAGACTAAACTTTCATAACAGCATTAGATTTTTGACTTTTCTTTGACACAGCCTACAAAGACAAAAATTGGGAAAATGAGTCTATTCCTGCCCTGTTTCCTCTAGAAGTAAGAAACTGAGAAAATCATAAAATACATTCATATATTATAGATACTCACTATTAGTAATTCTGATTTTCTTCATCACTAAAGTTCATTTAGACACTGAGATCAGTTGTATACACTAAGAGCATGGTTTTGAACTCAGCATCTTCTGTGGCATTATAAAGTAACCTTGCACTGCCTGGTGAACTCTCAATCATCCAAATCCTCTCTGTCTCTCTATGAATTTTTTTTTTTTTTTTTTCTTTACTGGAATGCACATAAATAGCATGATTATTCAGCATAAAAATAACAGTACTCTTCATGGAAGGTTCTTTGGGGAAAACCAGTCCAATTTGTGTCCTTGCTCTAGAGTGCTTCAGCATTTTTCCTTCAAGGCTGACATTACGACTGATGGGACAAACCTGAGGAGAACAGACTCAACAGCTTGCAAGGGTCACACTCCTTATTTGCATTTCCAAAGGTTCATGGGTTTTGTATCCACAACTGTACCATGGGCTAGATTTTGCAGAAGTGGTGGCTACAAGCCTAAGTTATAAGTCAGCAGATGGGTATGAATTTGTTCAGGCAGAAGAGGGCACTGACCACCAATCTAATTTGTTGAACAAGAAGTATAACTTGCTGTATTACAAAGCATAGGCAGGAGTAACAACACAAGCATTCAGGCTGGTCTTTTTAAAATAAAAGAATAAACTACTCATATTTATTTAAAAAAGATACCATACCACCTTAGACAACTAAATTCAAGGGAGAGGTAGGATTTTAAAACCACTTTACTTTTGGGCTTATTGTGTCATCTGTTACATGTCTTTCATGCTATGGGTGATCTCTTTAATATATGGAGGTGTTCCCATAGATGAAAGTGAGAGATAAACACCTACATACCCAGCTTCTAATAGCTGCACAAGGTGGGGAAATAAATTCTTCATAGTACACTTACTGAAGAAAGCCGTGATTGGCAACACTTAGCTAGGTCTGTACTCGTGAACCATAATGAATTCTATTTTCATTGCACAAGGAATTCAGGTTCATAAATTTTTTTTTTTTTTTTTTTTTTTTTTTTTCCCAAAAGAGGAAAAATTACATCATTGCACACCATCAAACATGAGACTGTTGTGAATTCCGGCTTTAGGAGAAAATAAAGCTATCTAACAAAAAAAAAATCCCACAGGAAATTCCAAATTAAGAATATATTAAATCCTAAATTTAAAATGTATACCTTCATAGCATAGAATGGCCTGGATTGGAAGGGACCTTAAAGATTATCTGCCATGGGAAGGGATACCTTCCTCTAAATCAGGTTACTCAGAGCCCCATCCAACCTGACTTTATATATATATAATATATGTATATATATATGGGGGGGGGCTGGTACATCTTAGGGTAGAATTAATTTTCTTCACATTGGCTGGTATGGGGCAGTATTTTGGACTTGTGCTGAACACAAGGTTGGTAATGTAGAGATGCTTTTGTTATTGCTGAGCAGGGCTTACGCAGATACAAAGCCTTTTCTGCTACTCTTACTGCCAAGCTAGCGAGGATGCTGAAGGAACATGTGAGGCTGGGAGAAGACACAGCCAGGACAGGTGACCCCAACTGACCAAAGGGATACTCCAGACCATCTGACATCATCACCAATATATGAAGTGGGGGGAAATAGGAGGAAATAAGATTAATTTGGAGTGATGGCTTTTGTCTTCCCAAGTCACTGTGGCATGTGATGGGGGCCTGCTTTGCTGGGGGTAGCTGAACAGTTGTCTGCCCATGCCAAGTTGTGAATTAATTCCTTGTTCTGCTTTACACGTTTCTATAGCCTTTGTTTTTCCTAATAAACTGTCTTTATCTCAACCCACAAATTTTCTAGCTTTTACCCTTTTGATTCTCAACCTGGTGATGGGGGAGGAAGTAAGTGGTTTTGTGGGGCTTGGTTGCTGGCTGGGGTGAAACAACAGTAATATATATTATACTTATCTTGAAATATGTATCTTATATATAAGATAAGTATACATCTTGAAATTTTCAGAGGACAATTATGGGAGTAGAAATGATATTCAGGCTCACATCTTAAGCGTTGTGTACTTGAAGAAATATTCTTTAAACAATTCAAAGAGCACTCTAAATTCTCTCAAGAATATGAATGGAAGATGAGTACATGAACATAAATATAAATATAATTTAATAAATATATGGAGTACATCAAAATCCAGGATGAAATGAACAATGAACCACATCATTTAATGACAGAATTGCCATTCTTTTGAATGCTTCACATGAAGCTTAAATGCATAATTAGATATATGCAGAGAGGTTCCCAAGATATAGTAGGATAGCAAAGTGTTTTTTAAAACATCATACCCAAAACTTCCATAAATATTTCCATTATTAAAATTCTATTTATGATGTTTTGTTGTTGTTGTGTTTTTGTTGTTTTTTTAATAACATGTATGTGTTAAATTGCTAATGCATAAATGTCCTTTCAGAATAAGTCATGGACTGTTGAAATACTGCAAATGAAGTTTTAAAATAGAAGTAAATTGAGAATTAATACAAAAAATTGTCCCCAAAGACAGTTTATTAGCCATTTCTATCCATTTCATCTTGTCCACTTAGAATAAAAACTACATGCAGTGATATTGATATGCCATATTTCATTCTTCTTTCACAGCATCTTTTTTCTCTTTAACTTCCAACTTAATGTTCCATTTCATGTTTGACACATGAAATACACAAATGCAATCAGGGGAATGCGTTTATTCAACTCTCCAGTATTTCTGAAACAAATGTGTTAGTCTTACTGACTCTCTAGTGGAAAAATGATGATCTATCACTCAGTTATAATCAGCACAGGCCATAAAGAATAATAGAAGCCTTGACACTGAAATAAACTGACTAGAGACTTATCGCTACCATTTTTATTTGGCAGTTTTCAGTATAACTCAGCATAAAGAATTTGATAGAAATTCCAGGTATAGCAAAATGATTTGGAGTAAATAGCTGGGACTTTTCAATTGCAGTTCCTTATCGCTATCTGCTAAAGTCTGATTAAGCAATATTTGATTTTCTTTTCTTTTTTTCATAGTGATGTCAAGTTCCCTATGTGTTATGTCAGCTATGCTAAATTTAAAAACCTGGTCCTAAAACCATTTCTAAAAATGACTTCTAAAACCAGGTCATCTGCCTACTTCACTGGTTTTGAGAATTGCCTGTCCAAGTACAAATGTTTGAGTATTTACTCTACTGATACTAGAGAAACTCTCTTAATATGTAGTAGGTGAGGATCCTGACTTGCCACAGGCAATGTATTAAGAAAAAGTCTTAAAAGAAAAGCGTTGAGATTTGTTTTGTGTTACCTAAATATAAAGTGACATCCAAAAAGGAAGTGATTTTTGGGACAGAGGAACTGAGAATTTGAAATTGGATAAAATCTTCTGTTAGAGGTTTTACATGTTTCTTTACATGCTGAGGTGAAGTCTGTGCCATAGATGTGTTGGAGACAGGGAGAGAGTTGAGTTTATATATGTCCATTTAGAACCCTTTCAAATGCAATTTGCATATGTAGGACAGGTTGCTATTACTGAAATAAGGTATGCCCTCCTCCTACACATTTCCAGTTTAAGTATAACCCATGAATATTTATGTAACATTGTGCTTTCTAAATTCATATAAGAATATTGAAGTTATTAAAGGGAGATAAAATACGTATTAGTTCTTTTTCATATCTAGAATTCTACATTAGCAAATACTGGTTTAAAAACTTTTTTTTTTAAACCATTAAAATAATATCATATGTGCGGCAGATTAATAAAATGAATGCAGAGAAATACAGCAGAAGTGGATTTCAAGTAGGCTGACTTTTATGCTGATAACTATAACATTAAAAACATAGGGAACAGTTACAATAAATTGGGTCATAGCTGGAAATTTGATACAAAACCATCATCAGTTCTGCCTCATAGAGGTTTTACTCATTTACTTCCCACCCTCAATCTCTTTTGCTGCTTTTGTTACTTCAGTTTAATATTTATATATTGGTTTGTGAGTTCTTCCAAATTCGACTGAACTTTCAGGGAGTAGAAGCTTCCAGATATCTAATATCAGAGGAATTAAACCACTGTTCTAGTGATGTTATCATTCACAGAATTTAAAATTGTAAATGGTGCTTCCATCTGTAGTATTAACAGCCTAAAGGTATAACTTGATTTTTGTGACAAGATAATTGCAAAAGTATTATTTGTGTCATCTTTTTAATTTCCTTTGAGTTATCCATATCTTCAAAGGTTTTCTAATTTCTCGCTGTGAAGTTGTTTTCCGTGAGAAAGAGGTGTATTACCTTCCCCTGGCCACAGTGTACAATAATCCCTATAATAAATAGCCTTAGTTGAAAGAGAATCAGACTATCATAACATGAAAAACTTTCTAGAGTGTTATAACTCTAAATTTATTAGATCAATTCAGAAATCTGGAAAAAGGCATGCCAATTTTTTTAGAGACACATTTTTAGTTCTTATATTTTAATGTTGTCATTATTTTTTATTATTTTAATCTATGCACTATTAAACCTGCAAACTTACTAAACTAATCAACACTACTGCTATTTAAACAGTTAATCTGGGAAGTAGCTAAGCAATCCAATATTTCCAGAACAAAAACCAAAAACGAAACAAGACAAAACAAAAATCATTAAAAATAGGCCTCTATTTAACTTACATTTAGGATTTTTTTTGCTGTTAATGTCTTTCAATTTTCTCTGTGATTACATGTATTTCAACATATGGAATGATTGTGTAGCCTCAGGACTCCAAAACCTGAAGTGATTATTTTCAGATTCTAAATTAACTAGAAAACTTAGCAATTCTAATCATT
The DNA here is from genome assembly GCF_015227805.2 of Hirundo rustica. Lineage (NCBI taxonomy): Eukaryota > Metazoa > Chordata > Aves > Passeriformes > Hirundinidae > Hirundo > Hirundo rustica. Next base: position 81,789,962 of record NC_053451.1, read on the forward strand.
CCAATTAAAATAACTATTAATACAATTAACACTGACAATAAAAATCAATAACAATAAGCAATGAGAAAAAAAAGGCAGAATTTACAAAGCAATTATATGATTATGTTAATAGAATTAATAATACCCACATTAATTTAAATAGAAGGAAAAGGGGAATCACAGGCAATCACAAACATGAAGATGATACTTTCATATCAATCCAAAAAGAATTTTTTCCACAGTACAGATTCTACATTGGTAATTAAAATTGTTTATTTCCCAGAGAAAACCTTTACATTTTGTATGTTTTTGTTGAAATAAAGGTGGAACAACTTCTGGATTTTCAGTCTGTTGTCTGTAATTATTTTCTATCCTGGAAATATTTTTTTGTCTAACTGGTCTCTTTATTGCTTTATGGCCAGCTGTTATATTCTTAGATTCTGCTCATGATTCTATACCTACTCCTCCCTCATGCCAAATCTGTCTTACATCTCCCTTGCAAAACCATTTTCTGTGTCAGATTCAGGATTTAACTTTTTAAGTCAGAAAATGCTAATTGTGATTAATTGTTTTAAAGGTGCAGTTGTGTAGACACTTGTATTGATTCACTTGGCATCAAAAGAACCTCCAATTGTTGCATATTCATATTGTTACTCTGTTTTTTTCCTTGATTGGTAATACAGTACGTGAGTGTATACAAGTTTATATGCTTTGACTAAAGGTATACAATTCACTTACAGGTAGCGACTTACAGTGTCTTGTATCAACAAAATTACCCATTTCTGAGTAATCAGTGCAGTAATTAATCTATAGCTCATACAGACTGATATGAAATTTGGAAATCTCAGCAATATGAGGAAGCTCAGTCCCTGTCATCATTTAGTTATCCACCTTCAGTCCTTGAGGGGGGATATAGTGTGGCTGGAAGAAAAGGTCCTTATGGCATTTTCTGCTCTAGTAACTGGAAGTTTTTATCCTCAGGCCATTGCCAGAGTATTGGGTACATTAATCTCTGATTCTGGAAGTAGCTTCAAGCTGAGTACTGATAGCATTAGCTAAGCATTTTCCTTTTAGGCAAGTACGTACTTACAACTTTCCTGGCTTTGATTTGTTTCAATATTGGGAAATGAGAAGCTACCCCAAGGGAGACTTTTTTTTTTTTTTTTCAGTAAAACAGTAAGCTGAATGCTGTTCTTAGTTACATTGGTGTAAAGTAGGATTAAATCCTAGCTAAATTCTTAAAATCCTAGTTAAAGTTCTTAAAAACTTAGATTAGATCTAAATTTATATCTCAGTACTAGAGATAAGAATATAATCAAATTGTTTCCCAAAGTGCATCCTGTAAATAGTTATGCTGTCACTTGAAAACTGATTGAATTAAAATGAAAAATACTGAATTAAAATTGCCAGCAAATTGTTCAGAAAGACAAAAGGTTTTGATCTATGAAATTCAACAAAACAAAACAGATATTTTATATAGAAATACTATATATAAATATTTTTTCAATGTTTATTTTGCCTTGGCTGTGGTGAGTCAAAAATACCATATACCTCTCTGTTCTCAAGTGAAACCACCTCAAAGGAAGAGGAAAGGCAAAAATACTCTGTGAGTCTTAGAAAAGAATTAGTAATTTTAAAACTCTTTAGTAATATCTTAAATTACCTCCACTGGTTTTCTATGTTTAATTAATATTTTGTTTGTTCTTGTTTTTCTTTGTTTTGTTGGGTAAGTTTTTTGTGTTTATTTTTGGTTTTTTGTTGAGTCGTTTGGTTTTAATTTGGGGTTTTTGTTGGTTTCTTTGGCTTTGGGGTGTTTTTAACTCTTTTGTTTGTGTCTGTAGGTTTATTTCTTTGCCTGTTTGGCAAATTTTTGTAAATAACTTGTTTCAGTCCAGATTAGGAATTTTTTTGGATTTTTTAAAATCCTTCTCTTCACCTGAACTTTTAAAATCTATACTCCTTTCTTTATGCTAAAATTATCAGCGCCTGTCACATCAGGTTAGTAATTACACATTAAAAAAACCTGAAAGATCACTAAACATCAAAATATTGGGTATATTGTACAAAAATTAATATTTTAAGATAAATAGAATTCTGTACATCTCCAAAGTTTATCCACCATTTAAAAATAACATCCATATAATATTGTAATATTTTCTATTTATTCAAATTCTTTAAAAAATAGCAAATAAAATGAAAGTGTATATGAACAGTTTCAAGTGCCTAAGGTACCAGGTGTCTAATGGACTATTCTTGTTTGAAAAAGCACCTTTTGACTGGTAACTCTTAGAGTTTGTTAGTCCCCATAGCCTCCACTATTACTTTGAGCAAAACCTCTAATGGCCAATGATGCAACTGCTATGTGAAACTGTCAGTGGGGTGCTTTTATTTTGGGTATACTTGAAATCGATCATACAGCATGACTCACAGGCTTTCAAGGTGTTAAACTGAGTCTAGCCACATAAGGCTTATTCAAGAATGTCGCGGTTTAAGAATTGACTATATAATCCTTGCAAGGAGCTTAAAATCCGTTAATTGGGACATTTTCAGCTCTCAATGCCATTACTTTAAATGCCAAGTTAACCTGAAAAAGGCAGTCATTTGTAAAATCTTTTTTGAATTGTGCATATTGATACAAACCCACTAAGATTTCCTATTATTTCTGTGTAAACATGATTAAAAAAGTGATATGTAGTAACATTGGTATACATTCTTTCTGTTTAGACTGTGTGTAGCAGAACATTTTCTCTGTACTAGTTAGGCAACAGTATGATCATCTCTAAAACACATTTGCTAATCAGAGAGAACATACTTCACTGATCATGCTATGTCATGTGCATTCCTATTGTGGCTGGCAGTTTCATTTTGCAATCAATGAAATAGACATGCAGTAATTTTGCAACACAACCAAACTTAGGCACTTCTGTAAGCCCCTGTTTTGATTCCTGAAAGGCTTTTATGGCTTGCTGATGTTTATCTCTCTGCTTGATCCTGGGCAACAGGTACAAGTTTCAGGGGCATGGGATAGATTAAAGCACCCACACACCAGGCTCAGCGCCACATGGTCATAAGTGGTGGTAAGGGGAAGTAGATAAGTAGTAAGGCTGTGGTAGTGCAGCTGATTGATGTTGGCCAGCACTTTACTAAATTAAACGGAGTTGTTTAACCTTGGAGAAAAAGAGCTCAAAAATGACAGTGGCATTTTGGGGGTCATAGGAAAGAGTCAATTATTAGGGATCAAAACTGTGTGAGAGCAGGATCCAGATGGAGAAATATTTCTGAAATTTTAATGGATCCAAGTTTCACTAACTTTAATTTAACCATCATTTTTACCGTACATGGACTTTTTCTAAGCCCTTTCAAGAGATTTAATTCACATATCATTACATTTCTTCCTCATCAGTATCCTTTTGAGCTTTCTGGAAAATTAAATAAGAAAAAAAGCAACTATGACATTTATTTTATATATGCCATGGTATTAGTAAGTTTCCTATTGGAATACTTTTAAAAGCTTTTATGCACTGAAGAAGAAATTGTGCTGATCATTGAAAACCAATGGCTCTGGGCAACTCTAAGTTTTAAAGGGTTCATTTTAAGAATTATATCAAGGCAGTCATAGCTCTTGCCCATCTGATTTATTCAACAGGTAGATATTGTAAAATACCTAAATAAATAGGGTGTAGCCTACTGGATTTTCAAAATTTCCATGTATATTGTATATACCAAATAATGGAATATGTCTCAAAATACTTTGAATTATAATTTGATTTTTGAAGGGTCTAAAAATTTAATTTGGATGTTAATTCTAAGAAAACAAATGATAATTTTCAAAGAAAATGGTTTGCCTAAGTTTGATTGGTACACAGATGAAGAAAAAGAGAGTTGATTTTTCTCCATGAGCCATCATGGAAATACTCAATTTTGCAAGACTGGAAGATTTTGTACTAATTAGTCTATCTTTAATCTCATTCTAACATTCCAATAAGTAAGCAAAAGATTACTAATTTTCTTTAAAATAAAAGTAAAATATTTAGCTACATATATTATTCTAAAAATAAATATTTCATTTGTATATCACAGACCATAAAGATCCCACTGAGTTAATCATGCCAACACTCCTCATATTTTTTAAGATACTTGACTCTGTAAGAGATATCCACATGGGACTGGTAGATATTTCAGGAGAGCAGACTTATACTGGAATCAGGAAGTGAGAGAAGATATTGTAGAGCCTCTCACATGGCAGTAGACACTACTGTGAAGCAACTCAATCAAACTTTATATTTCACCACATCATAACGGGAGCTTAAACTTCTGACAATAGACACAGATGTTTAATTCAGAGTGTGGTCTTCTTCCCATTCCCAAATTCTACTGAGAGTGGTACAACTCTCACTATGGTACTGACTTATATCTCTGAGAACGATGCATTTAGGTATCCTGAAACTCCTCAGATGAATCCAAATGCATATAGAAATACATGCAATTAAACTGAGCCACAGTCTACATGAAACATAACAAGAACCCAAGGACTCCACTTACACAAGTCAATATTTAGATGTTTAGAGTACATAGCTGATCACCACCTAAAAATACCAGAATCAGGAATTCAATCCATATCTCAGGATAAATGCATCAGCAATATAAACTATATAAAACTAAATATAAACTAAAATATATTCTAGGAATAAATTTTATTCCTAGAACCATTCTTTGCATTGGAGGTAATAAGTAAAAATCACGAGACTCAACTGGCAAGAATAGCAGTAAAATAAAGAAAAATTCTGGTAAAGGGGAGAAAAGCAAAATAAGTTATTTCTTAAGTTGTAGTTTAAGTGTTTCAAAGACAAAGAGCATGTACAGCCAGCTTCGTACAATGTTCTGCCAAGAAATGCTGACTGTACAGCTGGACTGATCCAGACTGACATCAGTTGTAAGAGAGTCCAATATAAGCTTTCAAGAAACAAGATATTCTTGGCAATAAAACTAAAAATATGACTAGTTATACCAGTTCTGATATAAAGACGGCAGGTGTTCTTCACATTTTTTAAAGGCATTATCAGTTGAAAGCAGTCCAAGTGGTGATGAGCAAAAAGGAGAACACCTGCTTTTCACTCATAAGCACATACTTCTCAAGAGAGGAGTTCCTGGATAAGGACACGTGTGTGCTTCTGTAATAACTGCCTGTTAAAGAAATGTCTGGGAAAAGAAAATAAAGAACAAACAGAATTACATGGCTGAATTAAAAAGAGAGATTTGTTATGAGTATATATTAAGAGGATAATTTCTTGTGCCATTTTTACTCAGAAAGAGCTGTTTCTACAAGTCTTTATTTCCTCAGTCTAGCTGCTGCTCCTACTTTGTTATTCATCAAAGCTTGTTTTTAAGAAGCTATTTTTAAACTAAAAATCTGTTAATGATATAAAGGAATAATGTTACAAGTCATGGAAATTGCATTCTTTGACATTAGAGTGAATATGTTCCTTGTTGAGCACAGGTCCAACTACATCTGACAAACCCTAAAGTAGAAACCCCTATAAAAATGAACTGAAAAGATTACAATTATATGGACCAGTTATCACAAAAATTGTCTAATCTTTTTAACTATTTTGCAAGATTTTCTAACAATTAAATATGTGAATCCTATTCAATGTTCTGTTGAATACCAAGGTAAATGTATACCAAAAACATATAAGCAGCAGCTAAGGTAAAAAAAAAAAAAAATAATAATAAAAAAAAATAATAATAATTACCCTTCACAGCTGAATTCATGCACATTGATTATATTTGCTCTCAAACTTAAGAGCTGACATATGGTGATTAAAGCAAATGTAAAAAAATATGTACTGAATTATGCATTATGTCTTAAAATATTACCTGAATTTCAATAAATAATCATAAAAATATAAGAAAAAGCATAATTTAAAAGAGTCAGAAACAAAATATAATCCATTCTTCTATGGTAGAACAAAAGGATGTTTTTAGTACTTGTCATGTTATCAACTTTCAATTAACTTGCCAAGAAAATGACAAAGAGGTGATTTCTGAAACAGCATAATAAAAATTCACACAACAAATCTTTCTGAAAACTTGTTGCCAGTCTGAAAATGGTCAAATCTATTCTATGTGGTAATGCAAGAAAATGACAGTTCATGCATTATACAAATACATATAGAGTAGAAAAGATTTTATCCCAGAACAGAAAAAAAAACCCCCTAGAATAGGATCAGGAAAGTACTGGGTAGAATTAGAACACAAATTGCTCCTTTTGTTTATGCAAAATTCTTTAAAATCTACTCTGAGAAAAATGAACACGGGTAATAAAAATAACACTAGCAAAGCTCTCCTGTTTTACAGCTGTAGTATTTAGGTCTTTGGCTACTTAAATATTTCTTGTCTCCTTATCACAATATAAAATCAAACGAGCACTATGCTATTCTACTAGGATTTTTTTGTTGTTGTTTTTAGTTTTGGTTGTTTTTTGGGTTTTTTTTGTATTTGATTGCTTACCTAAACTCATAGAATGTTTTGGGTTGGAAAGAGTCTTTAAATCTTACCAAGTCCAACCTCCCTACCATAGGTATAGGCATTTTCACAACACCAAATTATTCAAAGCTGCATCCAGCCTGCCCTTGAAGACTTCCTGTGTTGGGGCATCCACAGCTTCTTTGAGTAACCTGTTCCCATGCCTCACTAGATCTAATCTAAATCTATAGTTCTCAGTTTAAAACCATTACTCTTCCTTTTATAATGCAGGCACTAGAGAAAAACAGCTCTTTCTCATAAGCCCCCTTTAAGTATTGAAAGGCCACAATAAGGCCTCCCCAGAGCACATTCTTCTACAAGATGGACAGCCCCAATACTCTTAACATTATTTCATAGTAAAAATGTTCCAGCTCTCTGATAGTTTTTCTGCTGTCCTTTGGACACATTCAACAGATCCCTGTTTCTTGCGCTGGGGATGCCAAAGCTGGATGCTGTGTTCCAGGTGACATCTTAAAAGACTGGAGTAGGAAGGGAGGATCATCTCCTTCAGCCTGTTAGGATCCCTCTGGATGACATCCCTTCCTGCTGCACCACTCAATAGGGTGGTGTCATCACCGAGATGGCCACAGTAGTCAAGAATGCTCCTTTAAAAACTTCAGAGGGCCTCAAGTATCAGTCCCACGTTATCAAAAAGTCTTCCATACCTTTTAGATGTTGCAGTTCTATGAACAGCAGCTCTGGCTCTTTCCCTCCTTCCTCCACAGTTTCAGCTTGCTACTTCCTGTCCCTCACACAGCTGCCTATCCCTCGTACAATGACTTACCCTTCCTGCCCCTCATGGGACGGCACAGCACACTGACTCCAACTGACTCACTCTAACTGACTACTCCACTAACTTACTCTTTTATCACCCATAGCTGTGAGGGCAAGGCTGTTCCCACTCTTTGGTAATTAACACAGCTGTAACACATCAGCGGCAAGAGTGCCTTCAGCACTGTCTCTGTTTGTTCTCCCACAGGGTTGCATCTGTGAATTTGCTGAGGATGCTGACTTGGTGTCACTAACAAGGGTATTGAATAATATCAGCTCCAACAGGGACTGTTGGACATCACTAAAATCTGCTGACGGAAGGACAGCAGTAATGCCATTTGGACATTGAGCTGTGGGCTGTCATTCTTTGGACATACCCATCCAACCAACTTCTTATACATCTAATATTCTGTCTGTAATACCTGTATCTTTTTAAATTAGAAAAAATGATATTATATTGTGTTGTAATGCATTAATTGGGTTTATACTGTGTTTTATCAGATTTGTAATCTGTATTGTGTTTTTTCCTTACTCATCTGTAACTTAACTCTTCCACTGCCACTTCTCCCTGACTGGATGAAGTTTTGTCCCTGCCTCTGGGCCCTGCCCCCTGGGGAAAAAGTCCTCGGACAGGCGGGGCTGAGGGCTCTCTGGCACTGGAAAGCAATCGGGGAAGATCTCCAGCCAAGGCAGGGCAGGACTGGAGAATAAAGCAATATTTTCCCCCCGGACAAAGAGCAGGTTCTTTCTTTTGCCATCGGCGGTCGTCTAGTCTCATGGAGGGTTACCACAATATTGCAGAATTCAAGATAACGTGGTACCAGCTTCTCTTTTCTTATCCACCAATGCAGTCAGTCCATCATAGAAGGCTACCCAATCAGTCAGGCACAATTTGACCTTTATGAAGATATGTTGGCTGTCTCAAACCACCTTCGTGTCATCCACAGCATATGCCTGGGCATGTCTTCCAGGGATATGTGGAATGTTCCATAATCTTACTGAGCAATAATGTAAGGCAGACTAGTCAGTAGTTCCCAGGATCTTCCTTTTTACCCTTTCTAAAAAAGGGTCTGCTGTTTCTTTTTTCGGCAGTAATTGGGGATTTCACTTGACTGCCATGACTTTTCAAATATGAAGAGAAGCTTATCAACTGCACCTGTCAATCTGCTCAAGACCTGGACATAAAGATCTCAACAGCTTCATTGAGCCTGTGTGAAGTGCCTTAGGAAAGTATGTATAATGCCACTAGAGCACTTGTTAAAGGAGCTTTATGTGACCAGCTCAGCTTGTCTATACTGTAAACATGTAAGTAGATGTAGTTCAGTTAATGTCCTAGGTTACCATGTAAGATGTGCCCGAAGTATGTATTCTATCACCATCTACATGAGCTGTTGGAACTAGGCTGGGCAGTGTTTCCCTTGCCCCCTCCCTCCAGACTATCTTCTGTTAATGGCCCATCAGTGCCCTGCTGCATGACTCATGGATAACTCCCTCCAGTAGCTATCTCTGTTTAATGGGCAATCAAGGACCCATTGCAAGACTGATAAAATGATATCAGCCCATTGTGAGATGCTCCACCCAGGGGGAGGAGCCAAGCATTCCCACCTGGATATAATCTGGGATTTGGGACAGCACAGGCAGCCTTACCCACTGGATTCTCAGAGGACAAGAGCTACCAAACCTTTCTGCAGGAACACTGCTTCAATAAGACCACTTCACCTGGACTGCTATCACCATGGTGTCAGATTGTATTCTGACTCTGTCAGTGATCTTTTGTACTATTGCATTTGTTGGTTTTTTTTTTTTTTTTTCTTTTTTTTCTTTTTTTTCCCTCTCTCTCTTGTTAACTTGTTCTTCTGTTTTGGTGTCTCTTGCTGCTTTAGCCTTCAAGCCAGCGCAGTTAGTAAAGTCAATCAATCCATTATCATTCACCCCTGTCTCACACACACACACACACACACACACATATATATATATATATAATTATTTTTTTTTCCCCAAGGTCTTAATAAGTCTTTTCTGGACATCCAATGTTTTGCAAAACTCCTATTAAATTAAATAATTAATTGGTCCATAGTTATATTTTGTGCTTTCATTTTGACCAGAACCATGACCACATGTTGGTTGGAACTTGTGAATACAATCACCACGTGGAAAACTTCTGCTCTGTATACTTTGCATTCATTTATTCTGTAGAGTATGAAAGCATACATGTGTGAATATGTAAGCCTGTCTAATATAGCTATAGATGTTTTTATTAATCCTATTAATATTAATTTTACTTCTTTTTAGTTTCCTAGCCTCTAATAACTTGTAGCAATAATTAATACTAGTTAATTAAAAGGATATCATATTTGGTGGAATGTTTAATTTTTTACTTCACAATTCAATTCTTGTCTCTATAATCTTACATTATACTTAAATAAGGAGAGAAAAGTTTTGAATTGCCATAGAGTAACTTATGCCATCCATTATTCAATATGCCTCCTTAAGATACTCTTTAATGTTGTGCACTCTTGCATAAATAAGACCATTGTTTTCACACTAATTTTGCTCTTGCTCTAATAATTTTCTTTAAAAAATGATATGCAGAGAAAATCAAAATTCTAATGTGTTTGAACTGGCTGATTAAATTAAATCTAGCATTTCAACTGAGGAATAACTACATATTTTATAGAAATTAATCATACTGATACCTTCCTTTTTTCCCCTTATCTCAATCTTCATTTGTGCTGTTACATTTTGATGAAATTCTCATTCTGTCAGTTCCAGCTCTCAAATAGGCCAAAGTGTAGGACAAAGTGTGTGTGCTTGACTCACATTGTCAGAATTAAATATTTTCTGTTGTGTTATTCTCTTTGTCTACATCCTCTCAATGTCTTACTAATTCTTGTCTGATTTTGAGTGATGTAAGTTAAAAAAAAACATGTTATCTGTTAATTATTGGTGATCCCCATATGTTAGCCTTTCCAAATATTGTTATAGTCACTTTGTACATTAAATTGTAAGCTAGTAATGGACAATTATAGACACAAGTATGAAAAAAGGAAATTATCAACTGAGTCTGTATTTTAATCATTGCGTTACTTCTTTTATTTGAAATTTAACCTTCATTTCCTATTTAAAAAAAAACATTATACAGTGGAGTGATTACATCAGTGGACAAGAGAAGGGCTACAGATATCATTTATCTGGACTTCTGCAAACTCTTTGACAGTTTCTCCCACAACATCTTTATCTATAAATTGGAAAGGGACAGATTTGATGGGTGGACTATTAGACAAATTAGAAGGTGATTGGAAGGTCATATCCAGAGGGTAGTGGTCCACAGCTCAGGATCCTGATGCCCATCAATAAAAAGTGGTGTCACTCAGGGTTCTGTATTGGGTAATGTTATTTAGTATCTTCAACTAATGACGCAGAAGAAAGGATTTAGTGCACCCTCAGGCAAACTTGCAGATGACACCAAGCTGAGTGTTGCAGTTGTCACACCTGAAGGATCAGAAACTGTCCAGACAGACATGGACAAGCTCAAGAAGTGGGCCCATGGGAATCTCACAGAGACCAAGTGCAAGGTGCCCCATCTGGCTTGGGGAATTTCTCAGTATCAATACAGGCTGGGGTGTAAATATATTGAGAGCAGCCCTGCCAAGATGGACTTTGAGGTACTGGTGGATGAGAGGCTGAACGTGACCTGGCAAGATGTGCTGGGAGCCCACAGAGATAATTGTTTCCTGGGCAGCATCATAACAAGGTGTGGCCAACAGGTCGAAGGAGGGGATTCTGCCCCTGTGTTCTGTTCTTGTGAGATCCTACCTTGAGTACTGTGCACAGTTCTGCAGTCCCCAACATGAGAAGGACATTGACCTATTGCAGTGAGCCCAGAGGAGGCTCACAAAGATGATTAAAGAAATGGGACAGCTCTCCTATGAGGAAAGGCTGTGAGAATTGGGTTTGTTCAAACCGGAAAAGAGAAGGCTTTGATGTGACCTAATTGCAGCTTTCCAGTACCTTCAGAGAGCCTGCTAGAAAGATGGAGAGAGACTTTTTACAAGACATGTAGTGACAGGACAAGGGGGAATGGCTTCAAACTGAAAGAGGCTAGCTTTAGATTAGGTACTAGGAAAGTTCTTTACTGTGAGAGTGGTGAGGCAACAGAAAAATGTTGCCCAAAGCAGTTTGTGAATGCCTCACACCTGCGAGTGTTCAGGGCAAGGTTGGATGGGGTTCTGAGCAACCTGTCTAGTGAAACGTGTCCCTACCCTTGCCCAGGGGGCTTCAAACTAGATGATCTTTATGCCATTTTATGGTTCTATGAAATTCATTACCTTTCTTATTCAGAAAAAGGAAAAACAAAACAACAAAAACCAACTAACTAGAGATATTTATGGATTCCAAATTTCTATGTCTTCCATTTCTAAGTTTTATTTAGACAGTTTGTGATCTTTGTTAGCTCCTGGAACAAAATGATAGTACCAGGCTTCCTTCACTGAACATCAGGAAGGACTTTCTGAAAGTCTGAACTGATTATATTAACTGTTCTCTTTTTCACAGTATTCTCACTGACAAGCAGAAGATTCCAATGTGGAGATTGTCAGATGCTTTTGATTGAATATGCTATTTGGGAGCCAAAATACTTCAAAAACGCATATTGCCTTTTTTTTCCCCGAGTCCTTTTCCCATATTTTCCTACTTCTATTCCCTTGCAAAATAAGACTTTTTTTTTTTTTTCCAAAACAGAGTCTTTCAAAATATATTTATAAACATGGATTTGTTGTTGTTGTTGTTGTTTTGTGAAATGGATTTTTTTTCTCCGAGACAATGCATCTAGTAGATTATAAAGATAAGTTGTTGTTGTTGTTGTTGTTTGTTTTTTTGTTTGAATGGTTAGTTTTTGTTTTTGTTTGTTTGGTTAGTTTTTGTTTTTGTTTGTTTGTTTTTAATGAAAAGCCATTTTTTCCCTCCAAATAACCTTTACATTTTCCAGGGTACAGTTGGTGGTATTCTCTGATTTTTTTCCATTTATGAAGACATTATTCCAAGGCTGGGTATAGGTAGAGCCTTGGACACTGTCACACCCCTGCTGTCTTTCCCAGTAGTAATTCTTGCAGATCTGAGACAAAAACTTTCTCCAGTCTTAGCAATGTTTTAACCTATCCAGTATTGTTTCATCAAACCTAAACATCCATCTCTGTGCAATTTTAAATTCTATTCTAATTATGAAAGAAAATTAATTTTTTTCTATCTGTCTTTACCTGTCTTATGATGTCATAATAAAGAGTAAAAAAAAAAAAAAAAAAAAAAAAAAAAAAAAAAAAAAAAAAAAAAAGTGTTTAAAAGATTACTTCTGTAGACATGACAAGAAATCTGTATTTTCTCCTGTGAGTTTAGGAAAAAGGTGGGTTGAGGAATGAACCACCAATATTAATATTCAAACATGAATTTGTGGAGAAGCAGCCTCTCAAGAACTACTAAATTTGGCTTCTGAAAAGCTTGACATTCCACAGTTTTACTAGTTTGTTTTACTAGTTTATACTAACCTTACCTTACCTACTCACTCATTATGAAACACGTAAAAAAGTTAAAACTCTCTGCAGTCACCAGTTTGGAGAATATAATATGCTTTAATTTTATTTAATTTTATTCTCAGTATGAGAACAGTAGGTTACCTTATGATTTATTCTATATATTCTTATGGAAATATTTTCAGGAATCTCTTGGTTTGTTCAATCTTAACAAGTAAATTGATTTTTTTTAATATTTAAAATAGTGGAGAAGCATGTACTTCTTAAATAATTTGAGTGGAATAAATTTACTTAATTTAGACAAGTAGGAATGGACTTACTTGTTTTATCTTGCAATGTGTGATGAATTACTAGCAAGATATAAAAACTCTGACTTAATTCTCTCTCTCTCTTTTTTTTTTTTATTTTTATTTTAATATAGAAGTGATCCCAATGGTTTTGTTAAAGACACATCTAGTCATATTTAATTTTAACTCATAGAGTGAGGAAAAAAATATCCAGGATTTTTCATTGTAATTTTCTTTTATCTTAGAAGATTTTAATAATATTGACATATTTATATTGTCCTTTTGACTTAAGAAACAACTCCTTAAGGAAACAGAGATTCACATATAGTGTTTTTCAGGCAGCCACTGGCAAAAAACAACTAAAATTAGGACTGTCATGGATAAAGATATTCCTTATTATATCAAAATTTAAACATAAAAGGGGAAAACTACAGGGAAAATAATCAAATGTCAAGTCTTAATTTCAATATTATAAAGAAACAGATTTGCATTTTCATAATTAAAAAAATATGTTTAGTACTTATCTCCATTAGGTCTGTTGAGCTGTAGTTCATCTTTTTTCATGCTTTCCTTACTATTTTGTAGTTTCTCTGTTTGGTCAAGTAAATATTTTTGGTACCACTTGATTAATTTCTAAGTTCTCCGGTGCATCTCAGTGGATCCTTTTTATAAAGTACTGGTATTAAAATAATAAAAAAGTACTATATATAATATAAATGAGGTTTACAAATTACTGCTGCAGATGTTCAAACTATTTATAGTAGAAAAAATATGCAAATGTTCAAGGAAAACTTGATTGGATAGATCAGTATCACCACTGAGGATACTGATTTTGTAAGGAAATCAAATAAACATACACTGAATTATATTTTTATCCAAAGATTTTTGCATAGCTAAAATAACATTGATATTGATTTGTTTCACCATGGTCAGAGAATACCTTTTTTTCCTTACTGATACCAAAGGTAAAGGACACGATTTATCTGATTGAGCTGCACCATTGGAGGGCACCAGTTTCAGAACATGGGGTACTTATTTATGATCTGTATTATAGAATGTACAGAACACCAAAAAAAAAAAAAAAATTCTTTTATTTTATTTGTCAGATTTTAAACACTCATGCTTCTGAGGGTGTTCCAACATTTGTATGGCAGTTATGATGGCAGTTCACTCCTTTGAATTTTACCTGATGATACTGAAGAACTTGCTCAGCATAAAAGAAACCTGTTAGGCAAAGGACTGAGAAATCCACCATTTTTTGGCCCTATAGAAATCCATCTATGTATGGAAGAAAGACCCCCAGCTGACAAACAATCCCATCTCCCACTGTTTCCATAGGCTCTATTGTGTATTCACTGTTTGTGGTTTTAACTGTTGAAATTTTTCCACAGCTGCAAGCAGCCAATACCACAGGTTACCTTCTACTTGTTGCTTCCAGGAATGTAGTCTTTTATAAACACTGTCTCATTGCAAAAACAAACAAACAAACAACCCCCCTCCCCCAAAACAACACAAAAAAAAAAAAAAAACAAAAAAAACAAAAGAGGAAATAGAGCTCCTTCTCAATTAAAAAGATATCAAATCCAAAATTACAACTTACCCGGTTAGAAGTTATTATTGTTGAGAAAAAATAGTTTAGAATTCAATAGTTATAAAATTAGATTTGTCACTGCTAGAAAGAAAAGGGTAAGTACAGTCAATCCGTTTATTACAGTTTCCAGGAACTGGTTAATAAAATTACATGGCTGAAATGTTGGATTTTTTCTTAAGTCAGTGCCATATATTAGCAATTAACTTATAACAGAAGGCTTAGTTAGGGTCAAATTTCAACCCAAGAATCAAACTACACAGCAGCTGAAACATGGGGAAAATTTTGAAAATCACAGACATAAACACAGTAGTTAAAAGAAGAGTGTAAATTATGGGAAGAAAATGAAAAATGCTAAATGTTGATGAAAATATTTTACTATTCCTTGAGTTACTTAAACTCTGGTTGTTTCAGGGGCAGTATTTATTTCCTAATTATGTGCACCTGCTATATATCACTAGCTGCAGATCAATGAGTTGGTATGCCAGATTCATTTCATGTCTGTGTCAGGTTTAAGTTAAAGATAAATTGATAAGAAAAGTTCAGTCAGGCTCAGTGCCAGAGACAGAAGCTTTTAAATGTAATAGAAGCCTTATAGAGGTTGGCAAAGGTATCTTTTATGACTTTACTTGCCTTGTCAGAATCAACATAAAAGAAAAATCTGGGTGTATGATTTGAACTTCATGAGGTTCCTTGTTGTAATGCATTAATTGGGTTTATATTTGTAATGTTCTTTTCTATCTGTCCCTGCCCAGCTGTGCCCACCCCTCTCATTGAGATGTAACCTAATCCTGTTTTATCACTGATTGGGCGATGCCTCTGGGTCTCGCCTCTGGGCCCTGCCCCTGGGGGAAAAAGCCACGGCAGGGGAGGGACCAGCGCTCTCTGGCATTGGCGCTCCATCGGGAAAGGTCTCCAAAGCTGAGCAGGACATAAGAATAAAAGCAGAACTATCCCACCCGAAGTCAGAGAGTCAAGACTCTTCTTTTACCTTTGGTGGCCATCTAGTCTCGTGGGGAAGGTGTCCTAGGTTACAATGTAAAATGTGCCCAAAGTATGTATTCTATCACCGTCTACATGAAATGTTGAAACTAAGTTGTGCACCACTGTTTCCCGTGCCCCCTCCCTCCAGACTATCTTCTGTTAATGGCCCATCAATGCCGTCCTGCATGACTCATAGATAACTCTCCCCAGGAGCTATCTCTGTGCAATAGGCAATCAAGGACCCATTACAAAACTGATAAAATGATATCAGTCCATTGTGAGATGCTCCGCCCAGGGGGAGGAGCCAAGCATTCCCACCTGGATATAATCTGGGCCTTGGGACAGCACAGGCAGCCTTACCCACTGGATTCCCAGAGGACAAGAGCTACCAGACCTTTCTGTGGGAACACTGCTTCAACAAGACCACTTCATCTGGACTGTTACCACCACGGTTTCAGGTTGTATTCTGACTCTGTCAGTGATCTTTTGTACCATTGCATGTGTTTTATTTTATTTTATTTTTTTTTCCTCTCCTATTAAATTGTTTTTTCTGACTTGGAGTCTCTCGCTGGTTTTGCCTTCAAGCCAGCACAGAAGGCTACAACTGGGGCCCGAACTGGGTCTTGAAGCCACAAAAGGTTCCCAAAAAGCTGGAAGAACCACTCAGAGAGCACGTGGCTGAGGAAACCCATGCAGAGACAGACCCGTCAGGCTTGGTGTTCGCTGTGGTGACTCCAGATACAGGACTCTACAGGCCAGGGCTGCAGTTTTCTTCCTTGGACTCAAAAATCCCATAGGAGTGCTGCGAAGAAGCCCACGACTGGCAAGCTGCCTAGGGACGACCACATGTTTGTGGAAAGATGACCCTAGGATCAGAGACTGAAAGCTCTTTATGCACCAGAGAGGGGTCTCTAGGTAAAAGGAGTGATTGGGAAAGAAAGGAAAGAAACGCTGGAATTTTGGTGAGTATTACTTTCGGTTTTCTAAGGGAAAATCCCTTTCAGAGGTGGAATTCCTCAGGGAAAAGGGTTTTTTCTCTGTCAGGGAAGGTTTTGCTTTCAGAGTGAACCTTCAAAGTGCTTTAGAGATAGCACATGCTTGGGGGAGGTGGAAACCCTTTTGGTTTTTTTCTCTCCAGCAAGCTTTTTTTCTTTTCAATTTCTCAATCACAATAGGGAGGACACAGAAAATCAAAATCAGAGCCAAAAATGGGTGCAAGATTGTCTGTTCCCCACAAAAGAGTCTATTATTACATTTTATATACCTTGAATAATAACGAGACCCATTATTCAAAGAAACAGCTGGAAAAATTAACCCTGTGGTTGTTTTCTCAGTTTCCACACTTATCATTAGAGCAAATAAGCTCCCCAGAATTCTGGGAGGCTATACCAAAAAAAAAATAGTTGAATCTGGCCCCTCAAACTATAAAGAAGATGCAAATTTTGCTTTTTGTAGCTTAAAAATTAAGTTTGCATTGCAAAAGCAAAATTAAAAGGAAAAAAGGCCAGTTCATTGTGAATTTTCCCCAGCTTGTACCTTTGCAGGCAGTCCGAGTGCTCAAACCTTCCATCTCGGTGGTCCCCAGGTGGGGGGGTCACAAGATGGAGGGGTTTCCTTTGTCCAAAATGGCCAAAGCCATGTGCTCGCGAGCCATGAGGAGCCCTTTGTCCCTTCGGTGCCACCCCCGGCACTTCCCTCTCCTCTGACTGTGTCCCCTACCCTCAAACCTCCGCCCTCCGACTCCTCCCCGTGTGACTCAAGCCTCCAGCCCCTCCCTGCCCCTGGTTCCCACGGTCTCCCCGCCCACAGTCCCGGTTCCCACGCCCCGGAGAGGGGAGGAGGGGGAGAGAGAGCCGGGAGCCCAGAAGCAGGGAGCGATCCCAACTTTTCTGCCACTCAATTAGCAACCCAGCCCGATAAGTCTTTCCAACCTTATAGTAAAACAAAGCAGCTTCCATCAGAACTTTTAGTAATATTTGTGGAATGTTTAACACGAGCTATCGAGTTACAGGCTAAGAGTAAGGGAACCCAGGAGCAGGTCCTGGAGGAGATGGCTCTGGCCGATGCAGACAAATGGTGCAAGGCAGCTATCCTCAGCCTGTCCACAGAACCAGCTCCAGCTTTACATGACATGCTCCAGGTGTGTGCCAGGAAGATTCCCTTCGTAAAAGCTCATCAAAACCACAATTCCAGAGACAAGCCACTACAAAAAGCTGCTATAAACACCATGCTTCCTGTGCTTGTGCCACGGCCACCACCCAAGAGAAGAACAAAGTGTCTCCTGTGCAATCAGGCTGAACATTGGGCATCTCAATGCCCTTTGAAGAAGCCATTTCTGGACTTTTGGGACAATGGGGGTGGAATGTCTCAAAGGGCTAAAGGGAATTTTTCAAAGAAACTAGAAAATGTAAATGTTAAACTAAATAATCCTGCTTTAACCAGTTCTGCCTTTCAGCAAATGTCACCAGATATGATAATAAAGGATCCAGTGACCAGAGAAATAAAAAGTCCTCATGATCAGGTCACCTGCGATCGTGGGTACGCCTATGTGTCCACTCCCCTAGATCTCAAGTGGGTGCCAGCTGAGTGGGTGAAACCCTTCATCCCCAAAAATGCAAAACCCCCTGCAGAGGGCCCACAAGTGGCCGGTGCTGTCTGGAGGAGGAGAAAGTGCCGAACCTTCTCCTTCTAATTATCATTAGTCCTTGACAGTGTCTTTCTAAACAGTTTGCACTAAAGGTCATTTTTCTTTTGCAACTTTAAAGGTACTCAAGGTCCAAACTCAGCATCTCCCACGAACCAAGCCTTCCTCCTTCTTAATTTAATAAGAAAAGGGGAGATGTTGTAATGCATTAATTGAGTTTATACTTGTAATGTTCTTTTCTATCTCTCCCTGCCCAGCAGTGCCCACCCCTCTCATTGAGATGTAACCTAATCCTGTTTTATCACTGATTGGGCGATGCCTCTGGGTCTCGCCTCTGGGCCCTGCCCCTGGGGGAAAAAGCCACGGCGGGGAAGGCACCAGCGCTCTCTGGCCTCGTCTCTCCATCAGGAAGGTCTCCAAAGCTGAGCAGGACATAAGAATAAAAGCAGAACTATCCCACCCGAAGTCAGAGAGTCAAGACTCTCCTTTTACTTTCAGCAGCCATCTAGTCTTGTGGGGAAGGCTACAGTTCCTTCCTTGAACCTTCTAAAAATTTGGAAGGACTCATCAGTAAATCCTGGCTAGCCAAGCAACCGTCGTCCTCAAAACAATTTGTCTTTTCTGCCTAGCCATTCAAAAATAGCAATGAATGAAAATATTAGCATAAGGCTTTAAAAAAAGCAAATTAAACCCTCTGGAATTAATAATTTATTCTCATGTAGTTTAGACATCCTATACTCTTTAAATAGTACAGCTTTAATTTCAGTATTCGTAAAAATGCTGAGAAAATTAGCAGAGAACTTTATGTAAAGATCTTTCAGCTTTTTCTGGTCCTCCACAGAGGCTAAGCTGATTGACACAAAAATGGTGAGGTCTATTCCTTTCTTGAAGACAGCTTTGTTGGAAGAACCATACCAACACATCTCTGAAATGAGCCTTTATTTTGGTTGGGGATCAAAAAAAGAGAGAAAACCTCGCTGAATTAATGTTTAACATAGTATTTTATAACACAGAAATATACAGGCGGCTCGAGACACAGAATATCTAGCACTCATGAAAGATTCAGAAAATAAGTTTTCTCCTGTTTAACCTAGAATTTCTGCATAGGAAGGTAGAGTTGAAGCATACCTAAACTGCAAATAACCCTGTGGCAAAGCAGAGGATTGGTCCACAATGAGGTGTTCTTTAATAATCCAAATTGCCAGCAATCAGTATTGTGTGAACCACTAAACTACCTCAGGCTGTAATGGGGACTTTGTCATTACAAATCCATTGAGTGAGTTTGGTAGATACAGCTACACCCTGTGGTATACTCTGTAATGGTAAGTGATTCCTTGTACCAATTGTGCTCTCTTGGATAAATTTTTCAGTGTTTCTCTGAAATCCTAGAAATTTCTTTGTCTGAAGTGGGTATTTTTTTAAGTAAAATATTATTTCATGGACATTTTATAAGCTTATAAATTATGCTTAGAGAATAATTGTAATTGGAAGTGGCAGGAATAAAAAGCTCTCCTATATAGCAGCAACAGAAACAGCTTTTGTAAGTTACCATGGATAAAAAATAAGCAATATAATGAAATGATGCTTCAGCTAAAAATCCACCAAAATGAAATATATTTAAGTGAAGACTAAAATCAGTTGCTACTTCTTCAATTAAGCCCCTGAAAAGTGTTTTGTTCTGTATTTCCCTTCTTTTGATGCCTAATTTTGGGTTCTTAACAAAGTTTTAGACAAGTAAACATATTACAATTAAATAAAAGCTAGTAATTGATAGGTATTTTAATATATTATCTGATTGCAAGGTTGATCTCATAAACCATTATCAAGTACTCATAAGCCAGGAAATCAAATACTGAAAAGGTCACAAAAATAGCTATCAAATATAATTCAGTTTCACATTGGCTGCTGGGTGAGGAAGAAAGCAATAGAGAACATTGGGAAAAGTTCCAGAGGATTTTAAGATATTATTGAAGTAATAGCCTGAGCAAACATAATTTGATTAGAGCCATTCACCACAGGTTTAAGAGGGGAAACTCATGCTCAAGCAAATTAAAAGGTCTTCAAAGATGTTATTGTCGTGAAGTTCTGAGTGACTTCGAGTGGTGGTAATGGGATATGAGCCTGTTCACCTCTGGGTCATTATTTCAAATTTAGCCAAGGTCAACAGCAACCAAAACTTGTCAGCATCTTATGGCTTGGTGACCTGTGTGAAATAGTCTCAGGGTCTCCTTTGTGTTCTTATTGGACACTAATCCACATCAAAAAGGGACAGTCACAACTGCTGCTGCTGTTGTCAAACTTAACAGCGATGAAGGGGCTACATGGGCATGCAAGGTGCATGCCCCTCTGAACTGAGGAGTTCAGCTTTCTAGGTCAGGACTGATACATGCTGTGAGATACTTCCAGCAACAGTGCTTTTGCTCTACCTCTACAAGTATGTGAACAACCTATAGTAAGCACTGCATGCAAACAAGAAAATACACACAAAACCCCCCCAACAACAACAACAACAAACCCACAAACAAACAAGCAAAAAAAAGAAAAAAAAGAAAGAAAAAAAAAAAAAAAAAAAAGGAAAGAAAAAAAAAGAAAAAGAGGCACAGCTAAAATCTTGTACATTTTTTAGTTTGAGTATTAAAATAATTTAAAAAAAAATTTTGCAGAGGATCTGTCTAAGAGGCATCTGTCATCAAGGCATAAAAGGCATAGCTTATTTCATTCAATATTGTCCTAGGTTTACTTCATGATATTTGTATCCCCAGTCGTCTGTTCTGTTTATGTTGGATATTCTATTCTGTACCTTTTAGACTGGTTCTGAGAGCAAAGGAGGAGAAAGAAGAAGCACAGAGGTTTTTTGCAGAAACTGCACTCACTCCTACGCATTCCACTCCTGGACTGGGTCATCTGCAGCACGGACAGCGGGACAGAGATCTCCTTTGCCTTTAGTTAGTTTTTAGCTAGCTGAGGCAGAGAAGTTCCTTGGACTGCTTTTTTCTCTTTTTCTTGGGACTGTTTAAACCTGTCCTGGACTGAAAAACCCAGAGAGACACTGGAATTCCACACCGGCAGCCCACTGGGACCCAGGACGGCATTTTCCAGCACTGGAGGGACTGATAAGAGACTGAACGAGCTGAGCTACACCCCATGGCAAGGATGTTCTGAGTTTGCCATCTCACTTCGGAATGACAAGAGCTTTTTGTTTCATATAATTAATTTTTTATGCTTGTGGGCACTTTTTTGTTGTTGTTGTTAAATAAATAGGTTTTTTTCCCGTTTTCTCTGAGGAGTTTTTCTCCCAGACCGGTTGGGGGAGGGGCCATTTGTTTTTGGTTTCCAGAGGGATCCTATTCGGAGATTTCCTCCCAAATTTGCCCTAAGCCAGGACAAATATATGTAAACAGTTGAAGCATCAATGAAATGCAACCTGTACATATGTAAAAGATGCAAAATCCATTTTAAATTCATTGGACAGTATAAATTTTACAGGTATGTATTAGTAAAAAACTATTAATGAGTGAATTAATTTATTTCAAGTTTTGAAGATACTAATCAAGAATAGCAATTTGAGATGCCAGAAACATAAACCATTGCTATGAACATGTTTTGTCTAAAGGTTAATGCCTTATATGACTGCATTGGATACCCCATATTTGTTTTTTTCTTCTTTAGTTACTCACCCACCAGTTCAGATTCAAATTATGTCTGCCCACCTTTGTCATATTATTCTGAAGATATCTTATATTCAGATATAAGAATTCTCCCAAAAAAGTAAAAGTGGTCACTTCACTCATCAGACCTCCAGCCTTTATGACACACTTCCTGGTCTATAATGATAGATTCAGCTTTAACTAAGGAAGTAGTCTCCTTACTAATTCTGCCCACAGGGACTGTCCCCAGACAAAATGTCCTGTATCCCAAATGCCTGTAGGCGCCTTCTGAGGCAGGCATCAACTTACACATATCACTTGCCATTCAGTATTATAATGAATATTACCTGGCAATAGAAAACGCCTAACCAATATGTGATACTGAAGCACTAAATTTAATCATCCATACATGTTCATTGCAAAAGGAGAAATGTTTTATACATGCAAGAGAAAATTTCATGAAGACAGTTTGAGTAGATCAGAAATTATCTAATGCTGACTGTATTTAAAATGAGATGGATAAAAAATCCAGTTAATATAAACTTTAGAATAGAAAGCACTGGAAAAACAAATGATAGAAAAAAACCCGTCTTGCTCTAGCTCTTCTTTTAAGTGTCTGAATGATTTATCTGGTAGACTGCAGGTCTAAAAACCTCATATGTTATAGAGTTTAAATTAGCTTTTTAAGTCCAAAATATGCACTCTAATGATTTTTTTTTAAAAGTATTTACTTATTTGGATTGAATTAATGCATATATGTGTAACAAATTGAAATATCAAAACTGAATTCCAGCTTTTCATTTCCTTCACAGTTGTTAGTATGGGGTTGTGTTTTGAATTTGTGCTGAGCACAGGGTTGCTAATATAGAGATGTTTTTGTTACTGTTGGGCAGGGCTTGCACAGATCCAAGGCCTTTTCTAGTGAGGAGGCTGAAGGAGCATTGGAGGTTGTGAGGGGACACAGACAAGGGCAGGTGACTGACCAAAGGGTTATTCCAGACCGCGTGGGATCATGCTCAGTATATAAATTGGGGGGATGGAAGAAGGAGGAGGCGGAGGGGATGGTTGGAGTGATGAACCTTCCCAAGTAACTATTATGTGTGATGGGGGCCCTGCCCTCCTGGAAACAGCTGAACATCTTCCTGCACAAGGAAAGCAGTGAATTAAATCCTTGTTTTCCTCGCTTGTGTGGATGGCTTTTGCTTTTCCTAATAAACTATTTTTATCTCAACCTGAGTTTTCTAGCTTTACTCTTCTAGTTCTCTTACTGACTTTACTGGTGGGGAAATGGGCAAACAGCCTCGTGGGGCTTGGCTGCTGGCTGGACAATGTGCTGTTTTATATTAAAATAAAGCATCCATTATTTTAATGGTTTTACCTGAAATTTTATAATGCTTAATATTCTGTTATTCTGTTCTCCCATAAATTCAGTCCTCCATGTTATAATAAACTGAGTAGTTCAATTTTAAATATTGTACCTTATCACTGAATCCTACTTGTTTCTGTATGTTATACATGTGTACCTACAAATAAGGAAAGATAAAATTCAAAAACCTCAAAAGTTAGTAGTTGCTGTATTTTATGATACAGAAGTCTCGGAAAGGCAATGATTAATCCACTGCTGGCCATAGCATATAGAAGCAAATGTCAAATATCTTTGTCATTAAAAATGACATGGTGGTAAATTAAAAAAAAAAAAAATAATCTTTTTTTGCTATTTATTTATACTTGGCTACATGGTCAATGGAATGTCTGCTTAAAAACAAAGAACCTTTCACTAATGCTTACTTTTTTGCCTCATTTATCTTACATACTATCAACAAGAATCAGCTTTCCCTCTGCAAAGAAAGCCTAAATGCTTATCACCCAGATGATATGCAAGAAAAAGGTCTGAATTTGTGGGCAATCTCTTATCTGTGGCATGCAGAAACACATGAAATATCAGAAAAGAAATGCATCAACATTAATGTCAGTGAGAAGGGAAGCAGGACCTGTCACTTTGATTAACAGATCACCTGACAGAACTCCTTCCTGTGCATGGAGAACAAATATATAACTCTGGCAACCAGTCAGAGTTGCTGTTTTCTCAAGTCACAGTTATTAATTGCATTGTAATCTTTGTTGCAACTCAGTTTGGTTATCCTATAGCACATAAGACTGAAAGCCAGACTTTTTTGTTTATATTTGCTCTGTATCAAGTATATTAGACCTGTTTCTTCTTAGATGAGAGATCAGCTTTTCAAAACCGTTTATACCACTCCTTTAATGACCTTTTTTGCTGGTATATTCTATGAGTGGTTTTGCATAATGGATTTTCCAGAACTATCAAGATCATTTTTTATGTCTATCTTCTTGTTTTGTGAAATAACCTGGTGTATGCAAATGATAGATTTCTCTTGTCAGGGTGACTGCAAGTCAGGAACTGCTCAAGTACCTAAAAAAAATTGAATATCACTACATTTAAGATGTTATTCTAGTAATTAATATTTAATACACTTTCCCAGTAATTCCATTGTGAATGTAGCTCAATAACACCATAAATGGGTAAGTAACAGTAAAATGGCACCATCAGAAACTCATAGCCTCATCCAGTGTCACAGGGATGTAAATGAAAAACAGTCCAAGTATGTCTTCTTATCCTGCTGCTACATACCACTGACTGTTCTATCCATCCTGATATTTAGTTTAGTTCAACATAGTCCTTGCTTTCAATAAAAGTTTTTAAGAAACAGCAAACTGTTTCATTCTCACTGCTGTTTTTCAGTTTTACTTCCCCCTCCACCTCCTGCAATCATGGCAGTGAAGAACAGAAAGGATCAAAAGGCACTGGTTGCCAACTGCCCAGGCTTATTTAAGTATGTTCAGGTTTTGCTAAGGAAAGTTAACAGACTACACACGATTTAACTGTCCCCCACCGTGGTCATCAAGTTCAATCATTTTCTAATGCATGGCTTTTAGAAGGAATATAAAACCAGATTTCTGCTCTCCTCATTCAAAATAAAAGCAGGTTGCAGTCAGACCCTATGACATTTGGGTATTCCACACTGAGCACCCAAACTGTTTTTTCTTCTCTGCGCTTAAAACTCTGCAGGAAGCCTGTGAAAAAAGTGTCTTTAAGATCATACAGACAATCATCACTAGTTTAGCTAAAACATTACATTGCGATTCATAAAGTTTCATGGTAATCTAGTGTTGAAATTATACTGCACAGAATATCTTCATTGAGATATAATTTCATGGAACACTTTATTTCTCTCCTTTGACTTTCACTGCCCCTCACCCATAATTTCTGAGATGCATTTAGCAGCATATAATGGCTTGGGGAAAATGCGTGTTGCTTTTTGTGTCCTTTCAGGCTATTAATCATCAGTAACCTTGTATTCAGAGTTAGTTCATTAAATATGTATGCCTTTTGGTAATCTGATGCCTAATATATATTACAAACATTGTGCACTAACAGCAATTATATTCTCTCTAATGGGTTTTGTAATTGTAGTACCATGTTGGAGAAGCCTGTGAAGTCTGAAATTCTGAAAGTGTCAGTAAAACAAATTCTACTAAATGATAGCTCACTAATAAACACTGGGGCAAAAGTATTACTTTGAAAAATGATAGGATAGACTGTTTAGGGAACTGAATTATTAAGATTCCTCTTAATTTCAATCTAATGAAGAACAAAGTGATGGGGAGGGAAAAAGTAAAATACTGTAAAATATCAGGGTTCTATATCATTATTTAGTTCACATGTCCTCATTGCTCTAAACCAAGACTACTTAAGACTTTATGAGATTTTTTTGTTTGGGGTTTGGTTGGATTTTTAGTCAGCTTGGTTGTTTTTTTCCCAGGTGAAATTATCTTTTTGAGAGTTAGGTAATTGAGGACTAGCAGTATTTTCTTGGTGAAGATTGCAACAGATTTTCCACATACTACAAATAAAATACACTATGGATATTTGCAGGAAAAAAAATGAATAATAGGAAAAATTATATCTCAAGTGTCTTTAATCTATTTGTCTTAGTAAGCCTGCAAAAATAAGGAAAATATTTTACTAACTAAAAAAATATAAAACTAAACCCAGCTAAATTCCTGTATTTATGGCACTTATCTCTCTGTGTTTGAGTGAACTTACATAGGATATGATGAACTATCAGCAAATATTTGGCATGCTTTAGATCAGATTTAGGAAATTTATCTGGATTGTAGCTAGAAGTAGCAAGTTGTTGTTTTTAGGTGCATAACAAAGTTTGATGTTGATTATAACCTAATTTTAAAAATATTTATTAACAAATAGGATTATAAGAGTACTCTTTTTTCAGTTACAAAGGTTTTTCAATATATTTACTTATAACATTCAGAAATATTACTGGCATAGAGCAAGGTTAATGAAATTTGAGGTGTGCTGACTCCAGGATTTACAAGCAAGTAAGCAAGTAGTGAGTGGCTCTGACATTCCAAAAGATATTATGGGATCTAATATCTTACATTATTGTGGTGTAAGAAAATCTTAAAGGTCTTTTCTAGGCTATGTTAATAAAAAGCTGGCCTCAGCACATAATGGAGCACAGAGGAAAAAAAGGCAGAAAGGGACCAAACTAGTAGCTATCCCTGGCTATTCCTTGTCCACCACAGGGGAGTCATTAAAGACTTCTTCATTCACACAGGAGAGCCACCATCTTATCAAAAGCTACTCCAGACACATAACAGAGTAGAGAGGAATGGCAGGAGATGGAGGTAACCCAATAATCCAACCAGAGACACAAGACCCTAACATCTTCTTCCCTCCTGGAGCTGTCTCTGGGGAGCCTCCAACCCCATGGGGTGAGCCACCATCATCTGCAGCAGGTCTCTGGAGCATCTTTTGAACAGAAGGGTGTTACTGTCTACATAGGGATGAGACACATTATTGGATGCATAGTAAAAAATATTTGGGGATAGTGTAATGCTTATTTAGGAATGTTTAGCAGAAGAACAAAACAGTATTACCGTTGTAATAACAGTATCAGGGTGGGTTAGGAAGACAGATGTGGTCAAATAGAGAGATAAGGAGCTAAGAGAACAGAGTCCATGAAGACAGGTTGCAGCTAAGGGCACTTGTCTGGCCGTGTCCAAAGGTTTGTGTTGTGCCTATGAGGAGCCCCTTCTCAGTCTCACTCCTGGTTCAGCCCAGGGGCATTGAGCTGCTGAAGCTATTCCTCTCTGGTTGCTGAATTCAGCAAGTCCCTTATGGATCTGAGCCCTCAGACCAAGTTTAGTTTTCTTAGAAGAATATAGAATTTGTAGGAAAGACTGGCTCCCTTCAGCTTGCAGGTGATCATCAGCCCTTCATCTCCTTAAAGTGATATTTAATTGTTTGATTGAACAAACTATGGATCCTGAGGAATTTTTAATATATATATATATATATAATTTTTTTTACAAAATATGTGATTGTTCATATCAGTGTTTACTAAGAGCTGTTCTTTTCCATCAAGAAAGACTCCAAGGAGTTAGAGAAGTTACAGAGAAGGGCAACAAACTTATAAGGGAACAAACCACTACATTTTAAGGAGAATTTGAAAAGGCTAGGACACTAGCCTTTTGGAGAGCAGAAGGGCAATTAGTAAGATTTCAAAAGACCATGAAGTTAGTGGATAAGTTTATACAGAACAGTTATTTTCTAAATCCCATGCTAATAAGCATAGGGGGCTGTCACTGAAGCTAGTACAAGATGAACATTTAAAAAGTACTTAAAACATGAATCAATACAATTCTGGAATTCATTGCTACAGTAATTTGTGGGTGAAAATTGTATCATCAGGTTTTAAAGTGGTTTAGACAAGTTCACTGATAACAATTCCAGAGATAGATACTAAAGCAAAGGTATGGAAATGTATATTATAACATCCTTAATTTAATGACTGTGGATAATAGAATTTACAAGGGAAATAGACTGCTGTATCCAGGCTTGTATACTAGTTTTAAATGGCATATCCTACTAACACATCTGAAAGAAGGACTAAATATATGGTTCCACATCAGGAACATTTCTTGCATTCTTATTTATATGTACTTCCATCACTTTCAAGAGCCCATTTTCTTAAGTCTTACACACATGTATTTCTGAAATTTGTGATTTAAGGTCCACCTGCTGCAGTTTTCCGCCAAATATGTATTTTTGCAGACAGTTTATTTAATTTTCACTGTCACACCAGTGTAGTAAAAACAATAACAGGTTTATGTCTTCAGACTGATAAAAATTGCAGAAAGATGAAATAGTAATTAAAGAAATATGTTCCAAAAAGAAATTATAGTGACAGCTAATCAACTTAGCATTAACAGCATGAATAAAATATCAGAACAGGAAATATTGCTTAAAACCACAATCTTAAAATATAACATTAGAAGTCTATTAGGCATTTGTTAGGAAGTACCCAGGTAAGTCAATAGACATTATATTTTTAGAGGATTCTTTAGCTTTAGTCAATAGAAGTATCAGATTAGGTCTCACTGTTTAAAGAAAGCTCTTTTGTTAGGTCAAATAGATTGAGAGAATTCTGTTTCCTTGGAACACAAAATAAAACACTTTATGGTTCATAATTTCTATAGGAGAGCACTGTCTCTTCAGAAAAGTGAGAATTTCTAGTAAACATAAAGGAAAAAATAGAAAGATTGCTCTTCCTTGACCTTGAGCAAAATCATGACTTTGTTTGGGAAATTCCTCCATCAATTTATAAAGCTTGTTAATTGGCAAAGATGTTACTAAGAACTTATGGAATAAAAAAATCTTTTCCTTCATATTGATTTTGCTCATCCCAGAATTTATTGCATTTTAAGTTTTGAAGAAGACTGAGTAAAGTGCTCAGATAGCTTGTAATAGGCATGCTGTTTTCTGTCCAAATATGAAGAAAAATAATAAATCTAACTGCTATCCATCCATGAAAATGATACTAGAAAGACAACTTGTAATGTTATGGATCTGGTGATTCAGTACCTATAACTCTTTATCTGAAAATGTTACCCATTCACCTTCATGTTAGCCATTTCTCTACAGAGATCTTATTTAAAGCAAATGACAACTAGTAAGATAATTTTAAAGTAAATACATTATTAAAACCTCTAAACAATAAAAATTTAGGAAAAACTAGTATGCTGTGAGACGACGGTATCCAAGGCATAATTGTCTTAGCTCTCAGCCTGGACAACTTTTTAACAAACTATAGTGTAGTGTTTCTGATACTACTGCTGGAATATTTAAAGCAAAATCTTTAAGCTCCTGATATGGAATGTGTCCTGTCCTCTTGAGCATAACGCAAATGTTTAAAACTGTAAGGGATACTTTTCATCAGAGTTTATTGCCAATTGTTCCCAATATTCAGAGACTATAAAATTAAATACATAGATCATTTATGTTGAATGCTCTAGAAATTCTCTCCTAACCTGAGTTCAGTCTGGAAAACTTGGGCATTACTGCCTGCTCTGTGTGCAGAATCTAAATTAAATATTTAAATCCATTGTCTGAATCTGCAGGTGCAAAATGGTGTGCAACTGTCCCAAAAATCACTCAGAAAAATAGATGCCCAGTTTAAATAATCAGAACTAATAACACTGTTACATCTGTAACTTCTGTGATTTCATGATTGCTGTAAAGATGTTTTGAATGCATCTATTTCTATGCAAATTCAGTGTGAATATGTCTGTTTATATGCAAATAAAACAGAATATTAAAAAAGGGATTTTTTAAAGATGATTCACATCTTAAATGTAACCACTAAAATACACTGTAATATCTTTGTTCTTTTGGTGTAATTGCTATAATTTCTTTGAAAATTTCCGTCCATCTCCAACTGGTGCTGGGCATATTTTAGATAATAGAATCTGTTAACATAAAATTAAAGATAGCATCAGAAGCTTGCAAGCAAAGATCTTTGCAAAACCATCAAAAATAGTGAAAAATATAGGGTAGAGCTTCAGGCAAAATTAACATTTCATAGCAAAAAAATACAAAGTTAAGAGTCCCAAATTAACTTAACCCTCTCTCCTTAGACATCTCACTCGTATTCTTCTTTCTTCCTCTCTACATGTTGTGGTTGTTGAGTCTAGTTTTCCTGAAGGAACCTTAAAAACATTAAACTCATAAACTTAATGTTCACTTTTACAGATTAGTGGTAAGCATATATCCCAGAAACTGTAGTATTTGGGTTCGTTTTTAAGCCTGAAAATTATGTCTGTATTCTGTGAATTGGGCCAGTATTTTACACTATAGATAGCATATTATTCTCAAAAAGCTCTGGAATCTCAAGCACTCTTAGGAACTAGGTCGTAAAGTCCAGTTTTCCTTCAGGCAAATGCTCATTTAAAGGAAATTCTTCAATGCAATTGAGTTATTGAGTTATCTCCATGCTTAAGTACTTGGTTGGACTGGAGAGTAGTTCATGTGTACAGGAATTTTTTATCCTCCAGAGCAAACTCTGTAATAGTAATATGGCTCTGAAAACCAGAATGAGAATAAAAGGATGTGATTCTTTTCACTTCAGACATTTAGAAAACCTCTAAGCCTAGACACTTTCTATACCAAATTATTCACCTCCAGAGATTAAACCATCCTCTAATTCTTAAAAGGGCTATGTCTGATGGACTGAATTAGTGACTTTCTGCTCAAAGAGCCTCCAGATCAGATGAGGGTCTTGTAAGTCAAATTCTGCATACAGACAAGTGTGGAATGTTTGGTAATATTCTGAGTGATTTTTTTAATGGTGAAACTCTGATTAGAGCTTCTTTGTGTCCACTGCCTTTCCTCCAAGCAGAATGTACCCTCAGCGGAGCCTGGCTCCATCTTCATTAGGTAGTTAAAGAGAAGGTGTCCTCTTCTTTTACTCTAATGTAGGTGAATAGAGTCTTGGATAAAACATGTATTTTAATAGATTTATTTATTTATACATATTTAAAGCTGTTATGGTAATCATCTTTTAAGGGGCTGACCTCACTCTGAAGCACACTCATAGCCTCTTTTATGCCCAACCCATTATATGTGTAAACCAGTACATTGCTTTTTTACGTAAGATCTCTCATAAAACATATTTACAGGCTTTAGTCTAGTGGTATGTTAATTATAACTCATATCTTAAGGCCGAAAAAGAACATGCCTGCATGAAGATCTTGTATTGTACATTGCTATCAAGTAGCACTGATTCATCTCTTTCCTAGAAACTGATTTATCTACAGGTTAAACTTGAAAGAAAAAGTTAATTGTTTTAATTATAAAATCATAATGTACCAAAATTCTGAAGAAAATAGATTTACCTTTTGGATGAAAGAGGAAAAAAAAAAAAAAAAAAAACCAAAAACATTTTAACACAGCTCACTTTTAAACTAAAAATCATGACTGAGAATTTCAGCTTCATATTCCTTATTGGGTAAGTATTATGATGTCTTCAATAACTTATTTGCAAACTGCCTATCTAATAATTTATCAGCAGGAACTAATGAACTCCTCCACACTGTACTATTTCATTTAGGCTAGAAAAATACACATTAAATAGAAAGTCATCCATACAGCATATATTCAAAGCATGAGTGAAAACTTAAGCTTGGAGCTGCTATGACACACAAACTCAGTAAATAAATTATTTATTTTAAATACTATACTGATTATCATAAAGCAGACTGGGAAACACTGAAATTGCCTCTTTCTTCCAATATTCCATTTACTTTAATGCATTGTATCAGTGTTCTATTGGTATAAAGATGTTTGAAAATGGTGCCTGTAATCTACATTTTTGATCTGTTTAAAGAGCTGCTGGCTTCAGCAGAACATTAATGCAAATCTAATGTACCTGCTGGTATGATTAGCTGAATCAAATGATGGCATTTAAGTAACACCTAAATAATCTTAATTAGGATCTTCAGCTCATCTCAGCACTTGGAACTCTACAGATGGATAGTCTTAATTATCAGCCTTTTGATTAGGATAACAGCTCTAATCAAGATGATGTGGTTCTGATAGACAGCATATCAGTAAATTAATGACTGTTGTTAAAAGGAAAACATAAGTGAAAAACAAGAGCTGTCTGCTATCTGGAACCTGGTAAAAGAATAAAGTCTACAGTATTTGAAGAAATTAATGCTTTGCGGGAAGAACATAAGTATTCACATTTGGTATGTGTGGAATTGAGCCAATAATAACGCCTACCCCAGTTTTTCCCCTTCTACCCCCCCCTAGACTAAATATGGATGTGTTCCCTCTTACACAGGAACAAATCATAAGTAATGCAAATTAGTTTATAAACATTCCTTCTTGACATCTTGTGATTTTATGAATATCCGATGGACACAGGGCATATTAACCAAACATCAGTGAATAGGTTCCAAGATGTAGGCAAAAGTAACAAAATGGCTTTTCAGTGTTATTAGTGGATGTGGTTCATTTGAAATGGAGGGTATAAATTTAAAAGTATTGCTACATCATTAGAAACACAAAAGCACGCATGAAAAGGCAATACTTTCTTGCAGCCAACTAACATGGTGTAACATCTGCTTCTGTGATGTTTCATCATTCACTGCTGGAAAATAAATATAAGTGTTAGACTAATTAAGATACCATGGTGGAGTATGATAAAGTGTTTGTTAACATTATCCAGATATTGAAATTATTAGATAAAGGTTTAAAACACTCTCCATTTCATTTATTCAATTATTGTGATGGTACATTTTATTTATATATTAATAAGGGTTTATAGAAGTTATTTTGTATTAGAAAATGAAGGACATTGAAATATCAGCTGTTTGACCTAGTCCTGATCATTATACTGAATAATTTCTTACTTCCTGTTGAGAGTGCAACCTATAGGAAAAAAAAAAATCAACTTTAAATGAGTATCTTTGGGCTTACTTTGGGATACACTCCAATCTCCTTACTGAAATAAACAAACTTCACCACAGTAAAGCAAAAGCAAAAAAATCCCAAGCAAACCAAACCAAACCAAACCAAACCAAACCAAACCAAACCAAACCAAACCAAACCAAACCAAACCAAACCAAGAAACATCCCAAACCACACAAAACCATCTGAACTCAGAGAGAAACAACTTAATCTATGTAGAAGGTGGTATCTGGAGATGAAAACCAGGTATGTTTTGGAGGAAGAAATAAGCAGGATGAGAAATGTAAAATGACAAACAAAGACCTAAAATGACAAACAGTGTAAGAGTAGTTTATGTACACCATCTTGTCAAGGTGCTCTTTGAATATTCAAAGAAGTTTGGGACAGAAGGCCTAAGGGTTTTCACTTTTACTCTTTATTTCCAGGGCACCCTGGAAAATCCATGCCACTCCTATAAACACTTAATGTGAAAACCAAATGTTATTATAGAGAATAATTGATCTTCTATGATCAAACTAACCCTGCATATCATGATAATTAATAATTTATCTGATTAAGACTGTATAAGATCAAATGACCTGAGAAATGTTGGTTTTGGACACATGAAGAGGGAAGTTTTCAGGGGCAAGTGGCAGTCGTAAATTATTTTGAGAGGTAAAAAAAAAGAATTTTAAAATATTGGTGTTAGATGGCACTCTTCACAAAATCATCTTTGGAGAAAATATTAATGAAGACTCAGCATTTTCCTGATTATATGATCTGACAATCAGTCAGGTCACACACTGCAAGACCTCTTTTTGAAAGTGGAGGAGAGCAATGAGACTCAGGGAGTGTTAATACTAGTGATGCAGGACTTCCATTTTAAATTTCAGATCACCTGATTGATTTATATGAAATAGCAAGTCAAAGAGTACAATACAAACAGTATTCATGTTATGAACTATATTTCGTTGAGATAAAACTCTGCCCAAAATATTATGGTTTGTGTAATTTTATGCAGCTCTTAAATCTCCTCAAAACCTCTCCCCATCTTAATTTAGTTATTAGAGATAAATTATTTAAATGAATATTTTGGGCTTAAATTCTTCAAAAATGCTGTCAAGTGCAATATAAGCAAAAGTATATCTTGAAGTTCTAATACATTTAAACAGAAGACATTTTGTAATAGATTTAGAGGAATGTGAATGTTAAAAATATGCAAATAAAGCCAGATTTTGAGCCTCAATGCACATATGATTTTAGTACCAGCAAAGTATTCTTACTCTCTCTTCCATTTTTCATTTGCTACTAACTTAGGCCCACTCCATATTTTTTTTACAATTTTGATATGAATTTTAGCCTTAAGTGTTCACAAAAAAAAGAATAATAGAAGACACAAAAATATTTATAATAAAATATTTCTTCATTTCTTATGTGCATACTTTTAAGTATATAATTTTTTATATATATGTCAGATCTAAAAAGTATGTTACCTTTTCCATATGTCCCCAAATCTGTCATGAATTATGTGTTTCAGAAAAACAAGAGTCAGAATCAAACAATACATAAAAGGTGATTAAAAAACCCTTGATAATCATTCATCCATCCTCACCAGCCTAGTAAAGCCTGCATTTACAAAGGTAATATGTGTTGAATATAAGCACAAATATGTAGCTTAATAAATCAGGCATTTAATATAATCTAAAATGTATATATTTTATACAACCTGAATCTATCTGTTTAAATTAATTTATATTTAATAAACACTTGCACAGTGCCTGCTGTAACATCAGTTAAATGCTGATTTGTAAGTAAATAAATATTACCAATTTATATTAATAAAATAAGGCCCTGATCCTGCAAGTGGGACCACACTGGTGGATTAGAGTACCACACTGTCCCCAGTAGGACACTCCGGAAAACACAGGAAAAAAAACCATAGAAAACAACAAAAGAAATTATCTAGTATGTTTTTGTTTGAGAGGTTTTGCCTGATCTTCTTTGAGACCTTTCATGAACTCCATTACCCGTCATGTGGCATCCAACACCCTGTGAATGAAAGTTGAAATAGTGCAGGCTGGATCCACACGGAACACAAGTTCTTTGCCTTCCGACACCTCTGTGTGCGCACAGGTACACAGCAATTGTAGCCCTGGTCTCAGATGTTGTTTACTGAGTATTGCATGTGTTTCCAATCACAATTTAGTGTTTGCATTCACAACCAGCCTTGCTGACCTTTGCTGACTCTTTAGAAGGCTGCTTTCTCTTCATCTTTGGTGTTATTTCATTAACATAAAGAAATTAAGATTTAGTGTGTTTTAAATTGTATAGAAATCTTTTAAATAATGATTTTTTATAATGAAAGACTGAAATAGGACAGCTTTGGAAGGATAGGGAAGAAGAAAAAAGAAAGGGCATGACATAACAAGACCCTGAATGACATTTGTTATTGGAATTGCTGATCATTTACCATGGTGGTAATTGGCCTCTATCTATGACTTTTCCATTTAATAGTATATGCTTCCCTGGTGTAGGGTATAGCTATCGATTAACCACAACAATGACATTTCCAACTGAGATCTGGATCAGTGTCATTACTGAATGAAATCTTAAAATTCACACCCCTCAAAAAAGCCTAAAAGCATGCATCATTTTAAGAGATTTGTTTTCTAAGTTGTTTTTTTTTTTAAATTATTTTTCTCACTTACTTACACTTCTGCTTGTTGCTGATACAAATTATCTGATTCAAAATATTTATGTCAGAGAGTTAAACCCATTAAATGTTAATGCCACAGGATGTTAACAGGGATGTGGGAATTAACCACTCTCAGAAGTTGTGGAAATAATTTCTTGCTTGTCTTTACTCTAGAAGACTACAGTATTTTCATTCATTTTCCATACAGGCTTTTACCACAGAATTGGATAATTAAGTACCAATTTAAGACATATTAAGCAGAGGAAATTAAACTGATTTTAGCATGCAAGTTGTGAAAATATTTCTGAAATATATTTGGAACATAGTAATGGTGCTTGATTTCTAGGATTAGATATTTTATATGGACAATATATGCTGACATGATGCCTAAACAGTAGGCAGATAATGATATAATTCGCTTAATAAGTTTATTTTTTATTGTAGTATTTTATAATGTCTCTGAATGTAGAGTAAATATACCGTGGTTGAAATGTTTCAGAAGTTTACCTATACATTCAGTTATCTGGTAGCTACTGCTAGATACGTTCAAGTAGGTTACATTTGAAATATACTTCACTGAATTTTAAAAATATTTTGATCACAGTACTGTAAACCCAAATATATATATCTGAAGATACAGAAAAATCTCCTGATGGCTAAATCTGATACAGCTCCTTTTGATACACTGCTTATTTAACTCCTACTTTATTTTTGTTTGTTTGTTTGTTTTGTTTTGTTTTGTAAGAAAGGGACAACAACCTGAGGTGTGGCAATATTAAACCTATTAAATAACACAGTTACACACCAGACCTTTCTTTCAATGTAGTTCTGGTGCACCAGTGAGAAAAGCTTGGAGTGGTTCTCAGTGTGAGACCTGCAGTCACACATAAGCACTCACCTTGATCCTCAACCGTTCTCTTTCCCCAGCTTGTGTTTCCAATCAAGGAAGAAAAGATGTCTTTCCTGTTACATATAGAAATTCTTCACAGTCCCTCTTTTGACTAAGATTGGATGAGGCCAGATCTGAACTATTCATCTGAAATCCTGAACAATTGTCCAAAATGAAAAGATACTCCATTGCTATGACTACATAATGTGCCATACTATAACATATCCTGTTAATTTCATAATAATAACAATAAAAATAACAGAAATAATGTTAAAATAATAGTCATTGTTATTACAATAAGTAACAGCTTATGTATATAGGCATGATACCCTATTGACTGAGCTAACTTTAGG
This sequence comes from Hirundo rustica, assembly GCF_015227805.2. Lineage (NCBI taxonomy): Eukaryota > Metazoa > Chordata > Aves > Passeriformes > Hirundinidae > Hirundo > Hirundo rustica. The sequence goes on from NC_053451.1 coordinate 81,826,686, forward strand.
CAACAATTAAACTATGCATCTGGCCAAAAGCAGAATTGCATTTCAAGGGAGGAGGGTGGGTGTGTATAATCATGCATTTTATTTTCTTTGTATTGCAACCAAGTCCTAAATTATATTTGCATGCATATGCATTGTTAACACACACACAAACACACACATATACATAAATAAATACATATACACACACAGACACAAATACATTCCATTTACCTATCTAGCTATTAAACAAGACACTCTGCGCCAGATTCCAAATAGCCAAACAGTCAGAAATGGTGAAATGCATCCTTATCCTGTAATATACTTATCTAGTGCATTAGTTTTTTATCAGACATAATAGAAAACAAGATTCAGATGCATGTTTTGTACATGATGGAAAAAGAAATTGAAGTTTATTCAACTTGCTTGTTCTAAACTCTCTTTGAATGGATGAAACAGCTCAAAAAATTTCTAATGGCAGTTTTACTAAACCGCAAATTTGCTTTTCTTTTGTGAAACTGAATTTGTTGGCTTCAATGTATTAACACTTTCAATTAAAAATCAATAAAGTAACCAAAAAAAGAATTAACCTTGTATTCTTAAAAATAGTTGTTGCAATATAAAAATTTTTGTACCTTTAAGAACGGAACATTCTTTTGTAGTGTCTAATAACAGGCAGTTTGACTCATTATTAGACACTACCAATAAAAAATTACCTATTTCAATGTAGTTGGAATAATGAGGGTGGACATAACTGATACTGACTTTCATAATTTTCCATTTGTGAACTGCTCACCATATTTCTATCCTTTGAATTAAAAATTATTACAATTTTTTAAGAAACTTTTCTAGAAAATAAGTTGGTATTTATAGAACATTGAATTACTTTTACAGATTTTTAGCTCATACAGACTAAGTTATTTCTAAATGCATACTTTAATCAGAAAAAAAATAAACAAACATACCAACTTTATTTACTTTCTAGAGGATTTATCTTCAAAGCTATATACTTAGTTCAAGGACTCCAAGTTTTTTTATTAATTTCAGGAAAAACTGATTCTGAACTTCAGATATTGGAAAATTAATCTTGGGCAAACAAGGCTTGACACTAATTGGTTACAATGCTTATGATAACAAACTGTTAACAGAGGAGACTTAGAGTGTCAATCGTCAGCCAGTCTTGTATCAACAACTAAGTGCTTATTTAATCAACTTGCAGAAGGCAATCTTAGCAGGGTTCAAGTTTATTTTGTTTCCTTATGTTTTTGGGGACAATGGAGGCAAGGAAGGAAGGATGGAGGAGAGAGGCATATGTAACAGGATATATTTGATGTAAAACCCCAGATTTTAATAAAATTACATACTAAAGATTTAACTGACATAGAATGAAAGTGTGCAAATAACATCAGAAATTCATATCTGTGCTCAATGTATAACTTCTGATTTTTGATGGAATCATTCTGAGACTACAATATGAGTGAGACATTAATTCTTCAAAGCTGATTCTACCTCACGTGGTTATAGATACAGCTAGAGAATATTTGTGTTCATAATGTTGGGAAAATAGAGATATAAGCCAAAGTTAAAATTAGTGATTGGTTGCTTGCTTTGGTTTGGAGGTTTTATTAGTAGTGGTTTAATTGTTTGATTTTGCTATAAGGTCTGAATAAGGCAAACTTAGAAACCACATTATTTTCTCTGTTGAAATAAGGAAAAAATTACTTATTTTCTTGCACTTTGTTTTGTTTTCTGTAAGATACAGTTTGAAAATGAGGCATACCACTTAAAGGTAGTCTGAAATGCCCAAGCCCATTAATTTGTAACTTATTTTTAAGGCAAAAAATGCAAGTAGAAGAGGTCAAATAAACAAAATATGTGAACCAACCTTCAGATGAAAGAGTCTATCCTAAAGATAAGGTAACAGGCAAATTTTACCTTATACAGAAAAAGAAAAAAATTCTTCTGATCTAAGGAAATTCTTTTTCTGATAGTTAAAGTGGCACAATGATAATAAGGTCCTTTTGGACATAAGTGCTCTAACAAAAAATATATATTTTCAGTAGAGCTTATTAATTTGATATAATGCTTAATATGTTTAATAATAAGATAGGAGACTGATTTATTTATGCCTTTTGTGTAGTCATGATCATGATTGTAAACAGTTACATGTTTTGAAAGTGTATGAATACAAGGACAAGAAAAAAATTATCAGAGTTGGGAAAATAAATTATTACAAATTTATCCTTATTTAATATATCCATTCTCTATCCTGAAAAAAAATCATATCTGTTTGTGTGTTTAGATCTGCAAATCCAATTTGGAAGCTATCTTTAATGATGACAATGCTAGCACTTCTGGTGGTTGACATCACTGCATCCTAAACCTAGTGTAAGTAGTAACATTTTAGAACACTACTGTGTGAAATAGCATCAATATTGCTATATCATTTTTTAAGAGAAATAAAAGAATTACACTTTTTTTTTTGAAAATATATATGGTCAGTACAGCTGTTTAATCTGAGACCTTGTATTTATTAATAGAACAAGATATCACTTCAGGTTTTGTCCTTTCAGAAGAGCTACATTGGTCTTCTATTAAATGTATGAACATGATTTAAAATTAGTTATTTTCATACTGATAGTTTCGTTTAGTAAAAAAGTTAATTAAATTGATTCAATTTATTTTGCTAAAATTATTCATGGCACATGACCAAAAACTGAAACCCACTGTGAAATTCACTGATATCTTCTTATGTCTATACCTGGTTAAAGTACCCCTCTCTTGTTCATTCTCACCATGTCAACAGCCATCTACTAATTCAGATTACAGCTATTCTGTGCAGGCAGAAGTTTTTTAAAAGAGACATATGCATAGACTTTTACGCTATTTATAAGAATAATGTTTAGTATCTGTATTTTGTGTTCAATTGCCTTCTCAAGTTAGTTGTTCCAAACAAAGGAGATTAACTTCACAATGAGAAGAAAATGGTCAGGGAAAGAAGTCACAGTTGTCCATAGGGAAAGGAGGATCACTGTTAAAGATAACACAATTCCTTCTGAGACAAATAACTTTGGAGTTCTTTAATACTCCCTGAAATATGCCTCTAACCTTTTTCTAGTACTGTATTAGCCAGTCAGTCCGACCACGGTTATTTTGTACATGACATGGATGAAGAATGCCTGGGTCAGGTATCCTTCAGAAAGCAGTATATAATCAGGAGCGCTGCTGTCAATTTGTGTTGGCTTTTCAAAAGGAAGTCTCACAGGTCGTGTGTCTGCCTCAGTTCTGGATAGCTCCAACATCATATATTTTTATTAGCATATTCAAATAGAACTATTATAAAGTAGGAATTCCAATTCAATCTAGCCCAGAATTTCCATAGATGTTAGCTGGTATTAAGTGGTATTGTCAACTGTTCACTGGATGTCAGCATTATGTGAGTAAGCTTCTATACCAAAGAAGATGTTTCCTCATGTTCAACCTAAAGGAAAGAAGCAAAAGAAAATAAAAACTATAATTCCAAAGATCAAAGGTCTTTTACTTTCTGCTAAACCTGGTTAAATGACGGAGGATGATACAGCAAAGGGAATTGAAGTGGTTAAAACTGGCGTGGGAGTGGTTTGAATGATATTTAGTCTGCTGAGGCAGCTCAAAAAGTTCAACTTGTGACCAGATTCAATGTGACTGATTTTACCTAAAACAATTTACAAAGCATTCACACAATATTTTGCCTGTGCAAAATGTGTAGGTAATTGAAGCAACTCCAGCTGACATTACGGGAGCTTTACAAGGTTTTGTCTCTGTCATCAGTGGGATGAGTGCTCACAGACACACATAGTGGGGGTCGCCTCTACTATAGTCAGGATAATGTCCTTTCTATCTCTCCTTTATTAGTAGTTTTGATTTGAATCAAAAGGAAGGAATTTTCCATGGTTTATACTGATATTGAAAGAAATAGATATTAAATTTGTACCCTCAAGTCACAAATTTTTCATAAGCAAAAATTGTTTTTGAGACATTATTCACTGTCTAGTTTCAATAGGAAATTAAAAATATTCACTCTTCCCCCTCCTGCCCCATTCATGTTTGCCACTTTTAACAAATATAAACCACATCCTTTTAGTGGGGATCAGGAGGATATTTGTCAAAGTTTTTCTCTCTGAGAATATATACAGACTACCACATGGATGTCATTGATTAAGTGTCCAATACTTAATCATCTTAGATTCATTTTGGGATACCTTATTACTGATTGTGTAATGCCTGTGATATTACTTTGATTATAGTTAAGGTTACCAGAAGGGATACCCATGGGGTATCCCAGCTAAGTAGCTGCAATTAAAAAAGTTTAGCAATCACCATGAACTCAACTTGATCAACTTGTGGAAAGTACCTTGGGAATATATTCCTTCACTCCCTTTGCACACAGACCTATAAACCTATATTTAGCTGCCAAAACACCAGTCAAGGAGTTTTAGGCACATTCCCCTGTCCTATTCACTAGACTAAACTGTCTGTCACAGCTATAGACGACAGCTTAAAGAGAGGTATATGAGAGATGTGGGAGCTACTGCAGTATAAAAAATAAATGAGAAAGCGCTGCCAAAGAGAGTAGGAACAGTGATCAGAGCACTAATGAAGTACTAAAACATACTTTGAAGAAGCTTAACTAACCAGACATTTATTTGTTCAGGGTCCAATTTTAAGATATTAGTTATTTATTTGTTCAGGGTCCAATTTTAAGATATTAGTTAATTCATATGTCTTTGTTTATAAATGTTTGTGTTAGTAAATGAATGTAACTTTTTCCTTTTTACATGTTTTGTCAAAAATTATTAGAAGATGGGACATTTACAATCCATGAGCCTAATTGTTAAAAATTTATGTGCAAAATTCACAGGTAGGAAAAAACAATAGTCTGTCTTTAAATTCACAATAACTATTACCTACAATAGTACTATTTTCCAAGGTGAAAATTACTTTTAATTTATTTTTTGCAGAAAAAAAAACCCCTCTGTATCTGGGACATTTTGTTTTTTATATCCATAACAACATTTTGCAGGTACTTTGCAGGTGTTAACTCTTTCTCATGAAATAAAAATTTTCAGCTTAACATATCAGCAGGGGAAAGTAGGAAAATTAGTATAACATTTTACTATGTTTATATAAAGAGGAGGTCCAGAAGACCACTTCTTTTTGTTAGCTCCTCTGTCACTTGTGAAACCTCCTGAATATTTGTGCCCTGCTGTGTTGACCCTCCTGCAGATAATGGGGTGGTTGCAGTCCCCCACAAGGAGCCAGGCCTGTAAATGTGAGGTTTCTTCCAGTTGTCTGAAGAAGGTGTTATTTAATTTTTCATTATCAGAGATGTCACATGTATTGTTTAACCTACTAATCCGGATCTTAGCCAGCTAGAAGCTTATCCCTAGTCATAGCTTTAGACATTACTGCTGCAACTTCCACTTCTCAATTTTGTGTGTCTCCCCAGTCACTTTAAATTCTGTTTAAATTTGCTTAAACTAATGAAGTTAAGGGTTACACTTTTCCTACTGATCTCTAAAACACTGTAATTAAACATATCTCCCCAGGAAAAAAAAAAATCCTCTAATCTACATAATGCAAGCACCCTATATATAAAAATTCAGTTTGAGAATACCATATTTCCTACAGATCATGAGAAAATTAATTAATTGAAGATGATGATTAAATTAATTACATCAATTAAAATATAACTCTAATATAAATATCTGTGTTAATTTTGAAATAAGATAATATAATTCCTAATTTTTGTCAAAAGGTGGTATAGTAGTTAAAATGAGTAGCTATGAAAGCCAAACCCAAACAAATATATCATTAATAAATAAAAGTCTTCCAATCCTTTTTGTATTTCAGCTACCCAATTACTTCTTCTGAACTCAATATGTGCTTCCATTTATTTCTGGGCTTGTGTTTGGTTTAATTTTTGTTGTTGTTGTTTTGGTTTTTTGTTTGTTTGGGGGTTTTGTTTGTTTGTTTGTGAGTTTAATTGTTTTGGTTTGGTTTTTGTTTTTATTTTTATTTTAGTTTTAATTTTTGTTATTGTTTTGTTTTTGTTTTTATTTCCCTCCAAGTATTTATAATAATCCAGGTGGAGCTGTAGCATTTTATCATTCTTTATGCAGTACACTCTGATCTGTATTCATTTGGGCTTGTTTTCTATATATTGTATTGTTCTAAGAGCAAAGAGCTACCTTACTATTCTTCCTCTCCAGTTACAAAAATATTTTACACTTCATCTAGTAATTTAAAATAATAAATCAAATGTCTCATGTTTGGGCCCTGGCCACAACAATGCATTTGAAGTAAGATAGCCTGTCCTATGATACAGAATCATTCTGGGGAAGCCAAGATACATCTATATCTGACATCATCTATATCAAGTCTGAAGATGTTTCTGAATAATCATGCAACCACTTCAGACTCTTTCTATTTGGCATTTTATAGTGTTGTAAAGAGATCATAATACATAATAATATTAAATATAAATTATATGTGTTATTGTAAAGATACCTTATCATTTCCTCTCATGTGCCAAATGCAGCTCTTAAACTGCTAAGAAATCACTTAGTACATGGAACACAAGGTAATAACAGCTTCAGTGAATAGTTTTTTTATCTTCTGGGAAGCCTTATAACCTAGGAGGCATTCATAGCTAAAAACGTCTTAAATGCATCCAAAAATGTTATACTTGAACAATTAAAAATGAAAAAAACACTCTTAGCAGACTTCTTTCACCTGTATATTCTAATTGTAATTTTCTCTCATTATTCCATGAATTTTGCCCTTTTTGGTAATACAGAAATATAAAATTAGGAAGTTTTTTATCTAAGATAATATAAACTGTTGATTTTTTTTCCCAAGCTATAGGAGCTTGCAGCTTTAGATTTTACTAGGTTTGAATTTCTTACATGAGAAACTTTATTTTAGAATATTTTTCACTACACTATTGACACCAGTAGTAGCAATGTGTAGAAACACTAGTTAAACCAAGAACTGGTAGGACTTTCAGAAAAAAACAAACCCAAAAGCAAAAAAACACCAAAACCAAACCAAACCAAACCAAACCAAACCAAACCAAACCAAACCAAACCAAACCAACCAACCAACCAACAAACAAACAAAAAATAAACAAAAACCCAACCCAAAAACCCCCACACATATAATTCAATGTATGTTAGCTTACTCTGCTTTTCACAGCACTTTTTTGGGGAGGAACAGGGGACCTGACTAAGCTGAATCCTTTCTCTTTGACTACTTGCTGTATGCAGTATCAAAATATCCAGTCTCGGCAAAAAGAACGTTATGAGGAGGCCAGAAATGCAAAGGATCAGGAGAAAATCACAGGTGATCTATGACTTGTCAAAAAACATAGAGGAGGCCATTGTCAAAACCCACAACAGAACTGAAGTTTCCTGGCTTCTGATCTGCTGCCCCATTCATTAAATTACAATGTTTTCCATTATATGTCAAGTCCATTTCTCAGCAGACAAAATTATGTATTTAGTAACTATAATATATTTTAAGATACTATAATACTTTTTAGGATGAAACTTTCTCTACAAGTATAAGATCACATTATTATATTGTTGCAAGTTAATGTGTTTTCCACAATATCTGCTGACAGTCTGAACTACCATCCACTGGCCTGTTTCAGACTACTCTGTTGTTGTCAGAATGGTTCTCTCACACTTTTTAAGCCTTTTATTTTTAGGATAGAAAAGGCTGTTGAAGTGTAAAAAGTAAACTATATATTTTATTACTTTTATTGAATTTATTGTGAGTAATGGCACACATTTTGAATAAGTAATGCTGCCTTATGTCCTACAAACTACTTTTGGAAACTGAAATAATAAATCTCATAAATTGTGTATTAAAATAGTAAACTGCACATTTGTAAGACATCCTCATTTATTTCTATAAAAACATATCTGAAAAGAAGGGGCTGTTTGCCAAGGAGTCAATCAGGTAAGTCCATATGTTATTGATTTCTCTATTTCTCTGCATCATTTAAAAATAGGATCAAACCCAAAAAGCATAAAGCCTTACACTTTAATAAACTTTAAATTAATTTCTTTCATCTTGCACTGTCTGTGGCAAACAGGCATGTAAAGTCTGCCTGGCTCATTGAATTTTTAAGGTCAGTGTTAGGTCCTGTTATGGGATTCTGATATTATTTGGTCAAAGCTCCGTCCTCTTTTTTGGTTATAAGTAGTTTGTACATGATAAACAGTTAAATAGAAAACAATTTAAAAGAGAACTTTAAAACAGTTTGTCATAATATCAGGCAGAGACTAAGAGAACATTGACCCTACAGGTGACATATACCTCTTTTGACATTCATGTGAATTGTACAAAAGCAAAACAATAGTGCACATTAGTGGAGAAATCTTAGCTTACCACAGGTTCTTCAGGGGTGTTAATGACAGCCCCTTGTGTCTGCTTTCTCATACTCTGGGTTTTACCAGCCATTGCATTTTTGAGACATGGAAAATATTGGGTTGATAAGTTCAGGTCCTTTTCTAGAAACATATAGGTAATTTAAATCAAAATTTCTGAAGAGTTTAGAACACTTAGAAAGCTACATGTCACCTACACCACAGAAACATGGACTAGTTTCCTACTAACCAGACAACTTAATTCTTAGCCTAGACTCAAAAAGACTTTACAGATCAATAAGCAGTACTATGAAAGCCATAAGATATTTTCTGTTTCAGTTTAACAGTTTTGCCTTTAAATAAGACTTGAACAGCTCAAATGAGCTCAAGCTTTCAGCTGTGGCATTCTTTGCCTTTCTTCACAACACCTTTTAACTGCAAATGATATGCAGTGCTAAGATTTCTGAATTCCCTAGACCACTGAAAATCAAGAAAACTTGATGCTCTATATTGCAGGAAATCAGTCTTGTTTTGCTTCTCACTTTATCATCTGGCAGAAATTTTATTAGTTGGGTTTTTTTAATGAACTTGTTACTTAGTTTTTGAGATTGGATGCAGGCTACAATGAGTTTTGATTATGAAAGGATCTACCACAAGCTGTCTCAAAAATTCAAAAATTGTTTATGTTTCTATATGCTTTAAAAATGTTAAATGTCTCAGAGCAACTAAGACAATACTACCAACAAATAATTTCTACTTATAGGGAAGAAATATAAAATCTATCAGATCAAAACATTACGTTATTTTTTGAATATTTTGTTTAAGTTCTGACATTTTTTCAAAGATAAGCATTAATTGTCATGGGAACTATAAGACTCAAGGAGAAGCATCTTGTTTCTGGCAATGGGTGAGCAAACAATTTGTTTCTGAGACATTACTGTTAAAGCTCAAACTCGAAATTTCAGCAAATGAATGTAGTAGACCTTTGTAAAGTAATCACCTCATGAACTTGTTGCCAGTCATGAGTAGCAACATATTTGACTATGCTTAAGAGATGCACTTTGATGAAGAGGTAGCTCTGAAGGCAAACCATTGACAGATAATCTTGAAATATTTTCAATTTCCAGCCCTTTTCATGTACTATAATAGTAGTAGGTTAAATGCAGCAGTTTTAAAGGATTATATTTCACTGCATTGTAATTTGAGTTACTAAACTGTTAGAACTGTCCTGGGTCATACCAATGGCCCCTCTACTTGAGAGCTATTCTTGCAAGAGTGGTCAGCAACAGTTTCTTTACAATAGGACAGGGTAAACATACAATGTTCATTTCCTTAAAACGCTCTCTCAGCTTCCAGAAGGTAGATGGAGAGCTGGAGCTAAGGAACTATATTTTATTTCAAGTTTTGAATTAATTCCTTTTGCTTCTTGAAAGAAAATGTCTGAGGGTTGATACATCAGCATAACTGTTTAAAAGGTGTATTTCAGAACTTGTATTTAGCAATACATGACAATAATTGTACTGCTGTATAGTTTCACTAACTGGTTATTTATTTATCCAATCAGGTGATATAGCTATTTTGTTTGACTTTTTTTGACCAGTCAAAAACCACTAGAAGCAACATACCCTTTGGATAATTAAATCCAATCTCTTAAGAATGTAAATGACTATTAGCTGAATTAATTTGCATAATGAATACATTTAAGAAAGTTGTGATAATTAGGCTGTAGAAAAAACAACCCAGCCAAATTCATTGAATAAATTATTCATTGTTGGTTTTGTCTTTTAATTATTCATTCATCTCTGAATGTAACAAGTAGCAATCCTCATGTTCAGCAGCTAAATTTGTGGTAGAAAAAACAGTGAAGTTCATGTTTAACTTCCATGCAGTGTTGTTCCCACAATTAATTGTTAGGCTGTTAATTTCTGCTCTGGTAACTTATTTATTTTTATGAATAGTTTTTCCTTTGGTAGACAGGAGTTCATCCATTTTATTTAAAACTTCTTGATATCTCTAGCTGAATTTTAGTCTTGTTTCTGCTTGTAAAGCAGTACACACAAAGGATCTACTTGGCTTTTTTACTGAGTCTACCTACTCTTTGTGAGAAACATGTTAAGCTTGTTCTTTCAGCTGTAATTGAGTGACTTCCTCTATTTATATTATTAAGAAAAAGCCTTGCAATGTTATGAGACTTTTACCTTTAGAGGTTTTATTCATGTTTTGTTATGTGTCTGTGACATTGTCTGTACATTTTTCACATTCATTGCAAAACATTGTGGTTAGGAAGAAACAGAGGCAAAATTACATAGCCTTTATGTGGAGTCCAGATTCCATATCCACTACTTATTATTACTTGTTAGTAGTCCCTTTTCAAAAATTTTCACAGGTGTTTCCTTTTACTAATAACTGTTTATAAGATTATTGCATTAAAGTTAGCGGCTAAGCAAAAGATGGCCATTAAAGCATTTCCAGAAATAACTCTATAGATCATGTGCAGTTTTGTGTGCCACAATATAAGAAGGATCTAATGATATTAGAGAGCATGTGATGAAGGGACATGAAGATGGTGAAGGATCTAGAGGGGAAATTTACGAGAAGCAGCTGAGGTCACTTGGCTTATTCAGTTCAGACAAGAGGAGACTGAGGGGAGATCTCATTGTAGTCTGCAACTTCCTTGTGTCGAGAAGTGGAGGGGCGGGCACTGCTTTCTTCTCTGCAATGATCAGTGACAGGACCCAAGGGAATGGCATGAAGCTGTGCCAGGGGAGGTTTAGATTGGATATCAGGAAAAGGTCCTTCACCTAGAAGGTGGTTGGGCACTGGAAGTGTAGCGTAGAAGAGGTTCTCCAGGGAGGTGGTCATGGCATCAAGCCTGTCAAGTACTTGGACAATGTTCTCAGGGACATGGTGATTTTTGGGTTGTGCTGTAAATACCCAGGAGCTGGACTCAATGATCTGTGGATGTTGTCCACCTGGACTTCAGCAAAACCACTGGCACCATCTTCTATGGCATACTCCTGGAAAAGCTGGCAGCCCAAGGTTTGGACAAGTTCACTCTTCACTGGATAAAGAACTGGCTGGCTGGATGGGCTCAATAAGTGGTAGTGAATGGAATTCATTTTGTGTCTGATCACTAGTGGTATTCCCTAGGGGTCATTACTGGGCCCAGCCCTATTCAATCTCTTTATTGGTGATCTGGATGAGAGGATTGTTTCTACCCTTAGTAAATTTGTCGATGACAACAAACTGAGCGAGAATGTCAATCTGCTAAAGTGTAGGAGGGCTCTGGACCATCTGAATTGATGGGCTGAGACCAGTTGTATGAGGTTTAAAAAGACCAAGCTCCGGGTCCTGAACTTTGGCCACAATAACTCCATAGAGCACAATAGACTGATGAAAGAGTGTGGAAAGTTACTCAGCAGAGAAGGAGCTGGCTGGTTGTCAGCCACTGAATATGAGACAGTGTGCCCAGGTGGCCAAGAAGGCATCCTGGCTTGTATCAGCAACAGTGCGGCCAGTAGGACCAGGGCAGGGATTGTCCTCTTGTACTCAGCACTGGTGGGGCCACAGCATGAGCCCTGTGTCCAGTTCTGGGAGGCTCAATCCTGGAAGGACATTGAGGTGCTGGAGGAAACCTAGAGAAGGGCATCAGAGATGTTGAAGGGTCTGGAGCACAAGTCCTATGAGGAGCAGCTGAGGGAGATGGATTTGTTTAGCCTTGAGAAAAGGAGGTTCAGGGGTGGCCTTATCACTCTCTACAACTGCCTGAAAGCAAGTTTTAGCCAGGTGGGTGTTAGCCTCTTCTCCCAGCCAACAAGCCTGGTTGAGAGGACATAGTCTTAACCTGTGACATGGCAGGTTTACTTTGGACATTAGGAAGAATTTCTTCACAGGAAGGGTGATTACACATTGGAACGGGCTACTTAGGGAGGTGCTGGAGTCACCGTCCCTGGAAGCATTTAAGGATAGCCTGAACGTGGCACTCCATGGTCTAGTTGACAACGTTATGTTCTGTCATAGGTTGGATTTAACAATCTCAGAGGTCTTTTCCAACCTCATGGAATTTCTAATTCTGTGATCCTTATAGGTCTCTTCCAACTCGGGATATTCTTTGATTCTGTAATTTCTGCTCTATTACATACTAGAATGCCTTAACTTATTGAAGCTTAGATCCAAGAATATATGAAACTCCCTGGAGTCTGAGCTCAGACTCTCAGACCCTGTTGAGTTTTCTCAGGACTCAGCCCTATGGTGACTTAATGGAGAGAGAGACAGCTTTGATCCCATTGTCTGAAAAGTAAATTTAATAATACCAAAATAACAAACAATAGGGCATCCACTCTACTGGACTGAACTGGATCAAGGCAGTAACAAGGGGCAAAAGCTGTGGTCTTGGGTTAGACAGGGGTACTTGTGTACCCTGGTGTGGGTGGGGAATTAAGGTGGGGTCTGAGGGAAGGGTCCAATAGGGAACAACAATTAAGAATATTAAAATTCTTGCACCAAAAATTAACCTATGATAACACAGACAACTAAGAACTTTCTAGTAACAATTGGCATGGAGAGCAGGTGAATAAGCCTTTTGCTTATGGAACTAAAAATGGGGTTTCCCAAGGCATTTTCCAGGGTTCTCTTCTTCCCTGGGGAAACTGCCCTCTACAAATATCCAATTTTATATGTAGCTCCTATCTTTTGGGATATTCTGCTTGTTAATTACACTATGACAATTTTTAGAAGGCCGAAGTTCAACTGTCATAAGACACATCCACATATGATGATAGACTAGTTTGTATCTACAGAAATCTACAATATAATTTATCTTACTCTGTATTGTGAATTGTAAAGGCCTTCCATAACTCAGTTTCTGACAAATGCAAGGACTGTATCAAGTTTTAGATAATCAGGAATAAACACTAGCTTGAGCTCTTATCAGCACACCTGAGAAACTCTAAAACAACAGCATGTGCTCTATGAGCTTTCTATTCTTGCTCTTGAAAGATTAATGAAGTGACTTAGCAAAACATGGATTTCTTGTTGAGAGAAAGTAGACAGACAACACAAAGAAAAACAAGATTATGGAGAAGGGAAGTTTTTTCCTTCTCATTATAGTGTTATCACTTGAATGTTCCCCGTCTAACTTCTTGGTAGGAAAACTTCTTGTCTATTTTTCTCAAGTGACACCTTATCTGATGTTTCTTAGGGATTTGTTAACCCTCTTACTGAGTACAAAAGTTTCACTGAAGCCTAGGCTGACATTTTATTGTGTAGTGTTCACTATTCATTGAAGATAACCTTTTCCTTCTACTAGCTACTCCCTTATTTAACAATTTCTGTTTGCTAGTGAATGTAGTTTGCAGAACTACATACATAGCTTGGGGCCCAAAACACTTTTTAGCTCTCATTCTAACCCTTGCCATCCATTTGATTTACTGCCTTTGATTGAATAAGCATTCACCACAGCAAAAGGTTGATTTATGCAAATTTTGAAGGTTTGAAAATGTTATAATTCTCTTTCAAATATTTTTCTCTCAACCATTATAAGAGTAGTGACCATGATATAGTAAAATATAAATGCAGATTTAATTAATTGCAAAAATCCATCTTGTTTTATCGCTTCCAGATATCTCTCTTCCTTTTGAAAGCAAAAAACTTTAGAAGTGGGAGGATGGAACTTCCTGGGGAAAATAAAGTTAACAAAACTTGTACTGGAAGATGTCTCAGGAATCCCATGTGAGGTCCTGAATCTCTGATACAATTGCCTGAGCAGAAAGAAGTAGTGTAAGTGTTCTTGAGGTTTTGTATTCTTGTATTTCCTTTAGGCTTCTATTGTACATGGAGAGCCAGCGTGTCTGACTTTCACTTCCTTACCTGTACTACTTCCTGCCTCTACCTTATCCATAGGTCAATTTTCTTTTTAACCAGATATAGTTAAAACCAGAGTGACAACATATATGCTAAAGTCTGTATTTGAAAATGAAACTGAAACAAAAAACAGTAGCTTAGTGATTTCATAAAATCATTTAGGATGATGGGAATCATAAATGGCAATTATGGAGTTGGTAAAATCATCTCTAGGTATCGAAGTCATTCTGAATCTAGAAATATTTAGAAAATCTGCATAGCTTTATTTGAGTTAAAGCAAACAGTGATAATTAATTCTTCACAACAAGCTGGACATACATTTCAAAACCAGAAATACCTGCTTACCTGGAACACAAAATCAAGCAGAGATTCAAAACAGGACTAATATAAAAAATCTTATAAAATTATATATATAAATTCAAGTTCCCAGAACAACTTCTTCAGGAATCTCTTTCCTCCAAAGTGCCTTTTCTGATTCACATTGCAAAAAATTCCTTAGAGAAGATTCCAGCCCTGCTTAAAATCTGCTCATTGACTTTCAGGAAGCTTGTTTTTAGCTTGGCAAGAGCAGGCACCTTTGGGTCAGTGAGAATAAAATTGTCACTGAAAGGTTTGGCTCAGCCTTCATCATGGGAGAGAAAAATGTCCTTCCAGAAACACTAGACACAAGCTCCCCATCAAACAAATTAGTTTGAACATGTGACTATACATGCCAACTACAATTTCATTTTTTATTAATCTTCATCAGTAAAGTCCAGGAAATACCAACATGCTCAAATATCCCAAAAGATCTGCAAGTTGTACAGATATTCCAGAATGGAATGTATATAAGAAAGGCATCTGAACAGTAGTAAAGATAAGTTTAGCTATATTCATTCTCTAATTCCTCTCAATATAAACAGTGTAATATAGTTCAGTGCCCATTTCCTCCCTGCCAAGCTCAACTCCATAGTCCCAAAGGTAGAGTAACCACTTAGGAATTTGAAAGCTAATAAAATGTTAACGTGAAAAAGGGCAACAAACAGCTCTCTGAAAGACATGTTGATTACCAGTGTTAGGTCTTCTGTCCTTAGGTAAGTGGAAGCAGACTATTACCAACATTAAAGCTCCATTGCTTAGGAAAATGGAAGCAGACTATCTCTGTCAAGAACTGAGTGTTATCATTTCTGAAGAGAAGTCAAATGCCATTTCTTTTTCCTTGTCAAAAGGAAGAAATTATCCTCCCCAGCTACACATTATTATCCACCATCTGTGTGACAGTTTCTCATAATTACTTACATACGGCATCTTTGATAAGCCTTATTCTTGATAAACAGGAAATAAAATTAACTCTCATATTAGATCACTCACTGAGAATACATAGAATAAATATAGTAGAGCTTTAATTTTTCTCTTTCAGAAACCTGACAAGACAGCTGCTGAAACACACACTTAGAAATCTTTGTTTAGAAAGAAATTCTAAATGAAGCTACAGCTTTTGAAGCCTAAATATTCTGCCTGGTCAGTTGGAAGGAAATAGTTGGTTGTTTGCTTTAAGAAATTAATCAACAGCTAAACAAATATAAGATAATGCAGATTTATATGATAGACAGTGTTGTTTTCTTTCTTTTTTAAAATCTACACCTGGGTTAGGCCCTAATAACACATTCAGATGGCTTATTAAAAAAAAAAAAAAAGTTTTTATGATCCTAGACATCTGTTTCACCATCAATTTAAGAAGGTTAAGCCTTCTGATGACAGATCAATTATTATACGATTAATAATTTGCTGATGTTATAGTCATGACTTCAAAAAAGTGATAACCCATCTGTTCCTGACTGAAGTAGTTTTAGGGAATAGTAAAAATAATAATAAAGGTATTTTACTTGAAGCATATCAGAGACCGTTTTGTAGCTCTACTGATAGGCTTATTGTGCAGGTGTATGATTTACTAGGAGAAGAACTGAAAGTTGTTCTATCAAAAAAAGTAGAAGATACGATGATATTTCATAAACACTACAGCCATTCAACACTCAACTAACAATTAGCTAATTTGGCTGGTCGTTTATATAGTCTTTATTTTTGGATCTAAGGGTTTTTTAAATACAATACCTTCATAATTAATTTTAAACCAACTTTATTATAAAACTGACATTTATTTTTCTCTAATGCCTATTGCATTGAACCTTTACTATTGACTTCAAGTGTCAGTCATATGGCAACATAATCTAAGGAACTTGAAGTAAAACTGATTTAAAGCAGATATTGAATTAAATCCATAAATAATCAAACAGAAAATAGAATTATAGGTGAGCAGTTGTTGTAGCCATATAGAACCTTTTAAAGGAAGAAAATTTTATCTCACCAATAAAGTTAGGCTGAAAATAGTCTTCACGTAAAATATAGAGGAATACAAAAGATCTAAACACTATTTTGTCTTCATGGCAAAACTGCTTTTTGACTCTTTGGACTGAGCCACTGGGAAAATAATTAGACTCTAGTGAGAGTAGTTAAAGAATTAAATATTTTTGAATTTCAGTCTTAATTATGAAAGAAGTGATTGCTTTTTTTATTGCTATCCATTTGTTCTTACTCTTCAGGAAAAGCATAATGAACCAATTAATTTACAGAAACTCAAAGAAAATAAAATACATTAAATTTTAGCCTAATACTAGAGAGCACTTTTAGAAAGTGAAAATAAAATTATCAAGTGTGAATAGCTACTCCGGAATTCAGAAGTTATGTTTTTTAATCCCAAAAAAGGGATTTAAAGTTCAATACATCACAGAAATATATGTTTATCATCTATACCATTGAAGTATAACTTATATCTATTGCATATGTTACTTTTCTTCCTGGAGACTAATAAAATGGGATAAAATTAAGTGTACTGATTTTGGGTCGGGTAAAGTTAATTTTCTTCATAGTATGTGGTAGGGATTTGTGATGAAAACAGTGTTGTTAAATCTATTTAAGTTTTTGTCAAGCAGCACTTGCACAGAGTTAAGGCTTTTTCTGCCTCTCATCCCACCAGAGATCAGGCTGGGGGTGCACAAGGAGTTAGGAGGGGACAGAGCCAGGACAGCCAAAACCAACTGACCACAGGGATATTTCATACCATAAGGCACCATGCTCAGCATACGAAGAGAAGGGAAGAAGGAGGAAGGGGGTACTTCTGAAGCCATGACTTTTTGTCTTCCCATGTGTCCTAGGGTAACTTTATGATGCCTGTATCCCCAATCGTCTGTTCTGTTTGTGCTGTATATTGAGTCCTGTGCCTTTAAGACTGGTTCTAAGAGCAAGGAGAAGCGCGGAGTTTGTTTTGAGAAAACTGCCTGACTCCTCCACATTCTTCTGCGGACGGCGTGTTCGGCGGAGGCTTGGAGAGACTGCAGGACAGAGATTTTTTTTTTTTCTTTTGGTTAGTTTCAGCTAGCTAGGGCAGAGAAGTTCCCTGGACTGTTTTTTTCCTTTTTCTTGGAACTGTTTAAACCTGCTCTGGACTGAAAACCCAGGGGAGCACTGGGGGCTGCACCTGCGGCCCACCGGGGCCTGGAGCTCGGCATTTTCCAGCAGCGCCGGAGGGACTGGGACTGAGGAGAGACTGAGAGAGAGAGCCGAGCTACACCCACGGCAAGGACTTTCTCAGTTTGCCATCTCACTTCAGAAGGAGAGGTTTTATTGTTTCATACTATTCATTCTTTATACTTGTATGCACTTCATTTGTTTAGTAAAATAGTTTTTTCCACTTTTCTCCAAAAAGGTTTTTTTTTACCGGACTGGTTGGAGGGAGGGGCCACTTGGGTTTGCTTCCATAGAGGGATCCTCTACAAGGGTTTTCTCCCAAATTTGTCACAAACCAAGACACCATGCAACCAAGAACAAGCATTAGGAGGAGCAGCTGAAGGAGCTGGAGCTCTTCAGCCTGGAGAAAAGGAGGCTCAGGGGAAACTTTATTGCTCTCTTCAATTACCTTAAAGGAGAATGTAGCCACCTGAGGGTCAGTTCTTCTCTCAAGTCACAAGTGAAAAGACAAGAGCAAACAACCTCAAGTAGCACTAGACAAGGTTTAGATTGGATATCAGGGAAAAAATATTTACTGAATGGATTGTCAAGCGCTGACAGCACTGAACAGACTACCCAGGAAAGAGGTGGAGTCCCTGGAGGTACTTAAGAGATGTGTAGATGTGGCATTTGGGGATATAGTTTACTTCTGGATTTGGCAGTGTCAGGTTAATGTTTGGACTGGGTTTTGGCGATCTTTTCTAATCTTAATGATTCTGTGATTCTACGGTTCTGTGACAGTTACACATGAAGGAACTCTGTGTGGTTCTTTATCATAATACAATTCAAGAATTCATTTCCTTTTGACTTCTCTATTTCTTATCCTTGAAAAAGTTTTAGAGAAAAGTAAGACCTGAGAAAATAAAATAAATCCTACTTACTAAATGAATAAATGTAGCTTAAACACACTTTGATGATAAAAGTTCATTGATTAACTTTCTTATGTATATGTACATGTATGTATGACACAATTACTATGCATTAAACAGAAGTTTAAGATGACTGTCATGCCCCAAATAATCAAGATCTGATGCAATGAAAAGTTAGTATCTTTTTATTTTTCTACTTACCTACTAAATTTTACAAGGAGTCTCTTCTAAAAAGGGAACATCTTAATAAAAGAACTAATGAACTATATAAATAAATGAACTATATAAATTAATTCCAAAATAAAGAATAAAAAAATTCCCTTGAATTTCACTTAATAATTTTCTTGGATTTAGCTAACTAAGATCAGTCCAAGAAACCCTTTGCCTATCTAAAAAAAAAAAAAAAAAAAAAAAAAAAAAAAAAAAAGTTGTGTGTATGTGAGCCTGTACTTGATTAATCAAGCTGGTTTAATGATACAGGATGTTGCTGAACCTCTATTCAGAGAATTTTATAAATAATTTTTTCAAACTAAATTATTTAAATAATAATTTTCACCTTTGGTCAGACCTGTATCATGGTGTTCTGTTACTTGTCTATGGCCTGATATCTCCTGCCTAATCTTTTTCTTTAACTTTGTTCCAGAGGAATTTGGATTAAATGAGTTATAGTCATGCCAATTCTACCCATCTAAGGATGTTTTGAAAACTGATAGT
Source organism: Hirundo rustica (assembly GCF_015227805.2). NCBI lineage: Eukaryota > Metazoa > Chordata > Aves > Passeriformes > Hirundinidae > Hirundo > Hirundo rustica. Next base: position 81,846,064 of record NC_053451.1, read on the forward strand.
GAAGTCTATGTATAGGTCACTAAAGTATGAGGCGACATTTGGCTAAAACAGTTTGAATAGCCTTTAATATTTTTTTCCCTTTAATATTCAGTGAAAATATTAAAAAAAATAGGGATTATGTGTTTTCTGAAGAAATATCTGAGAATGAAAAAAATTGAAGTAGATACAAGTAGACAGAGGAGAAGACTTAAATACATAAGGAGAAATTTCTTTTCTGCCCTCATTGTGTCTACTATCTGAGTGCCTAGTACTTACTAAACCTTGAAAACAAAGCTCAACAGCATTCACAATCATCATCATCATCACCATCTATCTTGGGGAGCCACAAAAAATATTAAATAATTAATTCCCCTCATCTTTTTCTTTGTGCAGAGATTTCCTTTCTCTAATTGGGGGACTCAATGGAATCTCAGAACTGAAAACTGCAACCAAAAGAAATATAAAGTTCCATTTATACTATCCAAGCATGGCACTTCCACATACTTTCTCATCATTACCCTGAAATACAAATTTTAACATTAAAAAAAAAATGTAGATGAGAGAAGTTGGAGAGAGGTTATTGTAGTTGTTTTTCATCTGGCAATGATACTTTTGACAACTAGCAGTTAAATCTCACTTTCAGAAAAAGGAAATGCTTTCTAAAAACACTGGCCCTGCACAGAAGTGACCTGGTGTACTTTTGGAAAATATGTGTAGACTGGCCACCTGTACCCTATATTTAACAAAATATTCAGACCATATTAGGGCTCAATTTTGCAGTGACTTACTTTTGCTGAAGCAGCACAAATTGATTCGGATATTATTTATATTTCATTAAATAACCTCTCTAATAATGTTAAAACAGGTGAAAAATGACAATAACTAATAATAAAAAAACCCACACGTGCGGGCTATTTAGAAATGTAAAAGTTATTTTTCTTTTTAAGTTCTCATTCAGATAATGTGTACTCTAACACACAGCCCAAAAATATTTACTCAAACTTACGTGCTAGCTCTGAAGAAGGCAAAAAACAAACCCAAACAAAATAGTTTAATAGACTCAATATTGAGAAAATTTATGCATATAAAAGGTGTTTGCTTTCAGTTTTCCCGTATTTCTTTACATCCAGTATGTTTTCTTGTTGACTGTATGTTTCTTCTATCCTCAGATGAAACAATATTTACTTAGTGCAAAATATTTGCATTATGCCATTTTGAAAGGCATTATCTACACACAAATAAATATGTCAATCATAGTACATTGGTGCTAAAATCTGTACAGAAAGGTGACTTCTATTTCAAAATTTATTTATTTCAGTTTCTTATGACCCTTCTTTACAGGAACTCAAATGAAATTTCCTTTCAACGAATCACTCTTACATTGAAATAAACATGCATATATGAGTAGCTGTAGGATTTTTAATATATCAGTTGAAATCTTCAGGTAAACAGGTAATAGAGCACAGACCAAGCTTGATTTTAACTAATGTAAGACTGAAAACAAAAACAAGGCAGGCAATTATAGTTCTTGGATAAAACAAATTAATTTTCATTATTACCCCATATTTTGGGACATTTTATTTGAAGAGGGTTCTAAACATTAGAGTGGGGAATGTTAAACTGTCCACTTAGGAGTAGTCTCTTGATAAAAAGTTTTTAAAATTGGGCTTTTTTAACAGTATAAAAAAATTGAAGTAATTTTAAGTGGGAAAAAAAAAAAAGAAGGATAAAAAATCAAAACCACCACAAAACTTAGGGTTTATGTACTACTGATAGCTATTTTTGTCTTGTGTTTTGAGCCTTAAGTGTATTTTGGGCTAGTCAAACTTGATTCCCAGATGAATTTAAAGGAATTAAAACTCTCACTTTTCATAAATGGTCCTTTTACATCTGATTATGTAATATCTCCATGCATATTTCACAGAGAGCTCCTGTCCCTATATTTATGGAGACATTCTTTCTGTTTTCTAAAGGATACTTCAATGACATACTTCAAGTATGACTTGTCCATGCACTGACTGGCAACTTAAAAGTCAATAACTTGCTATTGTCTTGGTTCAATGAAGATGGTTTTTCTTCAGACTCCAGCATTAATAGTAAAAATAAAAAAATAATCTCTAATACTTAATGGCTCATGGGTGAGGGAAATAATTACCTTTATGTTGAGTTGAAATGTCTTAATATGTGGCCTAAGCAATCATAAATATTTAAGGATGTGATTTCCTGTTAGTTCCTTTTTTTTTTTTACACAACAAGTATTGAGAGGCAAGAAAGGACTGTTGGAGGAATAGAGGAAAAAAATACAGCAACAAGATGACTTTACTCTCCATTACAAATATCTGTTTCATAGGGAATGAAAAAATTATAATTTTCCACAAACTGTTTCAATTAATCAGCCAGTATCAGTATTCAGTATGGATACTGTGGTATTTACGTGTTTTCCACATAATATCTTACAACGTGATAGTTAGGACAGATATTTAGAATGCAGTTAGGAACTGGTATGAATTTTCCTACAACTGAGACTAATTGAAATTGATTCTGTGCTTAATTTTACTTTAATTACATTAAAATAATATTTTTAAATTTGATTAAAGGTGTTTGCCTTGTTCCTGATATTTTGTTCACCAGTAGATATAAGTGCAGTAGTAGTACATGGCGGAAATCCGAGCAACTTGAAGTAGCTAAACCAGATGAAATAAACTTTTGTGATTCTAGTTTTAGAGACATACACTGAGTCTACTTATTTGATTTCTCATAAATTCCTTCATTATTTTTAATCAAAGAGGCATAGCTACAAAGATTACATCCTTTAGTAACAAATATCCTGGAAACATAAGTAAAAAAATCCAGTGCCTCTAGGACTCTTTTTTTTTAATGTAGGGATCCATTTGAGTGCCTTAAAATGAGTATTGCATGTTTTTTATTTCTAGTCAGCTAGACAACCTAGTTAGAATCAAGTATGAATTTTTCTAGAATAGAAGAATGTATCCATCCATGGTTTTTATGGCAAATGGTTAGGTCTGTAGCATTTCTTCCATTTGGTTTGGATTCTTTTGGAGGAAGATTGGAATATTTTTGATTGTTTACATCAGAACTCACAGAGGTTTGAAACATAATCAGGATTGGGGTGGACTGAGAGAAGAACAGATCTGAGGAATGGGCACTGGGTGCAGTGAGTCACACAGGAACCTTCAGCAAGCCCAGGCAGGAAAAACATCTGGGGCTGCATCAGCAGGAGCATCACTAGGAGAGAAAAGAAAAATTTTATCTGCCTCATCTAGCACTCACATATGCTATGTCCAGTTTGGAACCTCCATTACAGGAAGATATCAACATACTGTATTACAGTTAGTGGAAAAACACCAAGATGATAGACTGGAGTAGCTTCCCCACAAGGAGGGGCTAGGAGAGTGAGGTTTGTACAGTCTGGTGCAGCAATGGCTTTGAGGCGCCTCACAACCACACCCCTGAAGCAAGAAGGTGACTGTGAGTACAATTTCACTCCTCATAGTGGTTCATCGTGACAGGATGAGGGACAACAGGCATAAATTTAAACCAAAGAGCTTCAGGCTGGGTAGGACAAGTTTTTTTTTGCAAGAACTGTTAAGAAAAAGAGAGATTACCTGGAGAGGTCATATTGGTTCTGTCCTTAGATATTTTCAGAACTGGCTAAAGTCCTCAAGATCTGACCTAACCATGCTGTTAACAAGAGGTTGGCTCCAAACTGAATCATCCTAGCTTCCTAATGAAGAGAATAAAATTGTGGACATTGACTAATTGTGGACATATCCTAAAATAAGTAGACAGAAATTAGAGTGAACTGACTTGTTTTGTCATATACACAGACTTAATTATTCTTTGCATTCACTAGTTAAAAGAAACTGTATTTTAGCTTAACAATTTAATCTCTTGAATATCTAGTTGTAAAACTTCTTGCATATCTTAAACAGTGATACTTAAATGAAGATTGTGGGAGCTATTCCTGCAGGTCCTGATCTGGGACCCAACACCTGCAGCTGGCATAGGGACCAGGGTTAATGGTCTATGGTATTCTCTCTCTTGTGTGGGGTGGTTTTTTTTGTTGTTTTTGTTTTTTTGGTTTTTTTATTGCTTGTTTGTTGGTTTGGTTTTGTGTTTTGGTTTTGTGGGGTTTTGTTTGTTTGTTTTGTTTTTTGTTTTTTGGTTTGTTTTTTTTTTTTTGTCATGAATTCTTCATCTTGTACTGTAGCTAAACTATTAAAAACTGTTTTATTATAAAAAGCTCTAATGTTTTGAAGTTTTTATACTGGAGCTTGGGTATTCAAAGATAACTTTGATCAGACCATTTTTTTCTTATCATTGCAAAACCTCTGAATTGTTTTTTTTTTTTTTTTCCCAGTGAAAGTTTGCCTAGAAAAGTGTCTTGTTTAAAGGCTGATTTTAAGCAGGTTTTACTACACTTTTTAAAGTTGGTTCTTGATCCATGTTTATTGCTTTCATACTAACAGATGTTGCCATCTTCAAAGGTTAAAATTGGGATAAGTATTATAATATAAAAAACCCCAACAACTAACAAGTAGATATATACCTTTTACTGAAAAAAAAAATCATTGTATCATAAATTTTATATAAAAATGTAGAAGTTTTTATTATGATATTGAAAATTCATATGCCTGTACAGCTAACTTACAAGCTTCTATTTACCTTTAGAACATGCTCTCAGCAGTTACCTAGTTTTTAAATTAAGTTCAGTTAAGACTAGTCAAGACATCTGAAATATGGACAGACAACCCAATTTTGTTAGGAACATTTATGAAGATTTTGTATGGAACTTTTGAAAAGAACTTTTGTCCCACCAAAAGCATTTTTTGATAGACTGATCTGAACAATCTATTAATACATGTTTTAAAGAGAGAAACTCGCAATATAATAGCATTCATCTTTTTCATTTGTGATGGTTAAGTCACAAATGAGCAGAATGTAACAAGAGAGTTGTTAAGTGTTTGAAGCAAAAATCTGCACAGTAATATTGCTGCAAAATTTAAATTGGCTGTAAGTTTTTCTTAGGGGCAGGGAGTTTAAGGAACATCTGGAGATTCTGAAATAACCTGCATTCATTTATGTTATTTAAGTTGTAAAATCATATTCAATCTTGACCCACTCAGGAAATCTAACATAAACGTCCTGCTGATTTTGACAGTCATACAGCAAAAACACCCTCTAATGAGTATTTAATAGTCACCAAAAGTTCTGCATTAAGTACAAAGCCCTTTTGATTACTTATTCCACTAATTTAAAGTAAATGCTTTTACAGATGGCATCTGTTAGGACACAGAGCGTGTGTTGCATTTATATGTAGTCATTGAAAATAAATTCCAGCTTTGGTTTAAAGACTGTACAAAAAAGATCAAACACAAAACACTGAGTAAACATTTACTAGTGATATATTCAAAGCTCTTCATAAAAGCTTATCCAATACCAGAATACAATACTCAAAGTATATGAAATAATTCAGAAATGCTTTGGCAAATTAGCACCTTAAGAAAAATGGCTGAGACAAAGTAATTGAGCTCTTCCATTTTGTTTATAATCTTCCTTGGGGGGCAACAATATTATATTTCACTACCCCTTAAAACTGTATTACCTTTTGAATAAAGGGAAAAAAAAATTCCAAAATTTAGCTACTAGGGATTAATGGGAGAACAATAATGACTTAAATTTAAATGGGGGAAAAAAAGAGAGAAAAATAAAGTGATTATCTACTTTTTAAAGAGGGATATGGGTAATATTATTTTTTTGGTTATAACCAAGAATTTAATCAAAAAATGTCATGCTAAATTATGCATTCAAAACTGTGTAAATTAAGAATGATAATGTCAATCTACAAACGTGTCCCCAAAGACCAAATATTTAATGGTTTGAGGTTTATAAAGAAACATTTTCTGCATATTTTAGAACAAAGAGATATTGAGGGCATATTTATAAATTAAAAAAAAAAAGTGTTTTTAAAGAAAATGTCAGTTAATTTAAATGCGACAAATGTAGCTCTATTTTATGGTTATTTTCAGTACTGACTATTAAAACATTTATGATTAATTTTAAGAGCTATTAGCATTTCAACAGTGTGTGTGCTGTCACAAAAAAATTACCAAGTGAATACTAATTTCAGATTATAACTACAAAAATTTTAGGGAAAAAACCACAAACTTTATAATAGAATATATATTCCTCCAAGCACCCAAAATAGGTTAAATCTTACTCAACTATCATCTTGAATCAAGACCTTCAAATTTAATAATTGTTATCACAATTGTGAAATCTCCAATCTCTACTTGTCCCTGCGTCCCAACATGCAGATCTATGGGCTTTGGCCTTGTTTCAACTCCGAGGAAAGTGTTACACTTTTTATGCTACACTCCACGTTGTTTCACCTGTCCATCAAGATTGAACATCACCTGAGCTTTGTCACTTATTGTGCGCCTAAATTTGCTTTAGTGAAAATATGAGCATTGAGAAACATGAATTTGTTTGTTTATGTGTGTACAGTATATTAACAAAGTTGTCAAGTTTTCTACCAACGGACAGTCAGGATGCAAATAAGACGCCCAACTGAAACCAGAAAACAATAACACTCGGTTTCAATAATTTGAATGAGGTCTGTGTTTCTCTTCCTCACTTTCAATAAAACTACCTCTCCTAGAATGCCAAAGAAATAAGAAGAGATTATATTGTTATGTTCAGATAGTAATTACTGCTCCAGAATTCACCTGTAATTTTTATCTTGTTGTTACTAGAATTAATTATTTGTAAAATTACCCACATTAACTACTGCAGTAAAAAATGCAGTTACAGGCAACTCCAGAAATAATTATTCTAGATTATTGCTATATGTTCACTGTGATAACTGAGCCAGGTAATCAGCCAGACCAAGGTTAATGCAAGAAAAACATTTCTTGCATTCCTAAGAAGGTTGCTCTTTCCCATGAAATTTATTTATTGTGGGTTGTGGGAGGCAATATTATTAACTGAGGAAAGCACAAGGGAGAAAGAAGATACTCTCTTTCCTTTCTCTATAAAGGTAAATAACAGTAATGAAGGAGCTGATGAACACAAAAGATCACCCTTATAAAGAAAATTTAACAGATAGCAATAGCCCATATTTCTTTTAATTTCTAACCAGTATGTTCATAATATGACTCTGAAAAAACTACACCTTTTGGGAGAAAAAACTCCAAAAAGGTGTAGTTTTACTCCCAAAAAGTAACTCACTGCCCAAATCTGTGTTTGGTCTTTGTCAGTTTGATTTCGCTAGAACTATTTTAGTGGTAAGATAATGATCCCTGTGGACTGTAGCCTATATTTTTTTTTTCATCTCTATGAACCATTAAGTTTCATGGAACAAATACATACCACAGGAGCGCCTTATTGCCAAGATGGTTTTATTCCAGTTGCCTTGTCTAAGGTGACAGGTTCAATGCAAACTATTGGTAATAGAAGGCCCAGGATACACAGCAGTGTAAACTAAGACTGTACAGACAGAAGTTTCAATGCTTTTCTCTTTTAGCTGATGATTGCAAAAAACAGATACAGGAAATTATCAAATTAGAACTTTCCACCACATTTGCATTACCTCAGTTTTAGGAGTCTACTTCCTAAGCCTTACCATTTAAACATAATTGAACTTAACTTTGCCCTTGATATTTTCATTAGAAATGAGACTAAGTACATAGAAATAAAATAGATTTAAGACAGTGTTGCAGGAGAAGCAAGTAAATTTTAATAACCCCTTGGTATTGGGATTGTGTGGCAGCATTCTGATGAAAGAGAGTGCCAGGGATGACTTCCATAAGTAGCTGATAGAAGTTTTCCTCGTCCAACAAAAAGTCAATGCCAGCCAGCTCCGAGACAGACCTGCCACTGGCCAAGGCTAAGCCCATTGGTGACGGTGGCAGCACCTCAGGATCAGCAGATATAAGAAGGAGGTGGAGGGCAGGGTTGCAGCAGGGATTTTGTGTGCAACAGCAACTGCAGCCAGAGAGAGGAGAGACAATATGTTAGAGAAACAACTCTGCAGACAACAGGGCCAGTGAGGAAGAAGGTGCCCCAGGTGACGGAGGTGACAGAGCAGATGGACTGTGCTAGGACATTGGACTGGGCCAAAGGTCTCCTGTCAGCAGATGGATTTGGGGATGAGCCGGGGGCATAAAAAGTAACTGCACCCCAAGCTTCAGAGTGTTCTGTCCTTTGCCCTTTGACAATGTTTGAGGCTTTTTGAACTTGTTTCTGGAGTCCTTTGCTTGCCCTTGTGTCTGTCCTGCCTCCCTGTGTCCCTGAACAGTGTCCTGCCTACTCCATCTCTACATCCATGCCTGAGGCACCTGCGTCCTACCCTGCCTGCCTGCGAGCCTGCCCACAACCATGATCCTCGCTGTGACCCTTTCCAGGCTCCTGGACCTCCTGCCCGAGTACCCCTCACCTCATGTCCTGTTGCCTGTCACCACAGGAGCCATGCCCAGGCAGGCACAGCCCTGCCTCAGGGCATTGACGGCACTCCTTGACCTCCGGTGGTAAAGCCCTCTTTTTCCCTCTGTCTCTGCTCTCTCTTTCTCTACCTCCCATTTTCCTTCCTCTTTCTCTGCCTTCTCGTGCCCTCTTTAGTAGAGTAACTCCTTTTATTTTGTCTTTTCCCTACCAGTAAACAGTTCTCAGATACAATGCATGCCTTGCATGGCTTAATTTCATTCTCAACCATCCATTATTAAAAGAATTCCTTGCAGTTCCCAACATTGGAACGTGACAGGTGGGCATCCAGCATCCAGGCAGGATCAGCCCAGCAGTCAGATGTGTTATTAAGAGCAAATAAAAAGTCTGTGTGGAATAGAATGTAACAGTGACTAGAAAACAAAATTGTAGTCCTACACATCAGGAAGCATAGGGATAAAATGAGTATTGTGAAAAAATCAAGATGGTTCAGCCACAAAGGAAAAATTAATACAAATATCAAAACTTCTTTGCTATATAAATAAATAAAGAAGAAGCAAATGATGCCAAAATATAGTAGAGATTATAAATAATCTGCATAGTATTTAAAACTTAAGAGAATGCGTATTTCACTTTTCAGTAAGACTGAAGGCATGGCACATCAAGGAAAAGGCAGGTTAACTCATGGGATTAATATGTGAAAAAAAAATTTAATTACATCTTTAGTGAAAGCAAAGTTTCAAGATCTCAGAGTAAATGGGATGCTATGATATTTAGTGCAGGAAAATTGGGAAAAATGATATAGGAAATTATAGACTGAGAAACAAGGTATTTTAATAAACCTGTCTTTATCAAGAAATAATAGAAAATGGAATATCAATATTTACTTAATGGAGATGTGATTGAGTAAATTGAAGGATCATTAACCTGATATAGGTTTTATTTAAGCTTTTAGAGCAAATGTTGAAGTATATGATAAAGACAGCAAAGAAAATGGAGAACAGAGCATGTTGCAACACAAATTTAGCAAAGTATCTGATATTATACTACCATGTTTACTCCCTGGTTATAAATATTTTCCTAGCAAAGGAAACATGGTTCGTTAAAGTTTGTTCACAGCAAAAAAAAATTAATAAGAGTAATCTTAACAAGCATAATGACTATTCCATTCTTCCCCTAACAGATGAAAACTGAATAATACCAGTGGATAGAACCATGTGGAACCAATGCAAAGACTTTCCTAGATTTAGGAAGAGAATAGTGAAATACAAGAAAGAAGATTAAAAGAAAAATCACAAAGTAGAGCCTAGAAGGAAAGAATTGTGTGATTCTAAATATGTTTAAATGGAACATGGTCCATCTGCTTCCTAGTATCTATTCACATCTTAAATATGACTTGCAACATAAAAGTACTTGAACACACCATCTTACCACTAGTTTACTCCAGGTACTTCTATGGTTTTAAAAGCTTTCTTTTTGTTAAAATTTTTCTGTCACCCTGCCAAGGACCCAATTTTGAACCTTTTACCCACTTCTCATATCACCAGTTGTCAAATCACTCAAGCAGTGAAATAAAATTAAAATAATCAAAGTTAAATATAGCAAAATGTTTTTAGACTGTATTGAAGGTTGTTACTTGTTCTAAGTTTGAGGAAATATTCATATTTAAGAGCTTGTTTGATTTCACTATATTTGTAGTTTTCATTAAAATTATTGTGAACTCAAAAGGAAATTGGGGAGATATTAAGAACATTTCTTTGTTGACTGCTGTTGAAAGTTTGCTCACATCCTTTTGCCTTTGCTTAGGTTCCTCTGACTGCTGATAACCAGGGGTAAAAATGCAACCTTCATAATATTAAGTAGAATGTCTTAAATTTAGACATTCAAATTTAAGGTAATCTGTCTCTGTTCCATGACAATCAAAGAATACATACAGGATCTTTGGATGACTATTCTCCTTATCCCAAGACAAGTGGATACAGCAGGTCTGTTGAGAAAATGAGATTGATGAGGTGAAAAAAAATGTAGAAACCTGCATATTGTTGTAAAAAACAAGTCATATCTTAGCATAGTTGAACATGGAGCTGGATATTTGTGTGCTTTATTACACCAAGGGTTGAGGTGTTGTATTAAAATTGTAAGTCTAAAAATGGTCCAGAGGAACACAAAACAAATAATTGAGAAAGCAAACTAAAATTCATTAACCTAAAAAGTAGAATATCACAGACTTCAAACAAATAAAGTATTTCTGAAAGGCAAAATGAAATACTTCTTCCTTTGAATACACAAAAGGTAAGACTTGGTGTTGAACCTACACTGAATAAAAATCAGAAACTTCAGGCTTGAACTGTGAAACACTTTCTAGTGGTTTAAGTAATGATGTGAAAGAATAGATTTTTTGAAGAAGAGATAGTTTTGAAATTTTGGAGATAAGAAAGTGAAAATACCTTACCAATATCTGCTTTTTGTCAGAGGGAGCAGGTGGATAAGATGCCTTCTTGAAATAATTTACAGACAATGTGACTTGAAAACAAAGTATGTTGGTGAGATGACTGAGCCCCACAGTATGATGATATCATATGAGAGAGAGAGATTTTCTACTGTATTTCCTCAGAGAAATAGGTAAAAAAAAACCCACAAAAAAACCACACACACACAAAAAAAAAAAAAAAAAAGAAAGAAAGGAAAAAAAACCACCACACTTACTTGGTGCCATTATTTGGACTCCACCGGGAACTCTATGGACAGGTCAATTGCTTGTGTTCCAGAATGGTTATGTGAGATGGGAACAAGAAAACGGAGCCCTGCTGGGATCCTGGCACAATAAGGAAGAGTAAAGGTATATCTGCTTGGAAGGACACAGGTAATAAGTTTATATTTACTGCAGGCTGACAAGAAATTATCTCCATGAAGTATGGACAATTAAGGGAAATAGATAATTATGATTAAAAACCAAAACTCCGATGTTTTACAAATACAATCAGGACAATGTTCTATATTTCGTTATCTGAAAAACCCCTGTACCAGTTGCAGAGGTCTTTCTTTCCCTCTCAGGTGTGTAGGTGGATCACTAGTCACTTTGGTGTTTGCTTTGGATCATCTCATTAAACATTTACTATTCAATATTCACTGTATGTACAGTCTAGTGAGTAAAAAATTAATTTTCAGTTTTACACTGAAAATGATACTTTTTGATTTCACAGTAACTGGTTGTGCCTTCTTCGACTTAAACTTCTTACAGGTAAAGCTTATTATTAGAGTGCATTTATTGTACATAATTAAATGTTTTCATAAAATATCCTATCATAGGTAAACTAGCTAGAAGCTACTGTAGATTTCAGAATATACTATAATGTAAACAATAATAAGAAGTGTTAAGATGATTTGAAATAGTAAATTGAAATATGCAAATACACAACTTAGTCAAAGATGTCAGGTTCATGAAACTCAGGTTTCCTGAAAATGGCACCTCTCAAAATTGCATTTAATAAAATAAACACTACATCCTTGTGCATATTCATAGAATGATAGAAATGTTTATGTTGCAACAGACCATCAAGATCATTGATTCCAACTGGTTATCTTACACTACCAAGTCCAACACTAAACTATAACACTAAATAAATGCCACGTCTACACATCCTTTAAATGCCTCCAGATACAGTGACTCAATCTCATCCCTGGGCAGCCTGTTGGTTCCTTGAAAACCCTTTCAGTGAACATAGTGTCTTAAAAATCAACAACGACTATTAAAAATAATGCCCAGTCATAAAAATAACTTTTCCATTAATTTGGAGGTTTATCATTCAGGTATATCACATAGATGGACTGAAAAAAAAATACTCCTGGATTTCTTGTATTGCCACAGGCATTAAACATTTCTTAAAATAATTTAAGTGGGAATTAAGTACTATATGTCAATAAAGATTGATATGAACTCCAAGATGAAAAAATACCCTGCTGTATTTATTACAGCATACATACATGTACAACTCTTAACTAGTAAATAATATCTTTAAGCAAGACATTTTCACTGGAAAGTATTTCAGTACACTTACTTCTTAGTGGTAGAGAAATTCAATGTATGTGACTCTTGTAAACAGCTGTCTTACTTCTTCCCATATATTAAAAATTCTTTCAGACTCATTTGAGAAATCACATGTCCTCTTACATCTGGAAAGACCCAGAGACACTCCACAGTTTGTGAAAATGTGATGGAAAATTTTACTTTTAATAAAAAATGTAGTGGTGATTCTTCACAACTTTACAAATAAAAAGAAGTCAATGAAAATATACATATATATACATATATCATACATACATCTACATCTACATCTACGTCTGCGTCTACATCTACATCTACATCTACATCTACATCTACATCTACATCTACATCTACATCTATCCATCTATAGAAAGAAATGGAAGAAAAATTGGAGGAATACATACTTTGGAGAGAAAAAATATTTCCAGTGAAGAAAGGCTTCTTGAAATAAATTTGAAACAAATTTGGCTGTGTAGGAATACATAAGGAAAAGGAACCACAGGAGGGCATTTGTAATCAGGAATTCATCTCAGTTTTAATGAGGGGAAGCAGTAGACAAGACAGGTCTTTAAGTCACCACCTCCACACCACCTCCAAGACTAAAGGAAGACAAAAACCCCAGAAAATACATACCAGATTAATTTTATAATGGATTTTTTTTTTTTTTTTTTTTTTTTGAGAAAACAGTGAGGTTGCAAAATAGTCGGAAGTGCAATAAAACATGAGGCACTTACTGTGAAATCCAGGAAATTACCTATATGGGAGATGGAATGATTGAAGACAGATCAGAAAAGGCTACCAAAGTCAAGAACTGTAAGAGGAGAGAGGACCAATGATCATGATAAACATCATTAATCTAGTTAACCTTTTTACAATACATCATTCATATTAGAGATGGCAATTTTAGGCAAATACTTATTTCATGAAGAGAGATTCACCATGGGAGAAAGGATAGATGACAATGTCATAAAAGGTTCTTGTACGAGAGTCCTCAAAGAGCAGAAGTAGTGAAACTGCGAGCAACAATGACTGCAGACAAAATGATCTTAAAATGTTCAGAAAAATTAATAACAAAATTAAAAGACAAAATAAAGGGTTATAGGCAGTTTAAGAACATATACATTTTATGAGTGGCATTTATTTGATTTACTTTTCATTTTTCAGCTGTATTTCCCAAGAATCTTAACATGAAGCTTCTAATTCTTGTGTGCAAAACATTGGTATATATTGAGACTGTTCCTAGCTCAACCAAGGTCCTAACCCTTTCTTCTGGAATGAATTTCACTCCATAACACTAACAGGTCTTTGAAAGAATTCTTTGTTTTCTATTATACTGTGCATAATTTCTTGAATTTTACCCTGACATGAATTTTTAAATTAAATTAACATCACAAATTATGCCCTGAAGAGTAACTTATTTGACCCATTTGTGAATAAAATATTATTATTTTGATGTACATGATTGTATTGTTTTAAAATTTTATTTCAAACATTTTACATTTCTAAAGGATTTTTTTCTTTTTACATCCATGACCTTAAGGCACCCTGCCTGCTTTTCCTACCAATAATTTCACTGAAAGTAATAGACATATAAAGGGTGAAAAAGCCTTCAGCAGTGTTGCCACTTGAATAAGTTCTTAAATCCAGAAATAAAAATAGGCATGTGCACACTCTAAATGTTATTTTTAAATGCCCTAATTTCTGTTTGTAGCAATCTGCTTATAAATTTAAATCCTAACCTCAAATAACTCTACAATAAATTTTTCAAATAGATGTATTCTGTTCAATGTTTTGTAAAGACATTTACTAGAGAGACAAATATTTTTTAAACTAATTTTATGTGGTATTTTATTATTAATAAATTCTTGGGTACTCATTATTCTGTATTTCAAAGGTATTTTCAGTTTTCCTGAAGAAGTTGAGTAGTAAGGCTTATTTCTTTATAGACATATTTCAATATTATTTTCTGAATTGTTCCACAGATAATCCTTTTTTTAAATTGTCACTGAACCTGGAACAGCTGTGCTATATCTCTCTGGATGTGTCATCCTTCTCTTATCACCAGGAATAGTGAATAAGAAGGTCAAATAAACTTATACTTTTGGCAGAGCAGAAATAAAAAGTAAATAATCAATATTGTTGCTAAATACAAAAACTAATGAAAATAATTTTAATGGGTAAAGGGACTCACAATTATAAATACTGTGGACTGCTACCTAGAACTAGATTTTGGCTGTCCTTTCTGCTCTTTGTTTCCTGAGCTGAGTTGCAAACTTCTATTACTGTTATCCAAATGCCCTTAAGTAACTCTGAGATTATATTATTTGTGAAAGAGAGTTACAGTTTTAACCACTTTATTGAAGGATTAAGAAAAATTGATGTCACATACCTACTTTGAGAGTATGGGTTTTCAAATATCATCTTACTTTAGAAAACCTGACCTGATCAATAAGGTTCATATTGGAAACTTATGGTCAATTATCTTTTTTTAAGATACTAGTGGGTGAAAAAAATGTAGTTCTTAATTCTTATTCTAAGGGAATACAATTGCAAAGCAACTTAAATGTTCATTCAAGTGATTGCAGCTTTGTAGAATTAAAAGCAATCAAATTTTTGACAAATATCTTTGTTTAGAAAAGCCTGTATACCAATTAAAAATCTATGAAATATATAGAATTCAAAAATAATTATCCCATGAGATGATGTCCTGAGAACAGGAAAGATCATCACAGATATGGCAATGCTGTAACATGGCTGCATGACTTATTATCTGGGGATCTAATGGCATTCTGATCTTACAATGCACAGCAGTTCAGAAGCGAGATGATGTTTTCTTAGATGCAGTATAATTTCCAGTGATAATTAGTGCACAAATGTAATAATTTTACTGATAATTTATGCAGGTAACAAATCATCAATTAGAGGCCCAAATATATCATTTATTCATTTCAGTAATTTCTTCTTCAAAACAATTCTAAATGAAAATTTAAAGCACTTTATATAGGTCAATCTTACCAAATTTTTGGAAAGTGTTTTTTTTGCCACTCCATTTGTCTCTTAAGGTAAGTTAAATAGCAGAACAGATACCTATGGAATTCATCCAAATGAAATAAAAAAAAAAAAAAAAATCCCTAAAAGAAAACTGAGTATCAGCATTACTGGAGAAATTCTGAGAAATTGTACTGTTTATCAATGTCAATATTTGTCTCACACAACCTATTTTTACACAGTATCTTCATCAAGAACTTATCAAGGGTTACTCATGGAGGCTTCTGTGGGTTTGGGTCTATGTAGAGTTTTGGGGTTTTTTATATTCCTTACAGAACATGTTCATTTACATTTTCTATCACAGCTAATTCTCAGAGATGTAATAATCTGCTTTTTGTGGAATATTTTATACATTTGTTTTTTGCAACTAGTTATCCACCTTAACTACTGTTATGGGTTAGTACAGTTTGATTTTTTAGTTATAGAAGAATGTAGATTCCACATTCTTCTATAACTAAAAAACTGAACTGTACTAACCCATGACAACTACCAAAACCATTAATCTGCTCTGAAAATAGAACTGCTTTCATTTTAAAGTTCCTTCTTTTGTAGGTATACAGAGAATGAAGAAAATATGGGACATGAACCTGGACTTACTGAGTTGCAATACATCAAAAGGTGCCAGAGAGAAGCCAACCAAATTTAGATCATGTCTAACCTGCAAAAAGGATGAACCTAAATCATAGTTTATAGCCTGCCATCTATTCAGTTACAGATTAAATGCCATGTATTCTTTAGTGTAGTTGTAAAGAATGGTGTACAAGCAACTTCATTTGGATTTATATGGACACATTTAAAAAACAAATAGCTCTAATTTTAATTATATTTTATTAATTAATGTATGAAAATATGAATATTTTAATTAAATTGACCTTTTTTTTTTTTCTTTTTTTTTTTTTTTTCTTGAGAATCTGCCACTTACAAGGTGGGCATACTGTTTCTTGGAGGATTCAATCTCCTGATAGAACGACAGTTTTCTGAAGCTTTCCTCGCATCTTCTCCTGTGTTTATGCTTGTGGATATAAGATACAGTTTCTCCTAGAATTTGACAAGTGTAACCTAGTGCTTCCACAAAGTAGTATCCTTCCGGGAAAAGGGAGGTGACAAATGTGAAAAAATGTTACTATTTTCTTACCTCAATGTCAGCCTCTTTGTAGAAAAAGAAGCATTCAACAGACTTGATTTCCTCTGTTTGGGAGGCTCTTTAAGGGCCCAAGAGCCATAGGAAATGGCTTCTTCAAAAAGATGTTTTAGAAGAATATCTAATTTTCACTGAAATTCTTTTACATAGGAAGTGCTCTGTGAACCTTGGTCTGTAGCTTGCCTCAAACATGCATGTTCAAGAAGAAAAATCTTTTTTTGGCAGGGGGTGGGGTGGGATTGGGATTTATTTGTGGGGGTTTTTGGTTGGTTCGTTGGTTGGTTGGTTGGCTTTTTGTTTTGTTTTGTTTTTGTTAGTTTTTTTTCCTCATTTGAAACTAGGTTTCTCGACTATTATTATTCACTGATTCTGTAGAATCTGCAAACATTTTGAGAGATGCTACGACAGACAAAAAGCATTCAGACCATTCCATCATCCTCACCTTTTTCCTGTGTGTCTATCAATGAAAGCAAAGGTGCACATCAAGAACATAAGTTACTAATGTTTACTGAACTATTCAGTGTGGGAAACATTAGAGATACAGCAAAAATTTTGGTAGCACCAGATGTAATAGTTAATTAGGGGGAAAAAACAACAACAACAACAACAACAACAAACCCTTCAGCATACTTTTATTGCATTTATCCTTATAGAAATTCTTAAATGAGGCTTTCAGGAAAGTCCTTTTTTCATGTTGCAACAAAAACTGACATTAAAGAGAATTTAGTGAAGTAACATTTCTGGAGTGAAATTGACTATTGGAGGTTTGAATACCTCTGAAGTATATTCCATCAGCAAATAAAAAGTCAGCTGTGGTGATGTGACCAGTCACAAATCCACACGTCCTCACATGGCCTGGTTAGAAGGGGAAAATTGTCTGCTGAAAAATAGTAACAGAGAAAGACTGGAGCTGTGAGCCTGGGAACTAGACCTGTCAACCTGAAACACCCTTGAAAAGTGCAGGTGGCCTCTTTGAAGTGCAGACAGGGTGCTTAGGAAACAAAGACATCCTGAGATACCACCATTTAGCGCAAAACCATGGGAGTCTAGTAACAAATCATTGTCTGAGGAGCTGGAAAACAGTTCAAAAAAATATTTTTTTTTTTTTCAGGAACAACAGCAAACATCACCTTTTATTCTCTGTTACAGGTGAGAAGTAGAAATTAGCAACTTTTATTAGCTTCTCAAAGAGAGATATTCTATGCTCTCTTATGTTGCTGTTTTAAAAAGGACTTAATTTTTTTCCAAAAATGCCTCTCTCTCTCTCTCTCTCTCTCTCTCTCTCTCTCTCTCTCTCTCTCTCTCTCTCTGAGACCTTACCAGGTGGGATGTCTGACTGATTCCAGACTCTGTCACATGGATAATTTTTTGAGATTCTGTCTGTTATCTTATTGTTTTGGTCTATCTTCATCTTTTCACCTCAAGGGTCCTCTTGACCTGGGATCAGTTTGTCCCTCACTTTTGGAATTGTTTCCTTTTGAAATTGATTTCAATTAATTTTTGTGGTTTTATATAGTCATACAAGTAATCTCTAATAGTCGTATCTTTTATATTGTTGATAAGCTGGCTTGATGATAAATTGTAGTAGTTTTTAATAGCCTCTAAGTATTTGCTGTTGCTGTTGGTTGTATGACAATATGAATTGATAATATTGATTGATACCATACTATTGATTGATTATATTCTACTGTTTGTTGATAGCAATTTGTAAAACCTTATTCATATTCATTCTATTCATCATAGGTGTACCTGCTACAAGTGATTTTTTGTGACATTGGTGGTGATCTGAAGCAAAGTAGTGAAATATAGAGGATAAAGCTGTGGTTTTGTGTATTGCATCATCCTATGAACTCACAGCCACAACTTCTAAATACCTGAAATTTGGGTAACCCTTTAATTTATGACAAAGAGTCAGATCTCTTATGAACTTTTTAAAGGAGTTGTAAAATATTGCATGAATGCATAACAAATATCCAGACTCTTTATACTGCATTGGATTCATTTACTTATTCTTCAGTTTTCATTAAAGTACAAAACATGGCAAACTTTGTTTAAGGATGTCTTGATTTGTAGTGATGTAAGAGAACAAAACCATTAAAACATGCTAGTGAAAAATTTTCTGCATAATTTACTGTTCATAAATTGACGTGTTTTAGGAGATAAAACTATGAGAGACAGAAATTTCTCTTCTTGATGAGGACAGTCTACCTCTCCTCCCTAGTGAATCTTTCAATCTAATGCTTTTTGAATGGCTTTATATGGTCTAGAGATAGAAATTTTCTGTTCTGCCCTGGGTGTACGATATACTCGAGCAGCTTTTCTCTGGTGGTATATGCTGTGCAGATTTAAAAGCTGTAGATAATGCTTGTTATATGAAAAACAATACTGAAGTGCAAAGAGCATACCTGCTATTTGTAAATAAAAAAATTACTTCTTTGAACAAAAAAAAAAAAGTCACTTGAAGCAGTGTATTTCAGATATATTCTGATTTCTTGAACTATGCTCCAACCAGCACTAGATGGTGTACAGTTGACTTGTTTGCTGAATGAATTTTGCATTGAATGCCAGAAATAAAAGCAAAATGTTTCTTCTGCTGTTTTTACTCTGGTTATAGAAATATCATCATGGCTGTAGTTGGAAGAAAAGCCAGCAGGATATTGAGATGTTAATTAGGAGGAATATGAGAGAAAAATAATCCCTCAAGGCTCAAAGGATTTCAGAGGGACATGTGAATGCTAAAATTTCAGCAAGTGAACCACAAGCTCCTGTGAAGTTGAAAGGGAAACAGGAAGGGAATACCATGAAATGGT
The DNA here is from genome assembly GCF_015227805.2 of Hirundo rustica. Taxonomy (NCBI): domain Eukaryota; kingdom Metazoa; phylum Chordata; class Aves; order Passeriformes; family Hirundinidae; genus Hirundo; species Hirundo rustica. The sequence goes on from NC_053451.1 coordinate 81,865,550, forward strand.
TCTGAAAGAAAGGAAAGTATATTAGAGGAAAAGCATTAAGAAAGATAGTATGGCAAAATGAAATGGAAAGAATTCCAATGGAGACAAGAAAATAATCTAATCTAGAAAAGGCTGTATTTGGAATTAAAAGTTACAGTTTCTCTTGGATGTAACAAGCTCAGAACGGCTATTCAAAATGATATTTCAATTTTGTGTTCAAGGTTAATAATAAAAATGGTCTTTAAGGGTGTTTAAGTATATCTTTATATACTCTAATATTTAGACTGTGACATGTCTTATTTAGTAGTGTTTCTTCTACCTGCTGTATTCTGAAAGGAAAATTAGATGGCAGCTAGTTTGTGGTTATCTTTTAATTAGGGTAACGTGAACTGTATTTTCACAAAATGGAAAGTGTTTTCCATTATTAAAAAAAAAAAAAAAAAAAAAAAATACAGGGTATCTCTGAAAGGTAATTAAAGTTCTACTGACATCAGTTCTTTGGTGCAACAGCTGCAAGTGTAGGAGGCCTGGAAAAGATAATACAGTCCTACGCTGTATATTTTTTGCCCAAGTTCTCTTGATATCGCCCACCTTGTCTACTTTTCTGTTGGATTGCTCAAGTTCCACTAGCTTTCATTCCATGCATTTTACAGCTTATGTTGTTGCTCTTAATAGGACTGATCCTGCATGCAATTTGGTGAAAATCTGAGAGTGTAATTTTTGACATACATGCAAATATATCTAACCATACTAGGTTTATTTCATTTTGAGGTCCTTCAGTGACAAAAAAATGCCATGTTGAAACAATGGTGCTCTTGAATTCTGCCTTAATAAAGTAGTCACACCAATAAAGATGATTTCATGCACATCTCAATTAACAGTGCCAGTGCCTGTGTGAGAATGATCATTTCTCAGCTTCTAAAACCACCACAACTAAATAGAAATTCATAAGCCATGAACTTCATTTAAGCAACAAATGAAAAAATGTCTGATTTTTACTGGAATGGCTGATAATGTACAGTACAGGCTGCTGAAAAATAAGTGGACACCTCTATTTTATATATATGGAGATTCTTGTCTCACAAAAAGACAAAACTTGGCTTTCCTTAACTATTTTTACATGGAAATAAGTTACTAAAGCATGACCATGGAGCACATACACTTGGACTAATTATCTGGAATATTGACAGACTTTGGAACATGAGGATTTAGAAAGCAAATTAATTATTTCTCTTTGTTCTTCTATTCTTAAAGATCCCTTTTTTTTTTTTTTTTTTTTTTTTTTTTTTTAGTGGACTGTTCTTCATGCAAATGGAAGAAAATGGCATCTTCAGAATCATTCATTTTCATCCTAAATTTTTATTGAGTACTAATATCAAAAATGCATTTATATTTCTACTTTCTAGAAAGTCTGATAATAAAGTTAATAAAACATATTCTACATATTAATCTATATTCCACATGGAATGCTTTTTGAAGTTAGTGTTAATCCTTGCAGTAATAAATTGCATTTCATTACTGTTCCCTTCACATTTCTTAAAACTATTTTCTATACAAGAAAGCCATTTCATGACAAAACTGTATTTCTAGCTCTCAGAAAAACAAAAAATACACAACCAAATAATATCCTTTTTTCAAAAACATTGTGGTTTCATTATTTTTATTGATGTTTTGCTTAGTTATTTTATTGGTCTTCACACCCTTTCAATGGATCACAGAAAAGCTACACATGCCCTCTCTTCCCTCATTTTTTGAGGTATCAAGATTTAGTGACTGGGATGACATTCCTCTTGGGAAAGACTATTGTATTTGGCGTTGAGCACGCTGAGTAGCTTTACAGCTCACTCATGTGAGGAGAGGGAGATAGTACTTCTTGGTAAATGTTCTCTCTCAGCCGTGTTCCAGCTACTTTCTGGTCAGGTTGATTCACCCTAAACCCCTTGAATAGAATAGCCTTGATGGTATCTGCAAGACAAAGCAAGCAAATATGGAGTACAGTTCAATTCTAACGAATGTGTGAAAAACAAGTAGGTTGCATTTATAGCAATATCACCCTGTATTTTTAAGAGACAAAACAGTCTAACTCAGATTAAAGAAAAAAACCACTTCTAGTCTTTGCATTACACCAGATGTTGGCTTAATTGGACAAATACTGCCTGTTATGATTACAGCAAAGCAAAGTTACAGTATTGTAACCATGGATGGAAGAGACACTGACACAAATCACCAGCTGGGATAAATCCATAGAGTTCCACTGACATCAGTATATGAAGGTTGATCTTCACAAGCAGAGGTTTTGGCCTATAACTTTGTAATTATAAGAAAGGAGGAGTATATGAAAGGTATTTTCATATTATTAATTTTCAGGCTAGAAAGGTACAAATGAAAATTTTAGCCATCTCCATACATACTGTATTGAGTATCTATGATAAAACTAAATGGGTTATCACAAATTTAAAACTGCAGTTTTAGATTTCCAACCACCATGAGATAAAAAGACATTAAAAACATAGTCAGCATCAGGATTATGCAGAAAAAGTATTGAAAATTTAATCTATTAAGATCTTTTCACATGTCTGAAGTTCCAAAGATAAATCTAATCTTTTTAGACTTTTTAGAAAGCTTTTTTAGACTAAAATTTAACTACAATATTTAATGACACAAAATCAATAAACATCTTATAAATGCCATCATTATAAAACAGTGAAATAAAAATCTCAATGGTCTCACTGACAAATGCATGAAAAGAAAAAAAATCATTGTATGCAAACACAAGAACGTTACAATCTAGTGTTGACATTCACTCTTTAATAAGGAGACTCAGCACTGTATATATGCTGTTTCGAAGGGCTCCTTGAGCTTTTATTATTTTATTGTGAACTCTGAGCCTAGAACCACTTAGCCAAGTAAAAAGATTAGCCAGGGGCCTCCCATTCCTACTAAGGTCTGGTACAAACTGTAGTTAACAGATTATGTTGAAGGGCCCTTCTGTTGGGTGCTTTCATTGTTTCATTGCTTGGAGTACTCCAGCTACAAGACACCAAGCTGATTATAGGCATTGTAAACAGTCTGCCTTGTTTTGAAATTTGTATGTAGGGTAACGAGCATTGTAAACATATGTAAAACTTCACACTAAGTTATTTTAGAGCTGCAGTTCAATGCTTATTAAAATTCTGTCTTTCTGGCCTTTAACAAGCAATGTCATTCAGCTATAGTGATTTCACCGGGGTGAAATATTCCTTATTCAGAAGTGGAAATCCTAAATTCCAGGAACACAATGATGCAAAGGGGTCAAGTTCTCCCTCTGAACTATGTATGTCACTTCTTCTCCCCCAGAAAATGAAGTAGGCATAAAAAAATACAGTTAAACAAAGAAACTGTAGCTGAAATTTAAACTGTCTTTGACTGAGATGACAAAAATGGTTAGAGGAAAAAGCATGCTGTTGCCAAAATGGATTATAATTATAATTTTTATAATTAGCACCATCTTTGAATTTTTAAATACATTTATCTTTCAAAAACATTCAGATCTCTCATTTTCCACAGACCCCCACCCTTCTTTCTCTTTCTGTATAAAGCTAAAAGAAAAATCAAATGTTGGCAGTTACAGTAGCTACATAAGCGTGGCAACCATCCAACATTCATACAGACAGATCTGGAATCATCCTTCCATGTGCAAAAGTAGTTGAAAAAGATTTTAGCACTCTAGACATTTTAACTGTGTAAGATCTTACCCAGTGGAAGGTGATTGACAGCAGTTCTTATGGTTGAAGATTTTAACAGGGAACATGCAGTGTCTAATAAATGGTTCCCCTTGCACTGTTCAGACATTTATTTTTTAGGAAAAGCACCTGCAAAGCACTCTGGGTCAGATGCCAGAGAAATGCTTCATTGTCTTATGTAGATGAGGCTGTCCTCTTGTACAGACCAAGTATATTTACCAAAGTAATTGGTAATTGTTACATAGAATATCACTTCTGCCACAGAAACATGACCACTGGAGATTTAATGAGCTGAACTTGTGTCAGAAAGTAGCAGTTTTATTTACTGCTATGAATCATTTTAAGTATCCATCAGTGTGTAATTTTTACTCCAAGAGGGTAGTTTACATGAGTCAGTCAAATATAATACAACACAGTTTCAAGCATATTTGAGCTCACTAATACTTTCTCACAATTTACTGAAAACTACATTGAGAATATAGATCCCAAGAATGGTTTTTAAAGGGTGATGAATCAAAATAAAGGTATTTTTGAAAGGACAATCACTGTAAGATAAGTAACTTTGGAGTAATAAATTGCTGTCAAAAATTTTGAGACTAGATGCTGCCCTCATTTTCAGTAGTGTCAATCAAGAATAAGTCTTCTGAAGCCAATGCAATTATTTTAAGTTTAAATCTATATATCTGCAAGTGCACAGTGATTCAGTTCTCTCCCTAAATTAGGCAGGGTTTGTTCATGCACTCTTTTTTCAGAAAAACATATATTGAGGTAAATGTATAGAAGTTTTTATTTGAAGAAAGAATTATACATTCTTAAATTACTAGATTATTATAACACAAATTACTTAATTCTAGGTGAAATCCATTCCCTCTGACACTCCCCAATGTACATACACAAACACAAGCCCACGTATGCATGTATAAACAGATGAGCTCCTGCAACAACCTTAGGACATAGGCTTCGCTCAAGGACCACATCCGAGGCTTGAAAGCAAAATAACCATTTTCAAAACCAGAGGCAGGCAAAGAAACACCAGTGAGATTTGTGACGAGTTACAGTAATGCACATATCCCCAGGTTTTGGCCAAAACCTTAGGACTCCCTGTAAGACAGATGTTTACTCTAAGTAGAATAGAAAATCTAGCAGTGGAGTGGATTTTTATTAACATCTTGCATTTTTTTTTAAGCCTAATACAAAATCCTCTCATAGGAAAAATGGAAGGAAAGCTTATATAAAACATGCATCATAAAAACTCTTCAAACAATAAAAACACTAAGGAAGTTCTTTCATTTATCTTTATTATTTTTAAAGTGTTGTTCAAAGATGTCATCTAATTCATCACTTTACTGGTTTTTTTACAAAGTCTACAACAAAGTACTTCAAAAGCGCTTTTCTGTCTGGACCAAAATTTTTCTCCATTATAACAATGAGTCAAGATTAATTTTTTTACCTTGTTTGCCTTTCTTGTTGCATAAGATTATAATTTTGTTTATTGTCCACTCTCCCCTTCTGTTTTTAAGAGTTCCATTTGTATAGAATATTGCATGTAATAAATCATTTGTGGCAGAAGTAGTAATAATATTGACCACACATAACAATTTATCATTATGTTTATCATTGTGCTTGTTCTTTCCCTGCCCTGCATATGCTCCCACAGAGAGAAGAAAAGCTATGCATTACTGTCAACAGAGGTATTTCCACAGTGGAATTGGCACTATATAATGATAATATCAGATATGCTAGTGTCAAATATAATGTCAGAAATACTAGTGACAAAATAGTAGCATGTTTGGAGAGACAAGACCAGGTGTCAATCTTATGGACTCCAGTCTATGGTTTAGGCCTGAAGGAAGGGTGAAAGCACAGCACCATAACAAACAAACAAACAGACAGACAAAGAGACAAACAGAACAAAACAACCCTTAAAATGTAGTTTTGCACTAAAATCCCTGACCTCGGCAAGAGGCCAAAGGATCAGACTCACTATTACTTTAATAATTTTAATTATCAATATACACTTGCTATTTTATGTATTTTGAATTTGTAAGGGACTCGTTGATTACACTTTTTATCAGATCAGGTAGATTTTTAGTATTAGTAGACTATTCTGTGCTGTTCAGCTGTTCCAGTATTCATACAATGTTATTTCTCTGTCTCTTTTTTATCATTTCAGGGATAGTGTTGGAATTAACCAGTTCAATGTCACCTTGTGGCAGTAGCTTGATTTCTGTTATCAGAAGCTGTTACTACGAAGGACACAGAAAAAACAAACAAACCAACCCAACATTTTCCTTCTTAATCTTTGCAGGAAATTAATCTTTCTATTGGTTGATTAGGTAAAGGATTATAAACTTGTTAAGTGATCAAAATACAGGTGTGAAAATGTCATATGCTATGTTTAAGCCCCAAACCCTGCACATTTCCTATATTAATAAGCCAGTTCCTGTGTCTTTTGAAATTATTCTCTAGTACACTAAAAACTGAAATTCAATTATCAAATAAACAGTGTCAAAAAAGTGGACTTTCTGGAAGTCCACTTTTGTTTTGCTAATGATTTCACAGGACTAGCTGCCCCAGTAAGTTGGAGTTTTCTTTTCTCTTTTGATAAACTTAAATCACTTGGAAAAATAAAGCAATGCTCTTCCTTGTCTGCATGAGAGAAACAGATAAACTACCTCTTCAGAATGATGAGTTTACTCATTTCATATTTTATGTGTCAAAAATAATTTTCAAAATATCCTCACTGTAGAAAGACTGATTTGGAAATTTTGGAGTAATAACATACACAAAGTATAAATGTTAAACTGGTAACTCAGTAAACATGGCAGCCTTAAAATGTTGTTCCAAAGTACAAGCCTTTTTAACTTTTGTCTGTTCCAAAAACTGTTCATCCTTCTTTGAATCTGTTTTGGACCTCTTTTCCACACTGACAACCTCATATATTAGGATTGATCTGCAATCTATACACTTCAATTGCTTACAACTTTTTGTCTCGGTTACACCAACATCTATTTCATATGCAAGTCCTAGATCTGTGACTTCACCATATCCATGTCTCGCCACCAGATACAGACACGCTTTGTTCTGCCTCTTTTCATGCTGGAGGAGTTTTTCCTAGGGGTTGCTCCTTGTTCTGAAACATGAAAATGTGTGAAGCATAAAACTCCAGCTGTGAATACTTACCTCCCTGCAGTGTTAAAAAGTTCAATATACAAAACACCTGGTTTCAAGCAAAATGTACACTAAGATATATGGCAATGAGACAGATTTAATATACCCCATAGGGCCCTCAAGCAGGTTTTAAATTAAAGACACAACATAGTTGGTTTCTTTTTTCTTTTTTTTTTTTTTTAATGAGTCTATTTTGTGAATAATGAATTGATACTTCTTCCTACTGAAGAGAAAGTCATAAACTAAAAAACAATTTTTGATGAGCAAATAGGATGAGGATTCATTGTTATGCAAATAAAATCTGAAATATAAAGTTTACATTATGAACAGAATAAAACCACATTGTTCCATGCAGAAGAAATATAGAGGGTCCCTGGAAATCTTGACATGGAGTACATTGTTCAGTTCACTTGAGGATTACTTATACATTGGCACATAGGCTACTATTTGAAGGCAATAATACAATTTGTTCCTCCTACCTCATATTCTTCAAACAGCATTTTACATTTATATTTGACTATACTTCCATAAAAAGCTGTCCTAAAAGCCCAGCAGCACAAGAATTGGCAAGAATTTAGCAAGATAATATAATTAGGAAATTAAAAAAAAAAAATTGTAGGTCACCAAATGTTGTTATTATGGCTTCATACAACAGATAAAGAAACATTGCTTGTGTTTTCACTCATGCCTACATGTTCTTTTCTCCATGCATTGTATCTTGCCTAATTTGTAAGCCTTTCTTATTGACAACAACAGTTTTCTCTTTGGATGACAACCGGTATACCAATAAGAGCACAATCTTCCCCAAAATATGGGCATGTGAACAAAAATGTATCCACTTCATTCAGGTTTTAAAAGGACAGAGTTCTGGAGTTTTTAAGACATATCTATGAAGTTACAAACGTAAATTTTCAATATTTTGTTTTCAGAAGAATCTTTGGGTCTCAAGTGTTTGATGCCTATTCAGGCATCAAACTTAATATAACCATGCTGCTAGCTTCTGTCATTTCTTGTATCATAAGATATGATAAATTTTGGACCCTGTGGAAGAGCTTAACAGCGGATGTAGGAGACCAAATGAGCTTCACCATTGTCCATAGCAATGACAAGGCCGGGAAACAGATCTTTTAGAAGTCACAGAAAGCTCTTCCTCTCTTGGGGGAGTTCAATCACATCTTGACTCAATTTATTTCTGACTCATTGCCATGAATTTAATATTCAAATGTCTCTTAAAATAGAAAAGTACTTTTCAGGTGCCATTTCTGTACTCTAATATAATGGCAACTGGACATGAACATTGTTAGAGAATGCAAAAATGAAATGTAAATAAAGTACATGAATATCATGCAGAAGCCAATAATAGACTTGAGAGACTGAATTCATTGAGACATTTCATGAATATGTTAAAGAATTTTATGAAATATGTTTATTTATTAATATTTTGCATTTCTAATGAGCAATTATTGAAAAATTGGAAGGTTTCAGTCATATAGTTAGAGAATTTCATAGTCTCTTTCTGTTAATAGGCAAGATTTCCTAACCATAACTGCTAAATTTTCTCACCTTACTGGTCAACACCAAGTAAAAAAAAAAAAAAAAAAATTAATTTAGAGCTCCTTAAAGAAGCCATTACCTTTATATATCTCTAGAGGCATATGAAGAAAGAATTATTGGAATAGATAAGAAACAGGTGTAGTGAAGCTACTACTATTAAAGAACATTTTTATAATCTACGGTACCTCTGCATAAAATCAATAAATCAAATTACCACTTTATGTTTCTGAGGAGTTCAGTAGCTGTGCACATACCTATACCATATCAAATTCAAATTATCCTTAACTAGTCTTAAAATACAGACTGTATAACTTCATTTTTACCATAAGCTAAGGAAATAGACCCAGGCAGCTGCATTGTTCAAATTATATGCCATAGTATACCCATAGAGCTGCCTCAGCACTGCATTCTTTCATTGTGCTTGCATAAAACTTTGTTCACATTTGTGCTTAGATATTAAAATTAAATTTATTTTCCAGGAAATGTTATTTAAATCAGCTTGATTATTACTAACAAGAAGAATGTGTTTTTATTCTTCATGTTAATATGTTAATATTCCAGTCACCATTTATTTAAGAATTGTAGTTCCAGGCTTCCTGGAAGGTAATAAAACAAGATGTTAAAGCGTTTTATTCCCTTTAGTTGATACAAAGTGTGTATCATAAAAACAATATGAAGTGTGTAATAAAGACTGAAAAAAAAATCTGATAATATTGTTTTAAATTTTTTACACTTTTTCTACTTCACAAAATTATCTGTCTTGTTTATGTCTAAGAGTCACCTAGAAGTTATTTCATAATGTTATTTATGATTCTACCCTAAACAATGATCATCAAGACTTAAATATCTACACATATATTTATCTGTGTGTTAATGGAATTTTCATACTTTTTGGTTATAAAATTTCAAGTGTTGCTAAGATTTTAATCAAATAAGACAGTTTAATGGATTATCCTTCTGTGTTTACTGCTTCAAAACCATCCAGGAAGATAAATTTAATTCATAGTAAAATGTGGTCTACAGCTTGCCTAAGTGCTCTGCTGAACATTTCACCAGAATTCGAGGCATTATTTGTCGATTTCAGATGTTTAAATGCTGATCAAAAGGAAAGAAAAAATATCACATTTTTATTTTTTCTGGCCTGATTTACAAAGATCTTAAGTACCAAGAAAGAAACAAAGAGAAATTATTTCTTACAGAAGGAGAAAAGAAGGGCTACTATCAGGAAATGTCAGGATCAGCATTAATATTCTCCCAAGACTAAGAGGTATATCATTAAAATTCGAAAAAGTAAAGCAAAGCATAATCTTGCATTAACTGGACAGTGTACTCTAGTAAAACTCTCAAATAAATAGAATGATAAATGCCCCTTTGATTAAGAGTTTACAACATTGTCTAGATAATTTGAATTTTCTCTTTCAACAGCATTTTGAAATATTTTTCATCCTTTTCTATGTAAATGGTGTTCACAGGCTGATTGTGATTTCAATGGCTGTATTCGATTTAGTATATTTTAAATCAAATCATTGAGAAAAATAATTTTTGTATATGGGACTCCGTTATAAGGTTCAACACACTTAGGTATTTCTCATATTTATGATTAATTGTTTAAATAAGTACCACTGATCTCTTAAGTGATGAAAAATATTTTAAGCAGAAAATTATCAATGCCTAAGAAACAAAGAATCAGAAATGCTATGATAGGGATGATAATTCCACAAAATAAAAGAATACTTTTAGGATTCAAGTCTGTTTCACTATATTCAGTGATTATCCAAATATCTGTGAGCAGTTGTGGTGGCGTGCGTTTGTTTTATCTTATCTATTTAATGTAATTTATTTTGAGTTTTCTGTAATGGTTTGTTCCTTGTACCCCCTGTTTTTAGTATTGGTTGTAACCTGTCTGCCCGAAGTTAGAGAAAGTCTGTTATATGTCAGTCATCTCTTCCCCCTTTTATACCTAATTGTCAATCTCCTCTCTCTCCCCTTGGGCGCCCTGTCTGTCACCCCAGGACCCTTCCCTGGATTCTAGAAAGCTCCAGGGAGGGGGTCGAGTGATAGGCTGGGGCCCTGGCAATCCCCTCTCTTCGTTTTTTGGTTGGCCCCCAGTTATTAGGTTTACACCCCCAGTTATACCCCTCGTTATTGTAATTGGCTGACCAGTTGTTGCCACCCCGGTCCCCTCCCCTGTTTTTAAGCTCGTGCATACCTGCTCCCGGCGCTCTTCTGGGCGGGGGGTCAGAGAGTGCCGAGCTCCGTGCTCCCTCTCCCTGCAATAAACACCGTTATACCCTGCCTAGAGGAGTCGCCCTTTCTTTGGCCGCCGCGGTTGCGTTCTCCATCGATCCGCTCGTCGCTGGCGTGGGGGAATTGCGAACCCACAGGGAGGAGGCGGCTCGCCTGACTTGCTGCCCCGACCCTTCCACGTTGCTGCAGCGCATAAACTGAGCTGGCCTGTGGCTGCGCTGGCAAGCGCGAGGACGGACACTGCATCAAGCAGTGCCATCTCAAAAATAAACACCATATATAATTTTTAATTCATAAAAGTCCTTAAACTTTTTTTTTTTTTTTTTTTAATTGGGGAAGCAGTACTTAAGAATTTGTTATCACCAATGTTAAAAAGCTAAATTGTTACACATAATAAATGTTCAATGAGATTTCAAGTTTTTAATGAATGGCAGTTACATATTCTTACAATGATAGATGTTTAAATATGGAGTAATACTGAAACTTATTTGTTAGAACAGTATCACTTGCTTTGGAAATAATGTGATTTTGTTTCTTGTGTTTTAATAAAAGTAGATTCAGAACCTTCAAAATACTTTTTTCAGAACCAACTTTTGATCAGAGCTTGTTTGTAAGAGAACTCTTTTTCAACAGTAAAAAAATGAAAACATTAAGTGAACACCTGCAAGAAGAAGTATCTCTCAGAGGTTTCATTAGTCGCAACTTTTGGACTGCAGCTGCCTTCTGAATCAATTTTCTAGGAGACATCCCAGAAACAGACCATGAAAATACATACAATTTAAAACTATGTCCTGCTTTCAGAGGGGGGAAAAAATAAGTACATATTTTTAAGGATGATTAACCTACATTCTGTTAGTACTAATCAGCTTGAACTATTACAATAGATGACATAAATTAAACTGGATTGGATAAGATGATTTCATTTACGTGCTGGTGAAAGACAGTCATTACATATTGACTTCAAAAAACCAGATTTTTAGTTTTGTTTTGTGGAATTATTCAGCTATAGGAGAGGGGTACTCCACTGATGAATTTTCCATTTATTTATTTCCATTATTTCCATTTATTCTAAAATTACCTTAGGAGATAATTTTATGTTTTATATTTAATTTAAAAAATAGATTTTAAAGAAAAAAACTGGAACATTTCATAAATGACAATAATTTGGGAGAGGGGGTTGACCTTCTAGTGGATAGAAAGGCCCTGAGGAGAGGTGTGGACAGGCTGGATCAGTGGGGTAAGGCTGACAGTATGAGGTTCAGTAAGTTGAAGTGCCAGCTCCTGCAGCTGGGTCACAATAACCCCACGTAGCACTACAGGCTGGGGGCAGAGAGGCTGGAAAACTGCCCAGGAGAAAAGGACACGGGCGTGACGGGCAGCAGCAGCTGGATATGTGCCCAGGTGGGCAAGAAGGCCAATGCCATCCTGGGTCTATATCAACAATAGTGTGGCCAGCAGGAGCAGGGCAGTGATTGTCCCCTTGTACTCGGCACTGGTGAGGCCACACCTCAAATCCTGTGCTCAGTTTTGAGCCCTCCATGATAAGAAAGACATTGAGGTACTGGAGTGTGTCCAGAGAAGGGCAGTGGAGCTGCAGAAGGGTCTAGAAACTAAGTCACATGACTGAGGAAACTGGAGTGTTTAACCTGAAGTCTCAAGGGTGAGCCACACTCTACAACCACCTGAAAGGAAGCTGTAGCTAAGAAAGGGGTCATCCTCTTCTCCCAGGTGGCAAGCAACAAGACAGGAAACAGCCTCAAGTTGTGTCACAGGACATTCAGGTTGGAGATCAGGAAGAATTTCTTCACTAAAATAGTAGTTAGGCATTAGAATGTGCTGTCCAGGGAAGTGGTGGAGCCATCATCCCTGGAATTCAAGAGACTGGATGGGGCACTCTGTAGTATGGTTTATTTAGCACAGTGATATTCAGTCAAAGATTGCTCTTAATAATCTCAGAGGCCTCTTCCACCTTTTTGATTCTATGCTTCTAATATTTGTTGGTTTTTTCAGTAACTACATTAAGTCAGTAAAACAACAATTTTCTTTTAAGGCATACTTTTTTCTGAAGTGAACAATTTTGATAATGTTCACTATTTTGATAATGAACAAAATGCTTAAATGTATAAAAGACAAAATGTCTTCTAATTTTGGTGATCTGGCACGGAATTCTATCTTCCAGAAGTAGTATTCACATGCAACCTGCAAAAGATGATATTTTTATTTCTGCCAGATGAAATATAAAATTCACACTGCAAAGACAGAATTCTGCATCACTAAAAAGATTTTCTTTAAAAAACCCCTTCAGCTTTGGTGAGGTACGATATTAGGTTTCCTCTGTGAAAATCAGTTAACACCATTCCTTCACCTTGACTATCTAGAACAGTCATGGTTTATCCCTTTGATGATAAATTCCATGGGGCATAAATTTTTTGAAAAGTCTTTGAAAAAGACTAGAACTGTTCCCTGACCTCTGTAGCTTAGGACAGTACTGAATAAAAAAAAAATAATAAAAATTCATTTTCTCATCTTCAAAACTGCCCTTTTCCTTTCAGGAAAAACACAGCTTGTCTTCCCATTCTGCAGATGTTAGTACTGTGAAATAATATATTCAGAATCCCAACCATTATATGAAAAGGATTTATTTAAAAACAAAATAAAGTAATTATGGTAGATGACATTTATAATATTCTATTTGACAAAAGAAATTTACTGTTCTCTTAGATTTTTATTTCTGTTGAATTTCAGTATAGCTGGATTTCAGTATTATTCCACTGAGTTATAACAAAAAATAAGGATAAAGAAACACAGAAATATAGAAATTGTTCTCATCAGGATGATGTCAAATACACAAAAAATAAGAGTACTCTGGAAATTTCTTTTTACATACACTCACAGTAACTTCCTTTTTCACATAAAGCTTTGAAGAAAACTATGGTGTGGGATTTTTGTTTGTTTGTTTGTTTTGTTTTGTTTTTAGTTGGTTAGTTGTTTGGTTGTTTGGTTGGTTTGGGTGCATTTTTTGTTTGTTTGTTTGTTTGTTTGTTTGTTTGTTTCCTCTGCTTTCATTTTCCAGTAGAATAGAATAAATTTATTTTAACCTGTCATATTTCCTAGAAAATAGGTGATTAGAGTCCAACATCTGCTATAATGCTTTAAAGAGGTGAATGCATCCGTTATATATTTTATTTTAAATTTTCTTTTTCGACAGTCACTGAGTTGCTCTTACTAAATATTAAGCCAGTCAGAACAGTACTTAAGACACATCTCTAACTTTTAAGTTGTGAATTTTTACCTGATATCATCATGTAGAAAATTATCTTCTTTCTGGAAAAAAGAATAAAATCTTGTTTAGTTATGCTACTGACATAAGCTTTTAATTTATATTTGTGATCACAATCCATTTTCTGTTATTTTATCTCTTTCTTCTTTCTTTTGTCTTTTACGAGAAGAAAAAGTCCGGCTTCAAAAAACTTTTTTCCATCTCACACTAATTAGATCTATTTCATTCTAACACAATAAAAAAAAATGTTTGAATAGTAATTGACTTATGAGGACTAATGCATCTTCCATAGCTGCAGAAACGAAATACATTGATATGCTCTACTTATACTTCATTCCTAATAAAACATCTAGATTGCTTTTCTGCTGTGGAAGATTCAAAAAAGAAACGGTACATCTCTGGGGGAAAATGCTGAAGTGTTAAAATACGATTTGTTATAGTTAGTTGAAAGATGGCAATGGTCCTTTTGACTATATTTATACTAATAAACTGAGCAGGTCTGGAGACCAGTTCACATAAAATATCAGACTGCTTTGTTGCTCAAATGACTCTTAATACATACTGTTTACTAGAGCAAGAAGCATCCTTTCAAGCAAACTCAGATGTAGAGGGGGCAGACATAGGTCAAAGCTGTTATTAACACCCGTATGAATAATTCCTTCATTTTCTGGAAGGAAAAAAATGGATAGGGGATCTGTTATGGTAGCTGTCTTGACGGACAGGATGTATGTTCTGTTTCTTTGTGTTGATGCAGACATTTTTTGCATTTAAAATATTTTGATAAGCTGCCTGAAGAATGTTTTCATGGAAAATCTGTAATTTTTTTCCAATTACTGTTTATTCTCTGATTGTTTTGTTTTATGTTTACTTTGCTTTACATTTTCGCTTTTACATTTTTGCATAAGCTTGGCCTCTCCTTTTGAAAGAAATGATCACTTCTTTCTGAAGACACAGCAATTTCTGGTTTTTCTTGTCTTTTGACACAGAATGCTTTATGTAGAATCTGTAGTTTCTCTGAAGTAGTATCCTGGTTATTTCTGACTTTTCAACACCTTTGATCCCAGTGATTAAAGTACTTGTATAACAAAGTAATTTTAGGACAGCTTCTTTATAAACTTTACATTTAACATTTGCACTGAACCATACATTAGTGTTTGACATTGCTTCACAGTCAGATGTGGAAGTGTCTAAGCTACTATTCTTTTTGTTTCCCTTTCTGGAATACTGAGGATAGTTTAGACAAATATCCTTACTGTCTTTGCTCAGGGCCTTCAAAATATCTTAACTGGGGACCAGGTTAGCCCTACTGTATTATCATGTCTGTCTTCACAGGCTACATTTAAACACTGCTGGGATCAGGGAAGGAAACAGAGAGAGAAGTGAGATCAGTGACTGATTCGTGAGTTCATTAGCTGTTTGCTTATAAAGAGGACAAAAATATGGACCACCTGAATTGTCTTTGAGCAGTTACAGAATCAGAGTTCCACACTAGAATGCTTTCAAATGTGACACTGTTACCTTTTGCCCCGTTATTTTTCATGTTTGATGCTCTCTCTAGGTGGCTCTAAATCTGAGAACATGTAGTGAAGGTGCTGGCATACACTTTGTAACTCCCAAGCCATTTCATTTTCCTAAATAATTTGAGATGCTTTCATCTCTCTTCTGCTCTTTGAAGTTATTTCCATAAGAATAGAAAAAAGTCTCACATTAAAATATTTTAAGATCTTGAAAATAGGAAATATGTACTTTACATTCCTTATTTTAAATTAATGACGTGACTGATCTATAATGCTAGCTGTCTGATTACTCCTTGATTTAAGAATAAGTCCTCCTGCATCATATACAGTAAACTAAACAGATTTTCTCCTTTCAAAACTGAAAGTAGGTTAGAGAAGATGACCAAAGGACAAGTATTCAGGAAAAATCTGTTACATTAGAAATCCAAAATATGCTAGGTGAAGTTCCACTTATCTCACTAACATGAAAGGCAATATGCCTACAAGCACTGAGTAATGACAGTGAAGAATAATTTGAATAGCTTTTTATAGGAACTACTTAGCATAAGATAAAATAGACTTTCCCATTATAAAAGAACAACCAAAATTAAATTACTGAACCTTGGGAAGACCTACTATAAAAGCAGGTGTGAACTGGTAAAATATAGCTTGTATGGATAACATGTTAATATGAAACTATATGATGTATCTATGGATTGTATCAGCTGAGCTGATTTTGTATTTTCAAATTTTATAATATATATTTAGATTTATAATTGTATAGGCAATTTCTGGGTGTACACACTGACCCAGATGAATGACCCAATCTTTGTTATAAATTTCTCCATATTTAAGTAGCTGATAATAAATTATCATTGGTTATAACACATATAATGAAAAATTGTTGTGGCATTTCCTTTAAAGAAGGTAGTGGGAAGAAAAAGTATGACTCATAGTCACAAAAGTATTCCTACAGACACTTGTTAGGGTTTATTTTCTGTATGAGAGTTGTGTAGACTTCTGCACAATTTCATAATATAGTCTTTTTACATAATGTAAATGACAAAAATAATTTATGAGTGCAATGAGGAGCCAACATAAACAAGTTGGTTGTCTAATAGTAAGGAAACCATGGCATTTGGTGAAGGAATAGGAAACTAATATAATCTTTGGACTTACTGCTTCTATCTGGATTCATATGCATCTCATT
This sequence comes from Hirundo rustica, assembly GCF_015227805.2. Taxonomy (NCBI): domain Eukaryota; kingdom Metazoa; phylum Chordata; class Aves; order Passeriformes; family Hirundinidae; genus Hirundo; species Hirundo rustica. The sequence goes on from NC_053451.1 coordinate 81,882,209, forward strand.
TCTGCTGTCTAGTGACAAAAGAGAGTGAAAATTCTTATTCTTCTGTGTAGCTAATGTAGGAACCAAGAGAAAAAAATAATTATTAAAAGGCTGCGGTTCCTGCTCATATGCACATGCATGAGCAGGAGCAAGTGCATGGAGAGTGAGAAAAGTCACTAACCTAAGTTCATCAACTTCTGAAGTGGGCAAAATACCCCTTCTTGGGGTATTTAATGGTCATATCAATTCCAAGTTCACCCAACTTCATACTAAGAAGTAAGTATGAATACTTTATGCTTCTAAAATCAAGTTGCTATTCCTAAGTAGCTTTACACAGCACTTGACGATGATTATTTCTGACAATCCTGTAAAATTAGTTGTAAAACCCTAAAAATAATCTTGAATTCTAAATTCCAGTATTGAGGAAAATAAGATCAGCCCTGTATTTGCAAACAGCAAAGAGTCATGAAGGGAAAAAAAAAAAAAAAAAAAAAAAAAAAAAAAAAAAAAAAAAAAAAAAAAGGTAAGTAAATAAATATACTTAAAGGAAAAAGTGTAACCTTAACACTGTATCTTTTAATATGTGGAAAACAATACCACCCTTGATGATAGAGAATTAATTCAAAATGCTGTTATACATCTTCTGTAATGACTTTTTAGGAAGGAAAATTTGTTTCATAATAAATATCTTGTTAATCTAAGTATCACTTACAGCAGATGAGAGAGGGGGATGCTTTAGCCATCTGGTTAAAAAGAGTATAATCAGTAATTTTCCACAGCTGTTTACTTTGATTCTACATGTTTTGAAAATGGGTAACACATTTCATCTAAGACCTAGAATTGGAGAGATAGTACAGGTGTTAGGCTCTCTCTCAGCTTCTACATGAACTTACCACCCCACTCTGAGGAGACACATTCATTTTCTTTTCAGTTATAACAGTCTTTCAAGGGTTGTTTATACTGTGAAGACTCATTCTGTGTTAGTGATGCACATGTAAGTTGTTAGTTATAGGTGTAGTGAATCATTCAGGGTCATGTGATGATATTAGTATATAGATCTATCACATATATAGATAACACTATATTAAGTGAGACAGAGCCCTCCCCAGAACAACAACAACAACAACAAAAACAAACAAACAAAAACCCCACAAACAAACAAACAAAAAACCTAGTTACCTGAGACATGGAAAAAGCTGAGATACTCAGTGATTTTTTTTTTTTTTTCCCTTAGTCTTTACTAGAAAGTGCAGCAGCCACGCCATTCAAGTTGCAGAAAGAAAAGGTAGTAACTGGGAGAAATAAGAACTGCCAACTGTAGGAGAAGATAAAATTCTAGAACATCTCAGGACACCAAAGGTACACAAGTCCTTAAGACCTGATGAGACACATCCTTGGGTCTGGAGGACACTGATGGTTGAAGTTGCTAAGCCACTGTCCATTATACTTAGATGTTGTGGAGGTCAGGTGATGTTCCCACTTGAGGGAAAAATGGAAACATAACCTCATTTTTTAATAAAAGAAAAAATGAAGCACTAAGGAACAACAGATCAGTCAGTCTCACCTTGGTGCAGGTAGGATCATGGAGCAGATCCTCCTGGAATTTCTACTAAGGTGCCTGGAAAATAAGAAGGTGATTCATGACAGCTGACATGGCTTCTCTAATGGCAGTTTGTGTCTAACAAATTTGGTGGCTTTCTATGGCAAGCTTACAGCCTTGTTGGATGAGGGAAGAGTAACAGATGTTATCTAATTGGACTTGCATAAAGCATTTGGCACTTTCCTGGATAGCATCCTTGTCTCTATGACCTGGATTGGATGGACCACTCAGTGGATAAAGAATTGACACACAAAGCTGTTGTAATGCATTAATTGGGTTTATATTTCATTGGATTTGTAATGGTTTTTCTATGTATCTGTCCTATGACCTGCCCATCGCCCACACTGAAATGTAACCTCTGTTCCCCTCCCACTTCTCCCTTATTGGGTGGTGCCTCTGGGCCCTGCCTCTGGGCCCTGCCCCCTGGGGAAAAAGCCACGGCGAGGGAGGGGCCAGGGCTCTCTGGCATCAGCGAGCCATCGGGACAGTCCAGCTAAACAGAGCAGGACTTGAGAATAAAAGCTGTAAAATCCCACCAGAAGCCAGAGAGCAGACTCTGTTACTTTTGCCATTGGCGGCCATCTAGTCTCGTGGGGAAAACTACAATAAGCATTGAAGTCAAGAGCTCGATGTCCAAGTAGAGCCCAGTGATGAGTGGTGTCCCTCAGGGGTCAGTGTTGGGACTGGCATTGTTTGACATCTTTGTCAGCAGCATTGACAGTGAGATTCGGTGCACTCTCAGCAAGTTTGCCCAGGACTCCAATCTGTGTGGTGTGATCAACATAAAAAAGGGAAGGGATGCCATCCAGAGACCTTGACAGGCTCTACAAGTGGGACCATATGAACTTCATGAAGTTTATCAAGGCCAAATGCAACGTCTTGTGTCTTGTTCAGGTTGATTCCAGCCACAGATACAGGCTGGAAGGAGAATGGATTGAGAGCAGCCCTGAGGAGAAGGACCTGGAGATATGAGTTGTTGTGGAGTCACGGGACCCAGTAATGTGTATTCACAGCTCACAGCTACAATACCCTGAGCTGTACCAAAAGCAGAATGACCAGAATGTTGAGGGATTTGATTCTGCCCCTGTACTCAACTCTATTGAGATCTCACCTGGAGCATTCCATCCAGTTCTGAGGCACTCAAGATAAGAAATATGTACCTGTTGGAGGAAGTCCAGAGGAGTGGCTTGAAGCATCTCTCCGATGAAGATGGGCTGAAAGAATTGAGGCTGTTCAGTTTGGAGATAAAAAGGCTCCAGGGAGGCCTAATTGCAGCCTTCCAGCACCCAAATGGGTCTTATAAGAGATTAGGGGAGAGACTTTTCACATGGGCACGTAGTGATAGGACAAGGAGAAATAGCTTTAAAATGAAAACGGGTATCTTTAGATAAGATACAGAGAGGACACTCTACTGTCAGGTTGGTGAGGCACTGAAACAGATTGTCCAAAGAAGCTGTGGATGCTGCTTGACTGGATGTCTTCAAGACCAGTTAGGTGGGGCTATGAGACAGTTGGCCTAGTGGAAGGACATGTCCCTGTCCATAACAGGGGGCTTGGAACTAGATAACCTTGCAAGTCCTTTACAACCCAGACTATTCTGTCACTCTATAAATGTTCATTCTTTAAAAATCACCATGAAATATGATACTTTGAATGAGGTTCTAGCCTTGAAAGAGGGTGGTATCAATTTCCATGTATTAAAACGAATTGCATACACCACACAGCTGTTGTACCTAATCCTTACAAGCAGTGAAACTAATTAGCCTTGGCACAGCAACACACTGACATTGCTATGTTGCTTTGGTTCTGTCAGAGTAGTTCAGGTATCTCCGCAGAACTGCACAGTTCAATGAAGGCATGCACAACAGGAATCAAATTCTCACTTCCCATACTCCACTGCTTAGATAATGCCAACTCTGAAACCAAATAATGTCACTAATTAAAGGAGCATTTTTAGCTGAAAGGAAAGTCATGCAAGCAGATTGCAACTGAGTAGGGAGGGGAAAGAAATTATGAGGACACAAACCAGAGAAATAAAATGTTAAAAAGAATGTACCAAAGTAATGCTTATCATTTTAGATTCTTGTTCTGTCATACAACTCAATGTAATAACTTAGACCAAAAATATAAATTTTCAGGTAATATAGTAAATCCTGCAGCTACCATGAAGGTGAACAACATTCCAGATGGTTGAGACAAAAGAGTCCTCAAAATCTTAAATATTGCTTCTAGTTAACAACTATTTTTTCCTCTGTAACAGAATGAAAAATTCCCTTTTCTTACATATATTCACATACCTTTTGGAACTTGGCCTCACTTTAGAATAAGAAATGAGAGGAAATTATACAGAAGCATGACAGACAACTTTTTGTAATAATAATAACAAAAAAATCACCTATGCTTGCATTAGATATTTTTTATCTCTGCGTATTTTATGTCTAAGCAACAGCTAAATATTTTTCCAGTGATAGTATCCCTGATAAATGTTTGGACTACTATTAACATTTTAACTGGACTGTGTAGTCTAGACGTTTCCTGAACATGGTCCCTTAAGTTCCAAGAGCACATCGGTATGTTAATACTAAGCTTGAAAAATGAAGTTTTATTCCTCTCGCCCCAAACCAAGTAGTGCATTTTTTCCTAGTACTCTATGTTGATTTCAATGGCACGTGGAAAATATTCAAACTGGGAGCAGTAAATCATTTAATTTGTCCTTTACCCTAAGCAAGCCAGATTTCAGCAAGTCTGACAGGCAATGTGCTATCTGAATCCAATGTGTAAGATAACTATGCCTAATTTGTCTCAACAGATTTCTAAAACAGCTGTCAAGGCAACCTAAAAAGACTTTTGGCTTTTAAAGACTCCTGTGGAGGGGGCAGGTACCAACAGCTGCAAATTGCCACAGGCAAGCAATTCAGTCCCACATTTGGGATTTGGTCCAATCTTGGACCATCAATAAATGATTCTTGGGTAGATAAAGGGCTCGGTAGATCTCACCTGGAATAAAGCAAATAGAAGATGTAGAAGCAGATTGACAAAAACCCTTCCATTCGTACATTGCCTCCCACTTGGGCTCAGGGTAAGGGCTCGCACTGTCCTGGATCACGCTGAATGGCAACCCCTGGTTTACTGAGGAAAGGCCTTTGAATAATTCTGTGGCTGTTTATACAATTAGATTGACACCCCAGAATCGCTTGCAGAAGCTGGTTTTCTGATTTCCTCTTTGGTTCTGTATTTTGTCACCACAGGTAACATGGAAAAAAATGGAACGTTTTCAGTGGAGCAGATCATCAAAATTCCTCCCTGTCTTTTATCTTAATCTTTTTCCTTTTGGCCTGAATTCTTCTTGAATGATGTGTCACAGAGCTTCTGGCAACATTATACCTGTCATTGTGTTGCAACCAAAATACATCAAGCCCTTCAGGCAGTAATCAATTGTTTTCAGTTTGTGAAAGCAATCAAAAAATCTGGACTCACAACATTAAAATAATGGGTATGCTTAAGCAATCCAAGTAATTTTAACACGACCTAGATTCCACTTTAGTATGAGGAATTGTGAATGGAAAGAGGAAAAAAATCTAAGCTGATTAAAATGTGTGCTCTCGTAGGAGGAAGACCAACTGAAATAGGCACCTTGGTTGAAGGCGCAATATCTATATAATTATGTACTGTTGCATAGGAGGAAGTCATAACCCTGTCAACATTTTTTTTTTTTTTAAATATATTCGTATATCTCACAGATTTTGACCAAAGTTGCTGCTAGTCAAGGTCTGTTTCTAGAAAAATGTTCCTAAAATGTGTCAGAGCCTTGTGGGGGAGATGCATTTAAGCTCCCTTTGTGTGCCTATGTGTCTATTTGAAAGACTGTTATCAGCATGTCAGGGTGTGTGGCTTTGGCGTCGTCTGGCTGTGAAGCTACACAATGCATCCTATGTAAGACTTGCAAGGTGATCTCCGTTTAAACCAAGCCTGTCATACCTACTATCAAGGGTGACAGGTAGAGGGAATTTTCAACTAATTCATTATTTTTTTCCCTGCAATTCAAACCCAGAATAATATCAATATACCAACTCAAGTTACTCTACTTTCCTTTTATCAAATATTTTAAAATTGAAAGGTGCTGAAAAATATTTCAAAAGTTATTTCCCTTGCCCAGAAACATGACAGCAACCAGAATAATGGATAACTCATTGTTAATAAAAATTTGGCATGTGCTTAGGCTAAACACCTTAAGCTGAGTATGAGTAAATGCTATCTCCTTCTTTACTGCATCAAAATAAGAATGAGGTAATCACTTTAAAGAAGATACCTAGATGTTTATTACTCTCATAGCCATATTTATTTCTGTACTTTGGGATATATTTTGCGGAAGAAAAGTTCAAGGTGCAGTTCTAGCTGTCTCTCTTCTTGTGCGGCCTTGTAATTTCTTTTATCTTGTGATCTAATATTTGCAAAACTCTTACTTTTTGTAAACTGGCCAGACCTCATGCTCCCCACAAAAGGGAAGGTGAGGATGTGCATATCTTTGTTAAGAGGGTACAAATCCCCTCCCTCTACTGCTGCCCACCACTGAAATCTTTGGGGGGAAAAAAGTTGAAAAAAAGTACACCAGTGAATTGAAATAATTGATAAGGGAACATCCATCCCATTTATAATGTAAACATGATTCCTCACAGAATTTTAGACTACAACACAGTCTAAAAGACTACATAATCTTAGAAAATATCTAGTCGTGGCTCAGGGCAGGATTTACTGAAGCCATCTTGAGCGTATGAATTCAGATTACGCTAGGCCATTTACCGTCTGGGATAGGTAAAACATTGTCATGATCCATTTTATTATTCTCCATATATCTCATATATTTTCCATAGAGGACCATTTATTTAAATGCAGGCTATGATTTATGAGTTTTACAGTTAGTGAAGAATTTCGTTTCTTAAAATTATAGCTCCTCCAGAAAGAGTTTGAGGATATTCAATAGAGAGAATTCTCACAGGAATTTTATTAGAGATCTACTGACCTTTATATAGTAAAATCTTAAAATATGGCATTTGTTTTTTTCCTTAAATGGTGTACCTTGGTAAAAAAATTATAAAGAAACTAAAAATTAAAATAAATTATTGGGGTTTTGTCTCAGATTTAGTAAAAATTTTCCTTCTTTTATGTCTTTTTCCCACCATAACTTCAATTGGATTTTGCTAAACATCCCAATATCTTAACACCAATTCTTCTTTATGAAAGTCTATCCAACCATTTAGCATTATAAATCTCTCAAAGGACATGTATAACAATATCTGGCTTTCCCCATCATTTAAAAATACCGCCTTAGATAACACAGTCTTCTGATTTGTGACTCTGACTTAGTATCCAGGACAAATACTTAATCATGGAACTGACAAAAACTGTGTGGAGTATCTCTAATTTTAAAGGTAAATTGATCTAGTCACATATGCATATATAAAGCATCCTGTCTCTACCTATTGTTTTGATTTAAAAATGTTAATGCAATATTCTATTGACCTGAAACACAAATAAAACTGTGTGTGCCTCATATCCTCTGTGCACCCCTCATATTCTGTTCTTATGTATTGCTTTCTACAGTTCACATTCATTCAGAATTTAGTGTATTATAAATTATACCGAGAAAATAAATAGAACTGGTCAGTATCAAATGTATGATCCATGTGGTGTATCAGTGCACGAAGAAGTGTTAAATCAGAGCTGTGAGAGCAATCATTTCAAGGCATCTGTGAACACTATTGTGGGTATCAGACACAGCAAAATAGGTTTGTTTCTTTCCCCCTGAAAGCTTCTATTCTGACCTCCAGGCCCTATTTGTGGTAAAAAGCAATAAATTTCATTATATACTTCTATGAATAAAATTTCAGAATTTGAACAAAGGATTCAAACTGAAGAAAATCCTACCTATTTGTTCTGGCATTTTTTCTATGGATCTTACCCTTGCTTATAGATAGCTTTATACTCAGAAATTAATATAGATTTAACTGCAAACTATGCAAATATAACCACAATTCATTTATCTATTTATGGTATACATATATCTGGATATATATAGACATACATATTGGTGTGCATACAAATATATACTTTGTGTTTGCTTTAAAATTCTAATACAGTGTTTTACACTTCCATGAATAACCGTTTAATATATCCCACAGGGTGCTCCACCTTTAAGATTTAGTTCAGTGTGGAGACTATTTTTAGCAAACATGGAGGAAAAACATAGAAATATGTATAACATTACAGTCTATTATCCCCAAAAAACCACCCCATACTCTGATTTGAGATATATAAATAGTTAAACAAATTCAATTAGAAGGTTATTAAAAGTAACAGAAGACATTTTCCAAATAGATTGAGCAATCAAAGAGATACAATCCTCTGTCATCCTGCATAAATTTAAGTGCCATTATATTAATTTAATTCTGGGGAAAATGTAGGAATGAAAGGAAATCCTAAATTTAGAATTTGTAATCAGAACTAAATCAGAAAAATTCTTGAGGATCTCTAAATTACTCAGAAATGCCCAGGAAAAAAGATAGCAGAGCTACTGTGAAGTCTCTAAATGCGCCAACTCAATGCTTAAAATGGATAAAAGGCAAAAGAGATTATAGAAATGGCTTGGGGGAAAAACCCTCCATAATAAAAATTGGTATCAGCAAATTGCGGTTAACTATGTCCCTTTGCTTCTGTCTTGAGACCCAGTTGTAGTTCTGCTCACCTCCTCTCTAACAGCAGATCTTAGAAAAAAGATAGAGAGAATTGTGACAAGGATGATCAAAGATGGTGTATAAAAGATGAACGTAAAATCATTAAATATTCAAAAGGTTGAATAAGGAATATTTGCTCACAACTTCTGACAACAGAGGACCAAAAAGGAAACCAAATGAAATATTCAAACACTGTTTACTACAGGCATAAAAGCATCCTTTTTCATGAGTGCAGAACTCATAGACTCTGGATGACAACAAAAAAGCATAAATGGATAGATAAGTGCTTCATTATGAATGCAATACTTGCTCTCAGGAAAACTTTATTGTGCATTTCTGGAAATGACAAAAGTCTGCTTAGGAATTTTCCATGTCTACTTACCTTCTGCTTAAGTTCTTTAAATGTTTCCAGTAGACATAACAGACACAGGCACTGTAACAAATTATTCCATCTCTTAAGTCTTAATACGTGGGGATTTTTCCATGTGATCTTTGAACCCAAAACCACATATCAATGTTCTATGAAATAACCCTTTGAGAAAGTAAAAGTAACATTGTCTTTCTGGTAGATTTCATGCAGATGATTTCCTATAAACATTATTTCTTGAATTAATTTACCTTTGAATAAAAACAAACAAACAAACAAACAAACAAAACCCCAAACAAACACACCCCCACACACACACACAAAAAAACCACACCAAAAAACCAAACCAAACCAAACCAAACCAAACCAAACCAAACCAAACAAACCAAAACAAAACAAAACAAAAAAACAAAAAAAACCCAAAACAAAACAAAAAAACCACAAAAACCAACCAACCAACCAAACCAAACCAACCAAACCAAACCAAACCAAACCAAACCAAACCAAACCAAACCAAACCAACAACAAACCCCACAACAACAAAAAACTTTTGAATTCAAGTAAAATAGCCATGTAACATTTTGGAAGACCAGCACATGGCATGTCTAAAGAAGTCAATTAAATCTCATGTTCTAAGTCCAAGAAATGATGTCTGCCTCTTAAAATCAGAAATTCAGATGTAGATAAACTGCATGTAAAAAAAGACATGAAGATATAAAATTGCCCAAATAAATTTGCATCAATTTCATCTAGGAGTTTAAAACTGTCTCTTTTTAAATTTCTTTGGGAGGATTTCTTAAAGAAAAAAAAAATCCTCATCAATTAAATTCTTTGTGAAATCTGAAGTTAAAGGAGAGATGAACATTAATATTATCCATGTGGAATTAATTAAAAAAGATTCTCAGGCAAAACAGGAACAGAAAAATAAGGAAAGCCCTATTTCCCAATTCATGCAAGCTAACCTTTATCTTTGGAAGATGGTGAGGGGCAATGAACAAGAAGCCTTTAAATAAGTGATATTTTAATTATGTTTGGAAAGGAGTTCTATGCAAAAGGACTGCATGAATGGAAGAAGAAATCGTATAACTTGTTATGTTTATTGGTAGAAAAGTGACAATATTTTCACGAATGCAGAAAAATATCTCAAGAATTCCAGTGGAAACATATGCTAATGAAATAATAGAATTACTGCCACTAACTCACCATGAGGTATGGTTGAAGACTATGAAAGTGATATCCTTTTGGCCTCCACTGTGAAATCATAGACCTCAGGTTATATGAATGATATCTTTTATTAAGAATGAATCCAGTAATATGAAGTAACTAAGGAGAAGCCTAAAGTCCTGTCAGCATTTGTCTATGCTTTGAGAAAATTCTGCTGCCTTTCACCTTAAATAATCCATTATTTTAACATCACCTGCACTTCATTACGTATAAAACCATGTCTGGAATTTCCAAAAAACAGTTAATATATGTATGGTTCCATTATTAATCCAATTTTCTACACCATATATGGCGTAAAAGCCATTTTAAATCACATTGGCCAGAAACTTTGCAAGTGTATTTTAGAGAATAACATCCTGACCATGGTGTGGAATCCTAGGCTATTTCACAGTGAGGACAATAAATAAGACACATCTGGAAATTCAGACAAGCCTCTTCAGTGTTCATTGGGATCAAGTCTTCTGTATCCATTTTCACACAGAGATCTTTGTGCGTGCACCAGCTCACACACATCTGCTGTGGTTGTTAATCACCTTGCTACACTAGCTTTTGAATATCATAAAGAAAAGATCCATGTCATGACATTATTACTGCATTCTTCAAGAGGTGCAACATCAGGTGGTGCTGCTCAGCTTAGACTTCTAAATTTTCTACCTATCTTACCATGTAAACAACCTCTTACTTTTGAGTGCAGATAATCCTTTGTTTATTTAAACAAGTAAATGTTATTAGAACAGAATTTTCATTGAAGGTGCCAACTTCTGACCTGGAAAAATGTTCACAAGCAATAACATTTGCCTTCATCTCACTTCTGCATCTACATAAGTTTAAAAAGACTCAACATTATTAATTACTTCACTGCTAGAAAGTAGCCTGCAGAACTTGAATAGTGACAGAATAGTGACAGAATGTAGGGAGATGCTTCTCATATCTGAAATGGTAGCAACAGCAGAAACAAATTAGTAAAATATCAAAACCTAAATTTAAAAAAGTATGTTACTGACATGTGGAGGCTTTATACATTTAGAGAGTAAAGTTACTCCAAAACTAGTTCATTTGTATTTCAGCTCTGTAAAAATCCTCCTGGGATTTCCTCTCCATAGAAAATTCTATCATTGAAATATCCTTTCACCCTCTACTAGAACAAAAAAATTGCAAAGCAAAATAGCCTTTGTCATTGCTTCCAAGTTGCTTTGTTTTTCTTTTTAAAAAGATTGAAATTACTATACAGTTGATTTTCAGAAAAAGTACAGTTTAGAAAGTTTTTGACATCTCAAATTTACCTTCTTATGACCTGATTGTGTTAAATGTCAGACTATTTCAATAGGATTCATACTAGTAAGGAAATAGAGTGTTGTAAATAAAAAAAACACAGAACTTAGAAGTACTTTTCTTAGTTTTTATTTTTTGAGATACAATAAGAGAAAATTAAATGGAAATATGCTAATACCACTAGACAACAAATATAGTAGCCAAGGTTATCTGCTTTTATGCGATTTGTTCTGTCCAGTCAGTTGATAGAAAAATCAACCAGACTAAAATTTTCAGTGTGATCTATGAAAATACTGTGATACTGATTCTAACATGAATTACAACTATATTGTAGCCAGGTGTAAGAGATTTGAGACAAGTTTACAACTACATTGTGGCAAGTTTAGATTTATTTTTTTTTTAAATATAGTTATCTTTTGTAAAATCCCAATCTGTAGATGCTCCAGTGCCTCACTTAAGAAGAGACAAGGATTTAAATATAATTTTCATTTATATTCAAATATAATGCAATAAAAAAATAATGTAACCTAAAAATTCATCAAAGAAAATGTAACCCACTTGTTATATGTACGTATTTTATGCACATATATTTGTCAAAGTGATTTTATAATCACCCACAAAATCAGACAGCCAGTTTAGAAATCAATACCTTTCTTTTATCAGTTCTGTCAATATTCTGCTATTTTCTGGACAGACATTCTACTATGGATGAGGTGAAAAAAGCTTCATCTTAATATGTGCTGAATCTTTATGGAGTCATTGGTGATTTTATAATCACCCACAAAATCAGACAGCCAGTTTAGAAATCAATACCTTTCTTTTATCAGTTCTGTCAATATTCTGCTATTTTCTGGACAGACATTCTACTATGGATGAGATGAAAAAAGCTTCATCTTAATATGTGCTGAATCTTTATGGAGTCATTGGCACAAATAATTATTTATTCCCTGCTTTTATCAATGGTACACCCTGCTCCATTTTTGTTATAAGCCCATGACCCCTCCATAGCAGGCAGAGCAGCTGCCCGCAAGGAGGCCAGACATTTGGCAAGTCCTTAATTGATCCATTGATTACACTGATATGTTTTAGTGGTGTGGTACAGAAGCTGTCCAAGACCATGCGACTGCCCTGCTCAGGATGACACTGAGGGTTCTGCAGACCACAGCTGGTGTCACTTCCCAGCTGGACTGTTAATATTAACACAAGTTTGCCTGTGTTTAATAGTAATTACAAAGAAGTCATGCATAGCTCTTTAAAGGTCAGACCTGTTTTTCTCTCCAGTCATTGCGGTACTGCTGAAGTCTTTCACCTTTACTGACAAGGAATGGAAATGAAACAAATCTGTGTATGTAACTGCAAAAGAAAACAGTCTTTAAGGTTTTCCTGGTTTTTTTCTGTGAACGACCTGTGCACCAATACAACAAGCTAAATATAAAATATTATAAATTAAGGAAAACACCTTCCCAATCTCTCAGATTTAATTCAAGCACTCACAGGAACCCAATGAGAATTAATTGGGTAAAGAAAACTCCAGATAATCAGGTCCCCTCCATTTCTTTCTGCCACAGTCTCTTTCAGGAACATTTATCTCTATTTTGCAGTGGACAGGCAGGTAGGAAACAAGAAATTAAATTAATTTGATATGCTAAACTAAAACTCTAAAAATATTTGATGATAGAAACCCTTCCCAGATTGCTGTAAACAAGCTACCTAGGGTATTATGTTTTGCATTTAATAAAGGAAGAAAAAGATACTTTTTACATTTTAAGATTGGCTTTGGTATTCTATTTTTAAGTTTTAATATTCTGTATTCTGGTCTTGAACACACATGCATGAGAGACATGCTTTATTTTTAGATGTAAAAATTAGATGGCAAAATATATATTTAAAGAAAACATTTCAATATGCAAGTGTTTATACTTGTTCATTTTTCTTTAAATGCTACTGGTTCTTATTTAGAGTTAGATGGCTATTTTTAGTGCTACTAAACTTGACTTGTAATTCCAGTTAAATATAAGTTAATTGTGTGTGTGTGTGTTTTGCCTTTTTTTTTTTTTTTTTTTTTTTTTTGGGGGGGGGGTGGGGGGGGGGGGGGCGAGGTTGGTGGTTTGTGGTGTTTTTTTTTTAATTTCCAGAGAGGAGTGAACAGTCTCAGTCAGATAGACTAGGTAACTCTGCCACTGATTTCTCTGATCCAGGATCTTAATAGTTTCAAATCTACTGTGCATCCACTGATGGATTCCACTTGTCCTCACCTGTAAATCTCTTTAGATTCTTTTAGGTCCACTAATCTCTTCATCAGCTTTACAGTGGCATTGCATTCCTAAGTTTGTCTGGTTTTCACATATGCATTTTATGTTTCAGATGTCTGTTACACTTTGCTGTACATGCAGTCTTCTCCCCCATTTATCACATTTTTCTTTCTGCAGTCATATGTTGTTGGGAGCAGAGGTTACACCTGTACCAAAAAAAATCAGCAGTGGCAAGCCTCTAGCAGTGGCCTGGGCATTCAACTGTTCATATTGAGTATAAATTGGCACAAGGTTAGGCAAAATTTTGGCCACTGGAAAGTAACTGTTTTCCACATAAAGCTCAGGCATAGTATAACCTATAGTAGGAATCAGAGACCTGTCAAGCTGTATACATCAGACATATTTTAAGGAAGACAGGATGGAATGAAACCATATGCCCTGTTCAACTTGTTTTTAGGTGAAGGAGCTGGAGAGTCCACTGCAGGTTCAGCATTACCTAGGTTACAAAGGATCAAAGACATAGCCCAAAGTCTTGATGGTTAACAGTTCCAAGCCTTCAGTCAGTGTTTATTAACAGCCAAACTGTTAGTCATTCAATATACATGCATTACTCTTAGATACACTTAACAACATAGGTACTGATGTGGAAAATACAGATTTTAAAATTAAATCAAGAGTTTGTTAACATCAGCAAGGTTACATGATTAGTTTTACCTTATTTCTTGGTGTGAGATATTAAAAATGAGGATTAGCGCACCATTGTACAAATCATCATGAAAAAGCACTTTTATACTTACGATGGAAATTCCCAGAATGGTTGTAAAATTAATTTCCTAATCAATTTTTTTCTAATCAGAGACAGAAAAAGGAACAGTAAAAAAAAAAAACCAAAATAAACCCCCAAAACAAATAAAACAAAATCAATCCACAGAAATTGTAACTTATTAATAAAGTTTACCATGTTTTTGAATTTAAAAAAAATATTTGCAAAGTGCTAAAACCTACTCTATTTTAAAAGATGGAGTCTACGTCCATATTTTAGCCTGCAAGCTTTTCAACAAATATAAACCTTCCCTGTTATTTCTAAAATATTTTTCTAATTAAATTTATTTAAAATTTATTAAAATTTATTAAGTTTACAGTCAGTGTGTCAGCATGTTGACATTTGTCTTCTTTGATTATTTTATCACAACAATTCATTTATTGAAATGATGGAAGAAAATGTGAGCTATATGGAACATAAATAATAAAGCTTCCTTTTACATCTGCATTTCCATATTAAAATACTCAAAAAGACAAAGGGTCAAATAACTCTAAAGTTAACAATAAAACATTGAAAATCATCAGGGACTAAGCAGCTTTGATTGTCCTGTCTACAGGAAAAGCAAAATCCACATGTTACATTTAACTATATAAAACCTTGCCAGCTTCTGATCACACATTTAATGTAACAGAAAAAGAACGTCATTTGCTTCTCAAAGGCTGATTTGGCAAAGGATTTTTGCTTTCTAATAACTTTACACATGAAGGTAGGGAGCCCTGATGAGATCTGTGAGAATGTTTTGTGTAAACATACTTGTGTTCAGAAGCACTGGGAGGACTGAATCGTCACAGTAACATAAACTATTCAGAAAACTTATGAAGGAAGGGAATTTACCTTGGTGTGAAACTTGGTTGCAAGTGACAGGAGAATCAGATCCTTAGTGTGTATCTGTTATGGTAAGTAGCACTTCATTGCTTTAAGTAAAAACTGCAGCTACATAACAGAGAGTGCATAACTTCATCATTTCTCATTTTGTGAAAATGCTAACAGTGCACAGACATCAAAAACTAATCTAAGCTATTAACACAATACTCAAACAAACTGAAGTGATAAGTACAAATAAAAGTATCTGTGTTGGCTGAGTCCTGGAGTGATGGCTGATTTATCTCACAGACCACTTAGAAATCAGTGTTTAATTCTTTTATTCTCAGCTCTAGATCACAGGTCATGTACTTAACTACACAAATCTATTTAAATAAACAATGTGCTTATGTGCCATTATTCACTCTGCATGGCTGCAGTCCAACTCCAAGGAGATGGGGGCAGGAAGAGCAACACAGTTATCTTTGTCAGAAGAAATGGAGCAGATTTTCAATTGATATATCTTAATATATTCTGTTGCTCAAATACTTATTCACATTGCTGAGGGATTTTGAACAAAGTAGTTTGATAAAATTTACAAGGTATCACTGGAGCAAATTTTGTGTTTTACTATCTGTATTTCCATAAATATTGAATCAAGTACCCAGATGTCCAAACTGGTACATCCCAAAATGTCCACAAGGACAGGATATGTCATACCAACCAAGATTTTTTTCACACAAAGAAATTAATACTATTTCTCATAAATATGTGAAGTAAGAAGTGAAAAAGAATGCCACTTGCCTTTTAGGTACAATTAATGTCTAACAAAACCTATGACATATAATTTAGATGTGCTTATTGCATCTTCTTCACATATTTTGTATTTAACTTAGACTAGTATGAAATCCATACTTTAGCTTGCTGGGATTGTTAAAAAATGTAATGGATACTAGATCAGGGTCATCTTTCAGCTTAGAGAGGTGTGTACTCAGATGCTCCCAATAACTAGCTCTAACTACTGTCCATTGCCTTCTGATGCCTGACAGTTTAGAGCAACCCTGTAGATTTTGTAAGCTCTGTGTGTTTCTCCAGTTATACTTTCTGGTAGCTTGAAAAACTGAGACAGAATTTTTTTTCTTTGCAGCAAGATTAACAAAAGTAGTGTAGATTGATACTCTTTTCCCATTGGTTCTTTTTTTCCTATCAGTTCTAATATTCAAGTATGCAGATTAGCTTCAAGATTTTTTGTTACCCCCAACACAGAAGATATTGATGTCCAGTGTTAATTGAGAAGGTGAATATATTAAGTTGCACAACTGTTTAAAAGCATGTGCTTCTCTGATTTTTATTTTTTTTTTCTTGTGTGATTAGATAGTTGGGGAACTTATTTTTTTTCCTAATAAAAATATGTAGTATATGCATCATATTAATATAGGCATGGGCAAAAAAATAATTATAATTAGTATGTATAAGTATATGAAATAAGTATCATTAGTATTATAATCACATTAATATAGTTGTGATTTTTAATTTCTTCTGTTCACTACTGGTCTTTTTTATCATGTTCATCTGGCTTGTGGTTAATATGTAAGAACAACTGAATGTCAAGAAATTTTCCTTCCAGACAATAAAGTTGCAGGATATGGTCTTTAAATATTTGATTATTATTATTAGCCAGCTGAAAATGCACAACTAGCCTTAGTTAGGTCTGGAATTCACTATAACTTCATTCAGGTACGGAACTACATTCAGGTACTGTATTACCATCCAGCCAATGGTGACAGACATAGACACATGCATTTGTAAAGTTCCCAAAATTGCCTGTCTCACATAGGCAATATTATCAACCCGTGTTGATGATCCCTGACATTCCAGAATGCTGACCAGATTGATGTGTTTAACTTTATATAGTGCATAATGAGCTCATGGCTCTATAAAGGCCTCAGCTCTCACGGCACCCAGTGACTTGGAGAGAGTGTGTTCTTCCAGGTTCTGAGACCAAGCTGCACACGTACAGGGTGGGAAGATGAGAGTAGGCGCGTATCTCCTTCAGGTTCCAGGCTTTTTTTTTTTTTTTTTTTTTAATTGCATCAGTTGTGCTTTCCTTTTACATTACACAAAGTAGTGAAAAAGAAAATGGAACTGAACCTGTATAGTTTTTTCTGTGACTAAGGCTGAAGCACAAGTTATGGGCAATCCGACACCTCCACTTGAATAATAAATATACTTTTCAACAATTGCTGAGTATCAGATGGAAAAATGAAAAATTAATTACCATTTAATTATTTATCAAGGACATGAATACAGCTTCTTTTCTAGTGAATGAACTCAACATTATGATTTTTGAAAAACATTGCCCTTCTGTCTCATGATGAGGCAACTGTCTGTCCCCCTGAGCTATCTGATAACTGAATAATGATGCAATTGAAAGCTTATAGAAAGGAAAAACAAATTGTAAATATAATATAATAAAACAACACATATTTATAAAAATTCATCTGGAATATGTTGTGAATTACACCAGTGAACTGATACAGAAGTTGAAAAATATATATTTGCCACTGAAGAAACTAAATGTATTCTCTGGTCACCAAAGTAAATCTCTGGTTGTGTCAAAAGTAGTTGATAAACTTTAAAAACCATTTAAAATTGGTGCTACTCTAGCATCTCATTTAAGTGACACCAAGGTGCTAACTATATAAAACTTCATTAACAGTGAAGAAAAGTGCACTACTTTTAACAGAACATCTGTGAGGTTTAACAAGAATACTTTCATCATGCTTTCAGGAAAATCTGTCTTAACTGTTAATAAGGTAACAAGTTTAATTGACAAAATCATCCTCGAGGAGAGAACTTATAAAAGAGGAGTGACATAAAACCAGCTTGCATTTATTCTTAACACTTACAATGAGGATTGTAATTTTTTTTAATCTTTTAGTGAAACTTTTTGAAGAAAACATAATTGAAGTGTACTTTCCAGTTAATTAAAAAGATCAATGAAAGCAGTCCTGTGATTATTTGAATGAAAATATTTTCTGAAATTGTAACTGGCAAATACAATTTAAGGATTCCAAGATGGTCTTGCTATTTTTCCCACTCTTGATGTAGTCTGTGCTGGAAATCCAGCCAAAACTACACACACACACACACACACACAGAGACACAAAAACCACCAAAAACAACAACAACAACAACAACAACAACAACAACAAAAAAAAAAAAAAAAAAAAAAAAAAAACAAAAAACACCAACCAAACAAAAAAAACCCACCAAGTGGTGTTTTATTTTTCTTTGAAATGTATATTGCAATTTGGGAGTCTCTGAAGTTAACAGTAAAAATAGAGAAATGATGGAAAGGACTCTAAGTCATGTGACTTTCATGATACTGACTGAATTTTAGAAGAAAGTTTTGTGGACAGGTCCTTTAATAATTCTAAAATAAAAAAAAATTCTGTTGCTACATTGCACTGAACTCTGCAGGAAAACAAACAAACAAACAAACCAAGAAGCCTGCTTCAGTTCAAGGTTACACTGCATTGCTTTGGAGAAGGCTGAAATTTCTGCTTCACAGACAATGTCATTACCCAATGCTCATCCTAAAATAAACCTAAAACAACTGTGAGAAGCAATGTCTGAGATATTGCACCTCCAAACATTCCCAGACTCACAGGGTTGTGTCTGCTTCATTGTACTCTTATTTAGGCTAAGATCCAAAGTCATGCATGTCCTTCCTTGCTGCTTCTCACCCATGGTGTGTTCCCCCAGGGTACCAGTGCGGCCAGTAGAGATGCTGAGACTTTGGAACATGCCACAATACATCCCAGTGGGATGATTTGGGTAAAGACAAGACAACTAATTTGAATTTCAGAGAAATTTAGGTGAGATTAATCCCCCAGCGTTTACAACGTACACCACCGTTTTGTTGTTTTCTTTCACAAGGATGCTGAGGAGAAGACAGAATGCCATTTAATATGCTCCTACTCCCACAGTGTTTCAGGTAATAACCTGAAAGAATGTTGGTAACATAGACATTACTTTGGGAAGTAGTGCTGTTGGTTTCTATGCTGGAAGAATCCAAGTCTCCCTAACACTGAGGAGATCTTGCTTCTAGCCCTTTTACATATTATTCTTCTCCTTTTGACCCAGAGCTAGTCCACACCACAGATCCTCATGTCATCATACAAATAGTGATCAATATTAAAGAAATATATAATCATTTTCTTTCTTTCTTTCTTTTTCTTTCTTTCTTTCCTTCTTTCTTTCCTTCTCTTTCTTTCTTTCTTTCTTTCTTTCTTTCTTTCTTTCTTTCTTTCTTTCTTTCTTTCTTTCTTTCTTTCTTTCTTACCATGTTTATTTATCTCAGTTGTTCAGAATAAGCTCAATAACGTTGTTTTGGATAGTTGCAAAATTCAACAAGTGTTAATATAGCCAGAACAATTTGCTGACATTATTTGAGAATATCAGTAGGTGAATTTCATGTAACTTATCGACGGAAGCTTGCTCTTAGGATTAGATTTATTTCTAACCACAAGAAAATAACAAATAAATTGTGAAATGTGTCTCAGAAGAATGTTGAAATGTTGCAAATCTTCTCTTGATCTCTACAGAACTTTTTACTTTCAATGTCTCACAGCAAAAACACTTGAAAAGTTTTTGATATTCCTATATCACCAGACAGCATTTTACAAGTTGTTGGAAGTAGTTTATAATGTACATATTTATTTATTTTTTGTACTGTCCATACATTTCAAGTCAACATGTACACATAAAGAAGAAGCATGATTTTAAGAGAAACTTTAATATAGCAATTACTCTTTCTTTTCCTGTTGAAATTATGGCCCATGTTGCATTGTCTATAAGGGAGGCAAAAATTTAGCATATGACAGTCAAAAACCATTCAAATAAAATATCTATTCAAACAGGAAAGTAGTTTCATAGTGAAACAGAGGTTTACCTACAGCAAAACTGCAATCTGACTTGGAAATGAGAAATTTCAGACAGAATTAGATCTAAAATATAGTTTCAGCAGCTGTTTTAAATATACATAAATAAATAAATGAGCATTTTTTTCCCTAGATAAGAAGAGTATTTATAAGAAGTTTTCACTGGATTAATTTCCCATTAATTTGTCTGTGCTTGCATTCTTAACATTAGTTAAACAGTGCATCTTACTTCTCTGAGATAGTTCAAAATGAGTGCTTTCAAAACAGAGGTGGAATAACTGTAAAAAAATCCTCAATGTCATTGCTAATTAAAACTTAAAAAGTGGAAAAAATATTAAAAATATCTATGGCTGCTGAATTAGAATGAGTTTTTTACTGTTACGCAATCACAAATACCTGTCAGATACAGCTATAGCTGTTAATTTAAATCCAGTTGCTCTTAATTTAAACCCAGTTCATATGACAACCTGGCAGGGTAAGCAACAATATGATAAAATTCCTTGAAGTCATATGGTTTAGTCAACTCTTCTTCTTTCTTATATGTATATATGTGCTCTGAGCTGAGCACTGGACATAGCTAATTTGTTCATTAATCAGTTCAGAGAAAATAATGATACTCAGAATTAGGCAGAATAACTATATTTTCTTCCAATCACAGTGTAATATATATATATATAAACTGAAATTACTTTAAGATCTTTACAGATGCATAAGTTATTACAACAGGAAGAGAAGTTTTTTTGATTGACTGGATAAATGAAATATGTAAAATATCTTGGGAATAATTATTTCCTAATTTTTTTCCTAATTTTTTCCCCCACAGAACACACAATAATGCAGTTATGGAATTTGTGGGGGCATCAATAATGGCTTTGATATAAAGCTATAGAAAACAATATAATTCTATTAGAGTATCTCGTGTGAGCACATACCTAAAATTTTACTGAACTTACAATGCTTTATTTGCTACTTATTTCCAAGTAGGCATAGTAGATCAACATTTGCTGTAAAACTTCACATAATAGGAGACTAGTAGCATTAAAAACAGACAAAAGAAGGGAAAATCAATCACAAAGCTCAATAAGATAAAAGAATGACATGCATTATAATCAGGAACAGAATGATAAATCAAGCAAATACTAAAGCTTTTAGGACCCTGACATTATTCTTTGGACAGTTTCACAAAGAGATATTTACTGTAAAAAGTAAATTACTTTAAGAAGGTGCAGAGTAAGCAATTCTCACAAATGTGTAGCTAAATAGTTTCTAGTAGCTGCTGGTGAGCAGAAATAAGATCTCACATTTTCACATTTAATAAAGAAAAAAGGTCATGAATTATTTCACACTCCATAGTGTTATATTTTGAATGCACTGTAGTCTAGTAAGTCAAAGACCACATTCAGACAAAACAATTTCTTCATTTTGTGAATCAATTGAATTACTATATTATACAATATTTGGCACAGGCATTTATGTGCATGCACATGCACAAATACAAAAGAAAAAGATCAATGTCAAAATATATCACATACAAGTAATTACTTAGAGTTCAACCTTCCTGATTTTAGATGGTTTTACTGAAATTCTGAAGTACTGTTATTTCCTTTCATTTCTTTCATGTTCAGAGATTGATTACCTTTGCAAGAAATAGCATGCAATGCTCTATGCGGTTAAACAATTGGCATGGTTCCTGACCTAGCCTGACTTAGAAAAGTAGAATGTTTAGAAGACGCATACAGTCATGGCTCAGGATTGAGAAATTCCAAATGAGTAGTTCTGATACTACTACATGTGTCTGGGGGTAGGAGAATTTTCCTGCTTAGGCATACTTTCAACTGTCTTAATTGGCCTTTGGGGTCACAGAGTAGTCATTGTCCTTTTTTTAATTATGGGAAAGACTTAGGGATAGTGAAAAACATTGACTAAGTTTTATGGCTTTCAATAGAACATAGATGCTGCATGTTAATTTCATTTTAAACATTACCAAATTAATACATACATAATTGTATTATAAATCCTGCAAAACACTCACAACTCAACCTTATGGTGGTTTAAGGCAAAAAAAAGCTTTATAGTTTGCACTGATGATTCAATAAGAGTATCAAGAGTTTAATAATATTCTGCTATCTTGTCTTGCTTGGTTTGCTTATGATCCCTTTGGAATGGGATCACAAATGGACATACTATCCAGCATTCCCTGTTTATTTTGTGGCTTGCAATAACACAACAGACTGTGACATACATCTAAAGTATTTACATGACTGTATTTTTAACACTTAAATTCTGATTTATGTAGGCACCTAAAGTGTTTACAGTGATTTGTTCTCAAAACCAGAACTTAAGAGATTTGATGATGTGGAAAGGAATGATCTAGTATTACTTTCAAGGTTTGGTAACTAAAGCACAAAAAGGACAACAAAAATAAGCAGGTAACATGAACATTCTGAGGACTTTCAAGGGAAATATATATAGTCCAGAAGTCTATTTGTCTTTTCTGAATGATATTGACAGTGGGTCAACTTCGGTGAACTCATACATTTTTAAAAGGTTGACATTCAATTGAGTTTAGATTATGCAAAAAGTATTTTGGAGTTATACTTGCTGATACTATCATATTCCTTTCCTTCTTTCACTATTGCTTAGTTTTAAGGAAGGCTAGGAGTTTGTCCAAGGGCATATTTTTATTCATAGTCATTGTCAGATAGCCTATGAAGCACAAAGGTACCGAAAAATTCTCAAAATTGATGAAGTAAAGAAGCGATTTAAAAGCTGATAAAAGCAGAGAACCAATGCATATCAGATATATAAATCAACAGTTTGTGTCCATGAAGAGCTTTATGCTTTGGTCTAATGAGAAAAAGTGTTAGCTCTATGTAAGTAACAAAATGGGTTACATAAAATGTGTTTGGAAGAAAGATGAAGCCCTGTGGGTTTTACTACAGGAAGAATCTACAATACTTCCCAATCTGCAGCTACAGGAGCCTGTAAAACAGGACATCATATACATGACATGTTTTACTTTACGAAGGACACCAAACATGGAAAAACACAGCAAATGTTGCAGCTTACAGTGAATAAATGGTGATTGACAGTGGTGATCTGAAGACAATTGCACAAACTCTAACAGAATTGCTTTTGTAATTCCTCCATGCCATGTCCAGTATTTACACTGTGGCCTGTTTCCATTTCTTCTTCACACTCAGCACCAGGAAATTAAAATATATTTTCTTCCTTAATCTACTGTATTGTTTGAATATGGCTGAACTTTAGAAACAGATTATTTAAACTATGTATAGGGAGAGATGATGAGTTGCAATCCATTCTAAATCTTTTCTTTCAGCCTTAGGAAACAGGCTGAGGCAGAAACATACATTTAATAACATGAATTAGAGGCATTTTACAATTAAATAAAGAGTTTGTGCTTCATTTATTCAAGCAGTCAGTTTACATAGCTGAAAAATTTGTTATTGAAAATTGTATGCAAAGTTAGAGTCTACATCCATTCATTCATTAATTCAAAAAACTCACATTACTTCTATAAGCATATCATTTTGCAATTACCATTTTAGTTGATAGATTCAAAGCCTCCCAATGAACACAAAAGATTATTTCGTTTTTCTCAAAGCAAAATAAGAATAAAAGTGCATTTTTCATTACATTTCATCTACAGGATTTTTTTCAGCTATTAAAATACTACCTATTGTGATTTTCAGCCCAGTATTTTTTTTTCTAATTCACCTGGGCAGCTTTGAACTTTTTTTTTAATCGGGAAGTTAATTTGAAAGCATGAAATGTCCCTCTCTCCCTTTATTATTAATAAAAATTGTGAGATTTAACTACCTCAATCAGACAGGAAACTTCTTCTTGTGTTTGAAAATAGAAAGCACTTGTTCAGTATTTTTTCTAGTACTTTTTACTCTGTGGCCAGAGAAAAACACTAGGAAGCTTTCAATCTAATTTTTACAGAGGAAAAAAAAAACAAAAACAAAAACATGAAGGCATGAAACTTCTCATGATTTGCTTTACAAGGCTTAATTTGAAGTGCTTCAACTTCTTGGATAAAAAAATTTACTGAAAACTGAAGTCAGGTAAATTGTTATGAATGCATTAAATAATGAAATATGTTTTTCTTCCTTTCCTAGTTTGCAATTTAAGGTTTATATATATATATACACATACACACACACACACATATATATACATATATATATATACACATACTTGTAAAATACAAGGTATATTGTACATATACCAAAATAAATATTTTTGTGTAGGGTGGGTTATTTTGATTTGTTTTGGGGTTTTTTTTCTCTTTGTTGTTGCAGCTACACTTTCTAGCTAAAGTGATTTGAGAAATTTTAAGGTACATCATGCTTACATTGTTTCAGTTCTAAATTAGAGGGGAAGTTTTCTGTTTGCTTACTTTTTCCACTAAGAAAATAAGTTTAATACAGCATTCAGAAAATTTTAAGATTTCCTTTCTAATCTTATTCTGTATAGAAAGTGTTTGTATTTTTTTTTTTTTTTAATCAGTCCTAGGATGCTTTGGAGTGCATTATAGAGAATGAAATTAATATTCAACGTGTATCTCAGCAAGAACAGAATGAAAAAGGCATTGTCTTAATGATATCTATTGACTGGTTTCAGTAAACCCTAATATTAATGAAAAAAGACCAAAACAAAACCAAAATAGCAAATCCAAAAATATTTAGATCTAAATATGCAAGATGAACTTTATGTTACTGCGTGCAAGAAATTACTCCAAGATTGAAGTGCATATATTCAGCATTATGCTTAGTTCAGAAGTCCTAATAAATGAAAGTTATATAAATTAGATGTTATCCTTTCTCTATTTAAATATAGAATAATGTTAAAAATAATCCTTAATGCTGTAATTTATGCATGACTCTTGCTTTACTCTCAATTTTTTAATCTTAGGTGTTCTTCAGTCATTGTTAAATGGAAAGAAAATTGCTAAATAAGAAAGGCTTGAAATTTACTCTGTGGTGGAGGCTAATGCCTTACTTATATGCCACTTAAACCTTATTTTGAAGGTTTAAGTAGGATTCAAGAGATGAAGTGGCCTGTGACATATCTCTACACAGAAACAAATTTCCCTTTGGCAAAGCTTACATGTTGCAAAAAATCCTGAATAAAAAAAAAAAAAAAATCCACACAGACCTCATACAGAGACATATTAACTGTATTGTTCCTAAAGTAAAAGCCACACTCCCTTCATTACTGGTAGATTTTAACAGAAGTTGTTATTCTTAACACTCTGTGATATTTTATTTTATTTTGTAAAAGTAAGGATACAGAATTAATCAGTCCCATCTGCATGCACAAAAGACATGACATAGGGAACAAAAACCATCTGAAACAAAACTATGCTTCCTTTCACAAGCAATAGGGGAAATTAATGTCATCACTAAGCTGAAGACATAAAGAGATTCAAAATTAAAAATCCTTTTAAAGCTTCCAACAAGATTCCTATAATCAGCAGGAAGATAAGTAATGATCAAAGCCCCTTAAAATAATATTGCTCACCCCATTAGAACTGCTTAAATGTACCCTATCATTCATCAGAAATTATACAAGATTACTGCAGAAACTATGCCATTGTTTCGGTAAGAAGCCCAGATGTTTTAAGGGTAGACTTCACAACTCACATAAGGTTAAAAGCCAAGACTAAAAACCAAACCAAACCAAAACACATCACCCCCTCCCACCCCACCCCCGCCAGCTGCAGTTATAATCCTTCATTATTGCTAATGTAACACTTCATAGGTGCTCAATTGCTCTGCCAAATTGCCTCATATTGAAGTTGAGTCATGGAAAGGGAAACAAAGTGAATGGTCGCCCAATGGAGTGATATTAGCATTTTGGTTAGGGGTTTTTTTGGGTTTTTTTTTTTTTTTTTTTTTTTTTAAATTTCCTTAAACAAAGATGGCATAAACCTATTGGTTTTTCTTTTCTCTTGCAGAAGCATTCTTCTTTTGTTAAATTTCATCTCAGCTACACTGTGATTAGTGAAAGAAGGAAAAGAAGGAAAGCACTGTTCTGCATACTTCATCACTAATGTTGCCCTATGAAATAGCCCCAGGGACATTACGCACTGCTAAGTGCCAACTTAGGATCTGAAAACATTTCTAAGTAGAAGTCCAGAATAATGTGTATTTGACAGTTCTACTAAACATTTGAGATTTATTATCTACTCTGCTGTGTGCCCTTAATAGCAATATTGTTATTGCTTTTGTTGATAACAATTTGAAGTGGTCACCTTGTCTCCTCCTTTGGACATTCAGAGGTAGCTCATATGGTTTTGTTTATTCGAATTACTTGTAGATGGAGGAAGTTTGAAAGAACTTGCAGCAAGCAATTTTTGAAACTGCAGAGTATCAGCTTTTAGTAGATGCGGCGGGCAAACTCAATTTCATTGTCACATTTATTTACCTAGACTTAAAGACACATAAGTATAGGAACTCTTATTTTATGTTTCAGATATGATTGTCAATATAACTGCAGTGCAAAAATCTGTATGAATTAAAAACAGGAGCACACTTGCCTCAGATACTCATACTCAAGTAAGACAAAGACTATCCAAATAAGCAAGACAAAGACTACCCAAATAAGCTCAACACATTTCACCTACAATCCAAATATGTTGTATCCACTTTCTCTATCAATTTTTGTTACACTCAAATATTTTCTAAGAGCTTTGAAACCACAACCTCTAGTACCATGTTCATGATTACATCGCCTTGAAACCCAGGAAAATTCAATCACCTCCAAAAAATCTCCAAGAAATCATTCAAACAAGTTTAATCTAACCAAACATAATAGGCAACTACTGCAAGTTATTGGAATAGAATAGATTAGAATAAAATAAAAATTATTTTCAGTTGAAAGAGTTATTAAGGGCATGTTATTAAGGGCACAGTCCAAATGCCTCTTAAACACTGACAGGCTTGGGACATTAACCACTCCTCCAGGAAACCTGTTTCAGTGTTTAACCATCCTCTCATGAAGTCCCGTCTAAACCTCTTCTGGAGCAGCTTTGAATGAATCCCACATGTCCTGTCACTGGTTACCAGAGTGAAGCAATCAGCAGCTTCCTCTCCATTTCCTGTCCCTAGGAACTTGAAGGGTGCAGTAAGATCACTCATCAGCTTTCTTTTGTCCAAAATAGACAAACCTTGCATCCTCAGCCACTCTTGGTAGAAAATTTCTTTACATTCATCAGTTTGTTGCATTCCTTTGGACACTTTCAAGGACCTTGTAATGGTTTTAATTTAATAAAACTGGGTAGAAACACTAATTAATGTAGGGGGCTTAGTGTTAATATTTTTGTGGGAGGGAGAGATTAGGAGAAAAATAAACAAAGCAGGTTTAAGCTTAAAAATGAACAAAAAAATGGTTTTATTAACACACACACTAAAAGAATAGGAAAAAAAAAAACCTAAAACAGAATGAAACTTTTAAAACACACTTCCTTCCTCTTACAAACTATTAACTTTCTTATTAAACAACATAGAAAGACACAACTTAGGATTTTCAGTCAGTTTCACTACTTAGACATAACTACACAGTATCTTAGGAGAAGAGTCCTTCTAAGATCTTTCATGAAGATGTTTGCTACAAGACACAATAGTCTAGTGCTGTTACACATCTGCTGCCGCCCGGAGTTTTCACAGACTGTGATGTTCTATCTGCAGAGCTTCTCAGTGTATTTGGGGTATTATTTACAAATACTTCTTCTTATCTAAAATTATCTTTGTCTCAAAAGGCTGAGACCTCCTTTTCTGAGCCAGAAGCAGGGGTTTTCAAAGTTCCCAAATAAATCTCTATTACACCAGTCCTTAATTTTGATTAGAATAGCATTCTACACAAATAATACTAGATGCTGCAAAGAACAGTTCATTTCTCCATAATTTACCTTAGAAGAGTCCGGTTAAAAATGTCCACTTCTTCAGTCCTATTCCAATATTAGTAGTTCTTTCATTTCTCATCTAACTGACTTCATGCAGTGCCTGTCCCATGTACCTTCTGTTTTTCTTCCTTCTTTAGAGGAATAATTGTGCTTTAAAAGTTCTGTGTTGCTAAGGGTTAAGTTTACTCGGTCTTGCAAAAAAGCCACGTGCACTCGCCGGGCTAGTAGAAGAAACCGGCAAATGTCCTTTTTTTCCACCCCTCGGTCTCATCCAGGGCGGTCCAGCTCGGAGCTATCACTGAGCTGTAAAAAGGCTTTACCCGAGCTGCTTTCACGGGTGCAGCAGTTCTCAGAGGGCTCGGCCGGGCCCGGCCCAGCCGCCCAGAGGCAGAGAGGCCCGACCTGGGCCTCCCCCCTGCCGCACGCAGACAGCAGTCCTCAGAAGCCTGGCCAGGCCCGCCGCCCAGCCGGCAATGGGGGGCTCAACCTGGGCTCCCCCCGCTCTCCATGCAGGCAGCAGCTTCTGAAAGCCCGGCCGGGCCCGGCCCTGACTACCCTGTTACCTCATGGCTGATCACCGAAACAAGAGAGCGGGCAGTCTCAGCAGATTAGTTTTAAATGTTCCTTCCAGAGTCGCACTGACAGTTCTCATTGGTCAATTTAGCTGCCACTATCCCAGCCTGCTTTCTGATAGGTCCTTGTCCTCCTCCCCCCAATGACATCACGGTTAGGGCAGGGGAAAAAAACATTTTATATTTCTCTATATCTAGAAAGCAAAATTGTGCTAACCTACGATAGACCCTCACCTCCTTCTTAACTTGTGGGGCCCAGAACTGCACACAGCACTCATGGTAAGACTGTGGCAATACTGAAGAGGGATGATCGCCTCTTTTGACCAGCTGGCCTTGTTTTGTGCACTCTGGGGTGGTATTTGCCCTCTCGGTTACCAGGTCACACTGCTGACTCCCACTGATACTGCTGATGACCAGCAGATCCCCTTCACAGGGCTGCTCTCCAGCCACTCTCCTAGTTTATACACGGCATTACTCTATCCTAGGTGCAGAATCTGATATATGGACTTGTTAAATTTTGTCATATTAATCACACCCTAGCGCTTCTGTGATGACAGCTTCGGCCTATCTAGATCCCTCTGAAAGGCCTCCTGTCCCTCAAGAGAATAAGCAGCACCTCCCAGTTTGGTATCATCAGCAAAGCTGCTAATGGTGCTTTCAACTCCTGCAGCCAGATCATTGGTAACATACAGCATAGAACTGTCCTTAGAACCGAGCCCTGTGGAACACCCCTGGTGACCAGCTGCCAGCCAGATGGAGCCTCCTTCACTACAACCCAGAACAAATGCTTTGCATGGTAATGATAAGACTGTTTTTCCTTCATCAAGAGCACTACCACTACCTTTCCAGCATTGCCTCCAAACTTGTAAAAGGCCAGTCATTGGAAACATAATAACACTATCTTATCTCATACAGAAAAAAGATCAGGTACCAATAAAAATGTTTGGATTCTATGACAAACTGTGCTTGCCGAGGTCAATTTGGGAAGTAATTCTGGGTGAATAAAAGCACTCCTACTCTCATTTTGTAATTATCTGGAACAAATATGGGAATAATGACAAAACAACTCTCATCATGATTTATTTCAAAGAGAAGATCATCTACCAAGTGTAGACACGTGGCAAGATGGAGAAAAAAATACCAGTTGAGAAAGACAGACAGATTGTTTTGTTGAAGCCTCTTGCACAAACTTAACCAGAAATGGATGACAAAAGTTTGAGCCACTTGACCACATTAAAAGATAACTTTCCAAACAGAAAATAAATGTTTTTCCTCTAAAGAAACCAATTAATTTTTCAATTAAAAATTAAAGCCTTTGTCAAAAAAAGGAGTCAGTATTTTCTTGGCAATTCCAAAAATCAAGCAGAATAAGGAGTAAAACCTTAAAATATGGAACAGAAATTTCCCAAAATAATTGGTATTCAGTGCTAATTGCAAAATAAGTATTTCTCCTCCTTAGTCAGGAGGCACAGATTTATTTTTTATTCCTAATCTCTAAATTTGCAAAAGTAAAAA
Organism: Hirundo rustica; assembly: GCF_015227805.2. Lineage (NCBI taxonomy): Eukaryota > Metazoa > Chordata > Aves > Passeriformes > Hirundinidae > Hirundo > Hirundo rustica. The sequence continues at coordinate 81,912,221 of NC_053451.1, forward strand.
GGAAAAAAACCTGCTTTCATAACTGCTTGAAAAGCTTCACTAAATATTCAGTGACACCAGAACAGATGTGAAATCTTGGGGATGCCAGCAGGGCAGCTGCTAAGAGCTTTACACTACAGAAAGCCCAACAGACCAAGCAAAGTAGTTGGACAAGTGATTTGCAAGAATGATGGAAAAGGAGCCAGTGATTTGAACTCTTCCTTGAGCATTTGGTTAAGAATAATAAAGAATAATAATAGCAATGTTTCACATCTCTCCTCCTAAACTGAAAAGGACATGTGCTATAAATTTTGTGAAATGTGAGTATAATCCAAGACTGATTTAGACAGAGTAAATCTACGGTGGTCTTCTGGATTTAATGGATATACACCATGTGTGAATTTGGCTACTGAATGAGAATTCTCACTTTCCATTTGGGGCTATTTTAAGCATCTAGCATTGGCACAAGTTACAGGATCTGTAAGTAGGAGCTGATAGTCAATAGATATTAAAAAAAAAAAAAAAAAAAAAGGAGGTATCTCTACAGAGTGATAAAGAATATTGAAGTCAGGAAGCCCATAATTTGGCACTGTGAGTGATTTCTCTTTTCCCACTCTTCCAAATACATAATTTGTCTGTTTTCCCTAATACATCTTTTAAATATGCAAATTCACATAACTGAAATCCTGTTACTGTTATTCAAAAATGTTGCATTTTAAGAGATGTGTAAAGCACACATATGTACCCAAAACAGTAACTCTGCTGAAAATTTTAAATAAAATTATCTCCTGTGTTCCGTTTATATTTAAATGTTTATAAGTTACCAACACTTGTCATGAAAAACAATTATTCAATAAATTATTTCATTAGCAAAGAAAATTTCATAAAGTTACCAATGACATGAATTGTTGTGAAATGAGAAACAGGAAATAAATACTGAGTTGAATCTGGTAGAGTTTCAATGCAGAAATCTGCAATTTTTATGCAGCTGGTACTGAAGTTTTGCTCAGAATCTGACAATCATACGTGTTTTTTGAAGTTTAGTTTCTTAACCACATTTCTGTAATCCTTCTAAATTAAACAGTGTAAAAATCTTTCAGGTGTCATATTTCAACTGAATTGTAATTAAAATAGATCTGTTGGCTAGAAGTTTATTAGCTGAAAGCAATAACAGAAAAAGTTTGAATTCATATGAATCACAAGCTGTAGATTCTAGTATTTTATCTTACACATAGAAATATAATTCAGTCTGCTTAGATTTACTTGTCTTTGTAGGTATTTTAATAAAAGCAGCTAGTATTAAGGTATTAATGACACATTTTTAGTACTGTATTTATTCAAATTCAAGAGGAGTTTTGATGTTTAAAGACAAAGAATCGAAAAGTGCCAGAGAAGTATATATGCCTGCGAGCTCCAGTAAAAGATGAGGTAGAAAATTAACCATCACACTCTCCTAGTAAGTGGGAATTGTGTCAAACTTTAAATGAAATTTGCTTAGGTATTCCGCTTCTTGTGTGAGGGCTGAACCTCACACAAGTGAGCTCAAAGTTATATTACCTGCTAAAATTAAGACATTTGGCTACATAACAACTAAAGCTATTCATCATGGGAACACATATAAATGAGGGACATGCACTATGAGTATGACAAAACATCACCAATGGATCATGGAGAACCTTTTTTTTCCTTTGGATGGAGTGTTGTTTGTTTGGAGGCTTTGCTTGTTTGAGTTTCTGTTTTGTTAAAAGCACAGAACACAGTCCCTCAAACAAAATCAAACCTGGAATTAGGTCTGAAGGAAAAGTTCTTGCGTATGTTTTGGACAGGAAAGTCAAGAGTTAGTTGTGTGATTGTAATGTTCTTCAGAGGTGACACTGTCAATGGGATCTGATGATGGCACTGTGATAAATGAGAGGCATGTAATGGACTTCAGTAAAATCTGAAACTTGTTATGAATGATCACACACTTCACTGAAGTCACATTTTACAGGCAAGTATGACTAAGATAATTTAGTAAGATATTACGTATGTGTTCTAAAAGTCTTTACATAGCAGCAAATATATTTTCCCCTTGTCCTGCCCTGGTCTTGATCCCACACAGGGTAAAGGTACTGAAATCATGATGTTGTATTGCAACAACAATCTTTTACATTTTTTAAAGTATATTATGAAAAGATTAAAAAGATTCTCATAATAGTTCATTACCACTCTCTATCTTGTTAGACCAGCTTCCACAATCACCTCGATTAAGCAGATTGTGGCTCAGATCTCATGCATCTATTTTTTAGTAGGGTGTTTTTACAAGCACAAGTAACATCTGTCCTTTTCATTCTCTTCACAGCATCCAACTACTCCGGCAGATGTTTCTAAAACCATACTGTCTGGTAACATTTAAAGGAATACAGTATTTGCATAAGCACTGGGAATTCCAATCTTAGTACTTTCCATACTGTTTTAATTTTTTTAAGTCAACATTTTTTGTTCTATACACATAATTTTGTTTTACTCCTCATAAAGCAGACATTGTGTGCACACATCTGTTAAATCTGGGCTGCATTTATTACAGTTCTCCTCTTCCAGAAACAGGAAGGATTAATTACCACAGACCAGCTCTAGAAGCACCCCCGTGTTTCTTAACACACAAAATTAATTCAGAGTTGACAAAACTCTTTCAGACACAACCTGCTTCCTGCTGATGGCACTTTATTAGCATATTCTTCCCAGAAAAAAAATGCCTCATAGACCCTTTTTACCTCTCCTCAGAGTTCAATTTGTAAAGCACTGAGTGACAGGCAGCAAAATGGCTTGAATATATCTAAGGCAAGTTGCCAAATCCTCCCGATAGAAGCACTTTGGAGCCTTTGTTCTGAGTACATTAAAGTCACAGAAGGTCCATGTACTGTAGACTGTACAGGGCAGGCAGGATGTTCACAGTAAGACAAAACAGCAGGTGATAAATGACATTAAATAACAGTGAGAATTTACCACAGACTAAATTAACTACTGGAGTGAAATGTTCTCAGCTCTAAGGCTATATTAACAGTGAATTTATAATCAGGTGATTATAATTCTTTTTTGTGTTCAAAGAAGTCTATATGTAAAAATGATCAAGACAGCTCTATTTAACTCCAAAGACAAGCTGTTGGAATGTGTTCTAAAAATGATAGAGAGTAATGCTCCACTCCTATTGAGTAATTTATACAATAAGTATGTAAAAGCAAATTTGATTGTTAGATATCTGACATGCTCTATTTCATGAAAAATTAAAGCCGTGCTGAGTTGCTCCTAGTTGGTCAAATGCTTGAAAAGAAGATTCTGTAATTTCAGTTTAAGAAACTTGCAAATTAATATTTCCTGGCTCTGAAGTGAAGGGGGGGGAAAGGTGAACTTCTGTCATCTATATAAAATCTGACTGAGTTTTTTCTTTTGTCATAAGACTAATATTATAATTTAATGGTAGTAATCATTTCACTAATTGACATTACTGAGCAAATTCCTGATATTGTCTATATATGTGATTTTTATATTAGTAAAAATATTATTACTTCTTAGAAATAAAAAATAGGAACCCAAAGGGGAAGAAAAGAAATTATTTCTATATTTAACTTACACATTATCTAATTATGCATTTATTGAATATGGCACCGTATATTTCTCTAGTGCTTTTTTCTCTGCATGGAAAGACAATTTTTCATTATACATGACAGACTTCTTTTTCCCTATTTCTGTTGCCTAAAGTTAACACAGCTTCTCTGGAATATCTGTCAGAACCTGCACCTTTTTTTGTCTAGGTAAAGAACACAAACATCTAAAGACAGTAAAACAACCTAAGCAAGCACCTGAAGATCAAACTCAATAAAGAAAAAAACAAGTCAAATGCAATAGACAAACACTGGATGAGAAGCACTTTTGAGAAAGGCCTAAACACTGTGTTCTAAGGCTTGGTGTCATTACAATTTAAAATTAAGGGGCTTTTATAAAAGAACCTTGTCCTGAGTGCTGTAGGTATTTATTAAGGTGCACAGGATAAAGGAACAAAGTCATAGAAATTAATGTATTTTATATTAAGTTCAGCTAAGTTAACAAGCTTAATTTGACCTGGTGGCCTCACACATAAATATTCAAACCTGGATGTCATCTCTATGATCTATCAGCTGAACACAAGCCCCAGATTCCCTCTTTCCCTGAGAAGTTCGCCCATTTCTGAGAGGAGGAAAGATTGTAGTGACAGGTGGAAAACTCAAAGCATTTGTTTATTCAAAGTTGTAATTCATTCCAATCTCTCTTAATTTCTCAGCTTGAGTTTACTGCAGACATCACTCCCAAAAGGAAATAGGCATCAACTGTACTTCATGAGTATATATAATACTTGGTATCCTAACAATATGATATAAACAGTTTACTTTCCACACAGTGTCCACTATGCATCATGGAACAGAACTAAAAAGCATAAAGGAAAACAACATCTTATTGTGTTCTTATCTTATTGATTCCATGTACATGGAATGTGCATAAATTCCATTTCTCAAAAGCTTTAAAATAAATTTTATGTTTACAATAGACATAGACTGCTTATACCGAATTAAGTAAAAAAAAAAAAAAAAAAAAAAAAAAAAGGAAGAAAAAACCCCATATCTAAACCTAAGAGTTTTGAACTATATTTTAAATAACTATACTGTTGAATGGTCACAGTGGACCTGTAACTTTTCAGAAAAACAACAACAAAAAAGCCCTTGGGTTACACTATGATTTCTCCAGAGGCCAGTAAGGCATGAGGATATTTTTAATTATGTTTTTTGTTCTCTCCAATGCATATATTTCAAGGGAAACATTCCAAGAAGTATTTCATTCAAAGAAAAAAAATTAATAAACAAGTTGTAGCAAAGGTGTCATGTTGTAAGCATGATCAAATTCTTCAAGACAGAAAATATTCCTCCTGTGTACTCTCACAAGTTCCCGAGGAATGTACTAGATCCAGATACCAAACACACCGTAGTGAGTTAAATCATGTTTTTCAGTTTGATGCTTTACTATAAGACAAAATCTTGCCAAGTGTTCCATTTCTTTAAAAAATACACTCTGTATAGCAGATACTGTTAAATGACTATTTTTTAATTAGAATACTTAAAATATAGCAGTTTAGGATTTATATTCAACCACTCATTTGAGCTGAAAAATTGCATTAAGAGCAATCATATGACCCCAATATTAAATAAGAAGAGAAAATAATAATTTAAAAAAATGTTTGATTGAACATTTTGGCTTCTTTATTTAATCAGTGAAAGGCTGCCTTAGAATTCAGTCAATAGAGTATTTTAGAAGTGTTGCATCTCTGTGTTGGAAGATTTCTGAATTCTCAGATTTCCTCTTACAACATCATCAAAACAATCCATAATTTCTTCTGGGAGGAGTACTGTCATCAGTGATCAGCAGGCAAATTTCTTCTTCTGGGTGGAGCTGTGTTGTCAGTGATCAGCAGGCAGAGATAAAAACATATTCTGAATATGGTGTCCTTGATTCCTTCATTTTCCTGATTTAAAACAGCCACAACAGAATTGTAAGAAGAAGAAGAAAGTCTCCTCCCTTTGTACAGAGAGTAAGCTTGATTCACAGAGCACTTTAAAACATTATTGTTCAATTACTTCATACTTTAAAAATACACATGCAATATTTTGCCCTTTGATAAGGTAGGCATATAGTTTCTTATCTTTATCATAATTTCTACAAGGTGCTTCCACAGCTGCTTTAACAAAACAACAACCACAATAACAAAAGCATGCACAAAGCATGGGAGCTTTCTATCTGTGCCTTGGAATCCAGACTGACTTTAGTCTTGGCTTTTCTATCAAAAGGTCAGGTTACACAGCAAGGCTTTCATCAATTGTTCTGTGGTAAGGTCTTTTGTACTTCTGATCTTGATGTTGTTGCTAGGGTAGACTTTTTTCCCAGTGTTTTGTTTAACTTCGTATACTTACTACATTGAGATAAATATGCATATGATGCAGCTCTCAGCAGACACAGTTCTGTGCCCTGTGCCTCAGAGCAAAGCAAAGGTATGTAAATTGGCAACAGCAGTTTGCTGTCTCTTCTCCGAACAGATTGGACCCCAAGACAGGCCCTCTAGCACTCTTTCATTCTGCTGTTGATGCTTGCTATTGTGGAGTTCTCCCTGGCTTGTTCCTTGCTGTTAACACTAGGAAATCTCACAAGCATTCAAAGGAAAAATGTCAAGGGTCATTAAAAAAAAAAAAAATCTCAGTGTGTGTTTTTGAGAAATGTCATATTATTGTTCTTTAGAAGATATATTAAAGAGATAACAAGGAATCTACAAAAATACATAATCCCTAATTCCATGCTGGTTTTTTTTGGTCAAATGAAACTTTCATAATTGCAAATATGCAAAGGAATATCAAATATTAGGTGTTGCAGCGGTCTTTAAAAATAGAATCATGAATTTTTGATTGTGCAAGCAGACGGCATTAAATTTATCACATATTATTTTTAATGGACTGCCCAGGTTACTAAAGAGCTGAAAGCACCTAATTTAAAACTCTATTGGGAACATTAATTACGTTTTTTATAGTTACAATCTGCCAACTTTCCCGTGACTGCATAGCAGCAAATTTAAATTTCCTACAGACTTTAGATAGCTGTACCTCTAAAGTAATGCATATTCCACAGCCCTAATATGCAACAGTGGGCAAATATACAGACCATGTGAAGTGCACTTCTGCTACCTGTCTCTCACAATGCTACATGCTTGGGATTTTGAAAACTAATTTTCTTGGCTCAGAATTCTATGTATGCCACAGTTCTTTCAATCTCTAATGTTAAAAGCCTGAAAAATGCTGTGTTTGATGACTCTGCATTACTTGCATCCTGCTTATTATGCAAGGAAAAAAATCTACAATTTAATTTTGTAACATAATAGCAATTCTGATCACAAAAAAGGAAAGAAATCAAGGTTTAAACCCTTTCTAATTTACTCTCTGGAAGCCTACAGCCATTAGTCTGTCTTTGTGAATATGGTTTCAGAAAAAAGTGATCTGAGACTGCATGCATCTGTAAGATGTTTCCTATTTTATACTTCCACACATTTTCTTCATGTACACCTAGTTACATCCAGCTGCCATAGTCAACTTCTGCTGAAACTGATCCTGGCTGTTCTGGCAGTTTCAGTCAAAACCATTGCAAGCAATATACAGATTCTAACTCCATAACTCACTTAGACTCTCGGAAGAGGTCAGTGGTTTTTGGCCCAGACTTACTCCTGCTGGAGCATTTGTGAGACAGGTGTAGACCCTTAAACTCATGTTTCTTTCTTGGTAAGAAAAGCATAGAAGTAAGTCGACCTCTGTGGAAGAAACACATTCTTTATGTCTGTGTGTGTGGGAAAGAGAAGTGGTATCACTGAAGCACCAAAAAGTGACATGGTGCTGAACACAGGCTATTTATCTTGCTAAATATACAGGCCAAGTCATACAATCTTTGTTCATTTAAAACTACACTGATTCCAAAAGAAACTGACTACATAATTTCGCTCACTCTGAATAATTCTACTAAATGATTATATTTAATGCACATGAATATTTATCACTTCTAGCTTATGAAGTATTGCTTGTACTGAAATCATTGTGAGACTAAAACAATATTCTGCATTTAAAAGGTCTTTTTCCTATCTCTCTGTCTGTCTGCTGTTGAAGAAGTATTACAATAATTTCAGTGAGGTTGACACTAACATCTGCAGTGGGGTACAGATATCAGAAGAAAACAAATGCCATTGGATGTCTTACACATTTCTACTGACATTAACATAGTTGGTGTTTCTCACTGTGTCCCTGCCCCAGTAAACTAATAACACTGCACTTAACTGCAACAGTTGCATTAAATACAATCATGGGAAATTTTATTTCTCAAAGTTTACTGAAAAACTTATTCAAGTTATTGTTTTATATAGGATGTATCAGTTGTGGAATGTTTTGGACCAAATATTCCACAAAAATTTGTTTGACTCTTGGGAGCAAAAGAAATTGAAAATATTTTTAATCTATCTATTTCCAGGAGGTCCACAATATTTATTGTAAAATATTTTGGGGGGAAAAAAAGTCTCAAAATAGAAATCACAGTTCTACAATTTTCTCTACTAAGAGCAATTTTATATACTATGCCATATGGAAAAGTCTACAGCATTTGAACTTTACCATCAGGCTGGATATTTTTAATGAAGTAGGGTTAACATTTGAAAGATTCAGACCATCTGATAGAACTGCTGGAAAGGACAAGAGACATCAAATTGTTTAGTTCTTACGTCCTGCAATAAAATCAAAATGCTTACCAAGCTGTGTTATTGAAGTGATCCAGGAAGCAGGGATAGAACAATCCACAATGCTGACGGACAAAAAGGGTCTCTGTTTTGGTACAATTTTTTAACTCATCACATGATACAGTGTACCACAGCAGGGCCCACTAAGGGCATACCACTTTTGTCTTCCAGTAAATCTGTGCTGGAAATTCTTCTTAGTTGTATACAACAGTAATATTTTTTTTCCCCCAGTATTAATGTTTATTTGCTATTGATACTTGTCATTTTATGCCTGGTGGTATGGCACATGGTGGGGGAGCAATAGAACCCCTGGGGTCCCGAGAGTCCCAAGCCGTGGCTGCAGGATCAGTGTAGAAAGGCGCAAAGACAGAGTCACACGCAGTCCGAGAAAATCATTTACTAAAGCAGCACAAACTGTAACATAACTCAAATGCAGAGCAGAGGTGAGGGCCCAAAGCAAGGTAAGAGAGTGGGTTTTAAGGAGAAGAATCAGGGTGGAGTTTAAGGTCAAGGAGCCAACAGGGAAAAGACCAGGGAAGGACACAAGGTGGGGTTTACAGAACACAAAACAATGGGGAGGATAATGTGAGAAGATTTATATAAACAGACCAATGGAGCCTCAAATAATAGGGGATTCCCAAAGGGGCAGTCCAGGCAGGGACTGGTACCAGGGAGAATTGACAAAGAACATTCAGGAATAAGGGGTAGGTATCAGGCAAGACTGACAGCTCAATGGGTGGACACAACCCAGGCTAAACCATTACCCCAGGGAGGGTGACAGGGAACAAACCATAGGGTATTAAACAAAACTATACACCACTACAGATACTCAGGCAGGTGATTACAAACTTTGGTCAGCAGGCTACTGACAATCCCTACCCAGGTATCTAGTGTTGTGTGGCTTGGACCGGTCACATCATACTACTGTTATCATCATCAAGACAACCACAGCACTGAAGAGTTCTTCTTTAAAAACTTCAGGGGGCCTCAAGTATTGGTACCTTGTAACCTAAAATACCTTCTCTACATTGCAGTCCCATGTTATTTAAAAACTCTTCCATACCTTTGCTAAGTTGCAGTCCTGTGAACAACCCCACACAGCTCTGGCTCCTTTTTCTCTCTTCTTTCTGCATTTCTAGCTCACTGTTTCCTGTCCCTTCCTCCCCACAGCATGGCCAGCAATCTCCAACTGATTCCATCTGACCAACCACTCTACCAACCAACTCACACTTTTATCACTCATAGCTGTGAGGGCAAGGCTGTTCTCACTCTTTGGTAATCAACACAGCTGCAATATATTAGGAGTAAGAGTGCCTTCAGTACTATCTCTGTTCTCCCACATACTACCTTTCTTTTTAGTGTAGTCAAAATACTTGCTTCACGAAGGCAATGGCAAAGACATTATCTAAATGGAAAGCAAATGTTACAGGCATCAAGATCCTATTGAACTGAGGTCAGTAATTAATACTGCAGAATTCCAGGTGATGTTCAAAATGGTGTAAAATGAGGAAATTTGAGCACTGGAATTTGTGGGTTTTAATATTTCTAAGTAGCTACTGAGAATCTTTTCTTCAACCTGTACTGGAAGGCTTTTAGTTTTCACTTGAATGTCCTCTTTGTTAAAACACAATATTTTAAATAAATAATAAATTCAAATGTATTTTCTTGTTTCTTTTCAAAGGACATTCAAGATCTATACTTCATGTGAAATGGCCTAGGAATTTACTGAAAACTATCTTAATTTGTTTGTAGACTGGATTATTTTTGAATTTTAATCGTTAGAGTTTTAACACAAAATATTATTTTGCTTTTCTCCCTTTCTTAACTGCAAAACAGTTTTTTAGCAGGCATCATGGGGTCAAAGCTTTAGGCAGAAAAGTCATTGCAAGTACAAAATTGTGAAATGCATGTCTGTACCTCACTGCATATTATCATTTCAACATAAACACTGTTTATTCCTACGAGACATTTTATTCTGAATTGCTATTTGAATTAAGATTAGGCAAAATAGGTTAGTTTTGCAGGGTAAAATGATAGTAAGAAAAACTAACATGACAATCTCTTACCTTACTTAGAAGCCCAAGCTTTAACATCCTTACTTTGAAGCTAAAGAATAGTCTATGCACACATTAGTTATGTCATATTCCTCATATAAATATTACAAGTATTGAATATTTCTGAAAATCTAAATTTTAAGATTCATTATGTCTAACAATATAAAGTTCTGTGAGTTTTTTCCCTGTCTGAAAGTATATTATACCAATTATTTTAAGATTATTTGAATTGTGCTCTGGAAGTACGTTCTATTACTGAAATCTAAATAACAGGGGTTTTATATTTAAGTAGTATGATTTCTTATAAATGGCATTTGTTTCTACTATAATTGAGCCTTAACCTGAGAATTATAAACACTTTATTTTCCTGGAAAATCTGTGAAATACCATAAGGAAAGTAAGATGACAAACTCTTAGAAAATTAAATCCAGGGAAAATTAATTCTATCTGAGCTACAAACATAAAGCACTGTAGAACACAGTCCAGCAGTGCACATTGTAATTCCATTATCTGAAATCCATTTTTTTTTTTTTTCCATGTCTCAAATGTAGAGACTGGAGTCATAACAAGAAAGGCTGAAACTAAAATAGTTGAAATGTTATAGAAATTTGCTAAAATGCATAACCAGAACTTCTGCGTAAATGTTATAGTTCAGAATCTTAGGTGTAACCTAGGAAGGAAAAAGTCAGTCCCCAAACTATTGATTTGGTCAGAGCTCCAGAAATGCAGTTCAGCATTTGGCCTTTCTCCTCATGTTAGCAACATTTCTTTATCCTTCCTGCCAGATCTCAGATGGCACTCATTTCATATGGTACTCTCTACAGAGTGCTCTTCTACTCCCATGTGATTTTTGCATACTGTTTTGGCTCTCCCCAGCATACCTCAGTCTGGAGTCACTGTAATTTGCACTGCTGAATAGAAAAACCCTCTCTATGTAAGGATGGAAAAACCAGAAAAAGCAGTGGCAAGTAAAGTACAGCCATCCTAGGTGCGTTTATTAAATTGCACTGTCTTGTTCCCCTTTCCTTCTCTTTTGCCAGTCATATCAGCCTTCAGTGCCATTTATTTCAGCATCTTAAGGTCCCACTTTCTTTTTTTCTTCATCTGGTACTCCAAACTATTGTTAAAACTCTAATTGAACACTGAAACAGGCCCCCCAGGGAAGTGCACCAGCACCAGCCTGACAGAGCTCAAAAAGGGGTTGGACAATGCTCTCACACACATGGCATGACTCTTGGGGTGTTCTGTGCAGGGACAAGAACGGAGCTTTGATGATGCTTATGCATCTCTTAAAACAGGATTTTCCGTGATTCTGTGATTCTTCAGGTTGCATGACACCTCAACATCTTTTTGAGTATCTGTGAGAAAAGACACATCCATATGTCTTTAAATTCATACAGAAGTTTCTCCCAACTGATTTCTAATTGAGCTTCTTGCAATTAATATTTTAAAATAATTTGTTATTCTTTATGCACATAATAAAAAAAATGAACCAACCTCAAATGAAAGAGTAGCAAGTATGTATAACTCAGTTGATAATTTACATAATTATATTGCTCTAAAGCACAAGCTTCTCTTTCATTCCCTGCTGTTCATTATATCCATTATTTTGTCATCAAGTAGAATTGTTTGAAAAATGTCTTCCATGTCTTATAGTCTTCCATTAAAAATGTATTTCTTTTCTGTTTTTAATATACAGTAAAGTTTAAAACTCAATTCAGTATAAGTTTTAAACTGTAGGACTGAGACAAATGTAAAATTCTTTATTTTTTCAAGGGGAAAATTGTAAAGACCTGTGGAATATTAAGAATGGGAATATTTAAAATAACACGATACACAACAAGTTAAAAGCAGCATTAAAAGAGAGAAAGAGTATTATTATTTAATATATCTTCCTCTTTTATATATGTTTGTACATATGTAGACAATCTTTTAAGCATATCATATTTCTGGTGAATTCATTATACTATAATAATGCACTTTCATTACAGAAAGTTACTTTTGATAATCAGTATCCTATTTCTGTAGAACATTTATTTCTGTGTCAATAGAAATCTTGGGACATACTAGATGACTGGTTCTTAAATATTCTTCCAGGCCCTTTCTTGAATTTTTACATGTTCTTACATCTATCTGCTTGCAAGTGGGCTTAGAAAGAAAAGTATCACCTGTATAGAACAGCTGTCTCAGATTAATAGTGACAAAGTGAATAAAGTCCCATAGGAAACACTAACATATATATATGAACATGATTTCTGCAGGAGTTGATCTGCTATTCAAAAACTCAGGATCAGGTTCAAGAATATTATGTGCGCTTGAGGGAAAATACAACTGCACCCTTTGCATGGGCACAGAGCCCATTCTGAGGTGGAATTGCTGTCATTCTGCACTCCTGTTCTAAAGGGGCTGAGGAAATTGAAGGTGACCTATAGCTGGCACAAAACTCACTTCAGTGGGGTGTGGTGTGTGAGCATATAACCTCTAAACAGACTTTTATAGACATCAATTCAAAATGTTTCCATAACAAAATACAATACCTTCTGAATTTGGCCTGCTGTGTGACCACCTCTTATTCAGCATTTCAATGAAATCAATATGAATGCAAAAAGATTCAGCTAGAAAAAACAAACAAACAAACAAACAAAAACACACACACATACACAAAAAAAAACTATGGAGAGAAAGAAATTTCAGATCTTATTTTCTCCAACTTCTGAGCAAAATTAAGTCCTCCTCTTGTTCTCTTGTTAGTCCTTAGACAAAACAGTGTTAAAAAAGTATCAATAAAGTCTTCTCTTGACAGCAGTCCTCCAGTGTTGAAAAGAATTCAATTGGAATTATAAGTATTGAAAAAAGTAAATCCTTTATTTAACTAGAATTCAGTCAACATATTTCAAAAGCAAAAACATAATTTGAGAAAAAAACAATCAAAAATTCTTTTTTTAAAATTAATAATAAATAATTCAATCCCTAAGGTGTCCTTTCATGATAGTTGTTGAAGGACCTACTCCAAACATGATAAGTGTATAAAAAAGAGGTGGCTTTTTCTTTAGTTTTAGTAGAACTGTACATTTCTTGAAAAGGAATCCATACAGTTTTAAAAGAGCCTGGAGGACTGCCTATTTCGATTTTTATTTTTCTTACAGTAAGGTAAATGTGAAAGTACAGCTGAATGAAACATGTCTTTGCTAGAACAGGCCACAGGGGCTTCCCTTTTGCAGAAGAACATTAAGAGTGTCCAGCAGCAATATGTTTCCAGACGTGTCTCCATGGATAGCAGGCTTGTCAAGAGGTCACCATTCATATTTCTCTCTTGGTCATTTGCTGTACAAAGGTCCATTTTGTTTTCTAAGGGTGTGCTAACATGAAATTAAGCATTCTTTATGTTTCCACTTTCTATATATTTATATAGGTAATGTAGCTGATTATTAGTGAACTTTCAGTTACAAGGCAGTCATAGCTCTGCATGCTTAGCAGTGGTGAATTGTGCTTATTTATATCTCTAATCTATATAGAGGAATAAAAAAAAAAAAATAGAGGAAAAAATATTTTGCTAATGATCCTGGTAAGATTTATGTTCCAGATCTCCCCCTTTACAGTGATTTTTTTTTTTTTTTTTTTTTTTTTTTTTTTTTTTTTTTTGTTCATTTCTGAAGCTCTAATTTAATGCAACATTTGTGTTAACAATTCATAATATTGGATATTCTGGGGTTTTTTCCCAAATTTTTATTCCAGTTTTGGAGGAATTGAGAGGAATGTTAGTCCTGTCTAGTGTTGACATCAATGTATTGTAGTCTTTCTCTTTGATACATTTCCTTTACTATTCAGAGGATCTGAAGAATACAAATGTGCACAAAACTGAGGCTGAAAAGTAGTCATCGTGATCCTGCCTTGGTTGACAATTGTGATTCCCTTTGAAGAGCTTCTCTTGTTAAAAAGAGAAACCATCTATCCATTGTACAGTTAAAAACATTTGACATAGAGATTATTTAAATTGTGTAATATAAATTGCTCATTTGTAATAAAATATATTATTGCTATTACTACTACTATTACTGTTATGTGGAAACAGAAACTACTTTATGCTTCAAATTTCTACCAATATTTATTAACTATCTGAACAGATACACTGTAAAACAGATTTCCTTTGATAGGAAAAAAAAAGAGATACCAAATAAAAGTGTATGTTTAAGGTCGAATAAATTATTTAAATATTCTGTTTGGCTTTTTATTATCCATGAATGCTAACTGCATGAAGAATAAAATAATTTTACCTATTCCCTAATCTTCACCTTTACTTCTATGTCTGTTAAATATTTTTTTCCAAATTCTTCAATAACATTTAGATTTTATGTCATATTCAAGTTGGGGGAAAGAGAACATAGAAGTGCTAAGTGGAACATTTGGCAGAAGGCTGGTGTCTAGCTGCTAATGCCTTCCAGATTAGTCATATGATCATAAAAGTCCTACCAGAAACTCATATGTCACAATATACATCTGAAAGAGATTTGGCAAATTTGTTTTTGCTTCCTTAAATGCATCTTATCTTTCTTCCTTATATTCTTCCTCTTTTGTTTAATAAATTCCATCCTCTTTACCCAATATAGCATGTCAGAAATATTTTCCATATCTGACTTCAGTGAAAATGTAATGGGATGGCAGGACATAATTAATGTGTAAACTTAGCATAACTTCTCTGTATCTTAAATTCTACTTGCTTCTCATGCACAGCCCCTAAAGCTGAGTTACTTCCTAACACTGCAATGTGATGGATTTCACACTACCACCTATTTTTGAAACAGCTCATGAAATTTTGTTCTAGGCAAACCTAAGTTGAGCAATTCTTTCCAGTAAATGTGATTAGAATAAATTATACTTTGTTGCCTACAATTGCAAGTGTTTAAATATAATTTTTCTACTTACAACATCAGTCAGTGCTATCTTCTCACCATTTTCAGTTTCCTTCTAAACTATTGCCATCTCTTCAGTTGATAAAAGATCTGGTTTAATAACTACTTTGTCCTTCAGAGTTCATTAGTGTGTATAATCAATAGCAATACCTAGTGCCAAAGATACAATAGTGTTATTTTTTCAACGTATTTTTATTCAAAAATATAGCAACCGAAACACATCCTCTTTGATTCATTTTGGAGAAATAATATGAATAAAATTGGATGCCCTGTCCTTTTTCTTTATAGATACTGTTGTGGGGTTTTTGGTGGTTTTTTTAATTTTTTTCAATTTAAACACACTCTGTACGATCTTTAAAATATTAAAACACTTTTATTAGAAAGTTACACCCTGCAATCTTTAAGAAAATTACAATGCCTCTATGCACTCCCTGTATATAGTCTCTTCTACTTATGGTAACTGAACCTTGACAAGTATTTATTTACTTTCTAGACTGACTTTTCTTGTGAATTAGAGTATGTGAGTCTGTACAGGTATTGGGACACCAGTGTGGAATACATCTAATGAAGGAATAAAGTAACAAAGTAATAAAGTCTAAATCTCTGTGTGTGAGTTGGTTAACTTATCCTTCTGTTTTACTCTATGAAGGAGAAATCATATTAAGATGGGGTTCATCTAAAATGGGTCAGATTACTTGACTTACAAGTGATATGTGAAGGAGATATAATATTTTAACTATATGTATAAAATAAAGACAATCAATTGAAAGGACTGTTTTGGAAGTCCTTTTGGTTTTACCTGTAAGTTTATTCACTTTCATTAAACCAAAGAGCTGAGCAGATAAATACATCTTCCAGTTGATAAGTCTGGCACATATGTTCTCTTTCACACCAACTGAAGTGGCACAGTACAGTTAACACACTTTAAAAATACAGGATTTTGTCAACAACCTGAGGTTGTATATTCTGGTATTTTGGCCCTTATGATCACGGTTAGTATTTCATACTTTTTAGAGAGGGGCATACAAATCCCTGCAGTAGATTTGCAATGAGGATACATATTACAATGGATATGTATCCTCACTTATTTTCATTGAGAATATTTAAAGATAGCTTTTCTCTTTTTTCTTTTTTCTGTGTTTCTGTTTTTGTAGAAAAAAAAGAGAGTTTTCTCTATCTTTTACTTAGAAGCTCATTTTCAGTGCTCTATTAGCCTCCGTTTCAGCACAGATTTTGACATGTTTTGACCTGATGCTTTTAGGGATGATAAACTCCTTTATTTAAGAAGCAAACAGGAAAAACACCTTCATGTGTTCCTGTTTCATGAAATAAAATCAAACAGTTCAGTATGTATTGAACATCAGTAGTATCACAAAAAAAAAAAGAAAAAAACCAGGGAGCATACAAACTACAAAGCTTGCTAGTAGTATTTCAACCATCTGTATGCAAGCAACCTGTCAAAATGTCATCATACGGTATCTTCTAAGACCTATAATAAAGTCATAGATTTGCAATTTTCTCAGTACAAGCCTTAGTGAAGATTAATGACAGGAAAGCCAATGAAAATCACTTTTGAAATTACAAAGGAAATAATAATTATACATTAAATTTTGTAGTTGCAGAATAATAATACAAATTGTAAGAGGTCTTTTATTTTGACTGTGTATTTGTTCATAAATTGTGCCCTGTAGGGGTAATCCTTTTGTCAGTGTCCCAAGAAAGTATATAGATATACTTTTAACAGTGGCCATTTCTTGCCACCGTTAAAAGAGAAAAAAGAGAGGACAAAAGCCACCTGGAGTCTCTTATTTAAGGAAAAACTAGGTTTAGACTCACATTGATTATGTAAAGATGAACAGAAAACTATACGCATTTCTTCTGAATGTTTTAGGAAGAATGCAGGAATCTGAAGGTCTTAGGAGAGTGCATAAGGAACAGCAGAGAGGCTCCATAATGGTATTATCTGGGACTCATGGAGTCACAGAATGGCTGAAGGGACCTCTGAACAGGGAGCCTGTTCTCCACCTAGAGTCCACTGCTCAGGGTCTTTTTTTTTTTTTTTTTTTTTTTTCTTTTCTTTTCTTTTCTTTTCTTTTCTTTTCTTTTCTTTTTTTTTTTTTTTTTTTTTTTTTTTTTTAATATATCTCAAGGGATGGAAACTCCAAAACTTCCTATCTGTCAGGAACCAGCCAGTGTCCCCCTACCTGTGCTGGCAAATGAAGTTATGTATGTGCTATGTGGTACACAGGTACATGTGGATGACTTTGCAATTCTGTTTGTTGAACTACACAAGGTTCCTGTCAGTCCTTTGCTCCAGACTGGTGAGGCCTCTCAGTACTTTCCTCAGTACTGTTCTCTTTTGTACCTGCCATTCTTCCCATTTGTAACATTAGCACAATTCCTCACAGTACATTATGCTTTATCATTAATAAAGATGCTAAAACTTAATTTTTTTCTGGTCTTTACTGACACCCACCAACTTAAAATACAGACACTGATAAACAGACTGACCAGTACAATACCTGAAATTCTTATATCTGTTGAAGATATATGACTGTATATGCTTTCTATTTCAGCTCTGTTTTTCCATTAATTCTTTCATACTATTCATGCATATATTCCACTTTCAGCTCAAATGTCCGCTTTTCTGCTTAAGTAATTTACGTTTGATTTCTCAGTAACACAGACAAATGAGTTAGGGAAGCTGCTATGTGCAGTTAATTTTGTAAAGTTTTCAGATACAGCACGTTCCCCTCAAACATTACACTTTTGTTAATAGACTTATTTTACTGACCTTCATTTTTATTGCTTACCACCATAGTCTTTATTGAAACTATGGGGGCTACCTTTAAAAATAATAGCACCAATGTCAGTCACACAAAAACTACACACAAAAACCTTCTGCAAAATGATCAATTAAGGCCTAAATACAAATGCAGTGTAGCTAGGCAGACTGACTGGATTTACAGCCTCCAAATCGAAGTATACAATTAGCTTCAAATGCCAAACTTCACATACCATTAAAGTGGCTGTACATAAAAAACAACAACAAAAAAATCGTAGTGAATTCCACATTCATGATGAGTAGCCTTAAGAATTTTGGTGAACAAAAGCTATTCTGCTACACTCATTTGCAAAGGATATAATTAGTTGTTCTTTCACTTTCTTGCATAAAGATGGCACATATGAAAAATAATAGGTTGTCAATAGCCAAAGGGGTAAGAAGTATAATTTTAACAAACGAGTATATTTAGGACAGCAACAACAGATTTCAGCTGAATATATACAGTGTTTCAGAAGATTTTATGCAAAGAAAAATCTCTGTCATTTATATAATATGTGGTATTTCTGCTTTGTTTATTTCAATCCTCATGTTATAAAATTATTACAATGACAGTAGCATTTTGCTAATGAATTTGCTGCAGTTTTACTGGCAAAAATTGTTACAGAAAAAATACACCTACAACTTTTAGAATGTTAAAAACTTCTTTGTGTACACATAACACAAAAATATTTAGACTCTAAGCACTTTAAAGGTTGAAAAAAGTGTTGAAAAAAATTCATGTTGGCATTTATTCCACACTGTGTCCATGTCTGTAACAGCATAGCAAATTAGAAGAACTAAAGTGAATAAAATGTGGAAATAAAGAGCCATGATTTCTGCCCAAATTTAATTACAATTAATATTGTCTTGTATATTCATAATCAAAATTTCATGGTAAAAGCAAAAT
Organism: Hirundo rustica; assembly: GCF_015227805.2. Taxonomy (NCBI): domain Eukaryota; kingdom Metazoa; phylum Chordata; class Aves; order Passeriformes; family Hirundinidae; genus Hirundo; species Hirundo rustica. Next base: position 81,931,218 of record NC_053451.1, read on the forward strand.
ATTTTGATTCCTGATTAAAAATTACACAATTGCGAAGGCCACTGAAAGATAATATTTTTATTTCATTTTTCTTGCTGATTTTTCACCTATATTCCTCAAAGTAGACACTAAAGACATCTATTGTTTTTTCATGTATGGTCATGGATGAGCAGGTTAGACAGGAATTTGTAAAAATTACTCTTTTTTTCTGGTGAATTTTTTAATCTTGTTATAAAACCAGAAACTTTCCATATTTCTTGGAATTAAAATTGTTTCTGTGTTGATATTTCAGGACAAAATATGGGGAAGGGGGGAAGACCTGTTTGCCATGCAGCAAAGAGCCAAACCTCTTTTCAGATATTTTTAAAAATGTTTTGGACTCAGGATTTAAGCATCATATTGCTCGTGTATGAGTCTTCCTATTAGATATATCCATCACTAGCTAATCAGTTAATTTAGCAAGTATTGGAAATTTTATCAGCATATTTAAAATTATTATCCTGAACTATTTGATTTTCTGGAGTTAATATCTGTATATCCTTTTCTATAAGACATTCTCTCTTTTCTTAATGTAGTATTGTAGAATTTCATGGCTTTATTACTTCATGGATCACAGAGTAAAATATCTTAGCTGCTTTTGCAGATTGCTGTCTTTCACTGTACAGAGACAAATTATGAAGGGAACAAAAGGCCTCCCAAAAGTAACCTAAAAGCCTTAAATTGCATTGTTAAGTCTACAGGGAAATGGCTAGGTTTCTGACTTACCCCTGGCATAAGGTCAGGCTGCAGAGCAGAGTATTAGGAGTGGCTGGAGACATGCCATGAGAAACTGGGGTGGACATGGCACACAACCATGCTGACAGAGGTTAATAACAGCATCATGATGAAAGGCTGGATGTCATAGGTGAGTAAGAGGAAGTTACTTTACAGATAGCTGGGGCTGAGGGGGTGACAGAATTATAATAACTTGCAGCAGTGAGTTATTATCAGTATTAGCATTCACTATCAGTAACAACATATAAAGCCAAGATTGCCTAAATAAATATTTTTTGGAAGGATGTGAATCTGGGAAAATATATTTTGGGGCAGGTCGTTTATATAGGAGTTAATTTAGACAGAGAAAGGGAGGTATGAGGCTGATGAAATGAAGCATAAGAAAAGAGGACAGGAGAAAATATAGTAAGAACATAACATAATTGGGGCTGTGTGGACATATTTACAGCCCTGAGCTTGATTATTGTAACTAACACAAGAAAGGATGTCAACATAATTCTGACCATGACACAAGTGTTAAACCAGTTTATATAACCAGGAGCAGGGACAAGAGTAAAAAGGATGCATTCCTTGGTTAGAAGGAGGATGGCCGGGACAGAGTGATCAGACATCCTTATATCACTGTGTCAATGTCCATTCTAGGCTTGATGTCATCAACATCTTCTCATACACTTCCTAGTAGATATAAAGATGGATTGTTTCAAGAAGCAGAATTCACTCCTCCTTTCACATTTACAACCCATCCTCTGCTTTTGCCATGTGAGACTAAGGAAAATACATGGGGTTTGTTGCAGCGTGATCCATTAGCAAGTAGTACCGGTGGGTGGTTTGCTATTTATCCTAGTATTCTCAACCAGGATAAATGTTTAGTCTCAATTCTGAAGAATCCAGAAAATGATTGGGGGGTTTTTTTGTTTGTTTTCGGTTGGGTTTTGTTTGTTTGTTTGTATTGGTTTGTTTGTTTTTGTTTGGTTTTTTGTTTGTGTTTTTTTTGTTTGTTTTGGGGGGGTGTTTTTTGGTTTGCTTTGGGTTGGGGTTTTGTTTGGTTTTTTTGTTTGTTTTGGGTTTTTTTGCTAATAACAAAGCACCTACAAATTCAGTACAAGGAACTGAATCTGCTTATTTCACATCTTCTGCGTTTTAAGGAGAGACACGGTCTCATTTTTAGCTACATAAATGTACCTTGGTCTCCACAGAGCTTTCTCTCCTATTGATACTATTTTTATCTAGCAACTACCAATTCAGCATTTAGTGAATCATTGTGAAGAAATGTCTAGCCATCCCGCAACTCTGAGCTGGAAAAGTAATAGTATAACTGCACACAGAATACATAGGCTGGAGGAAGAAAATGTAATACACTTTTTCTTGTCTCACTGTGCCATCCTGAACCTATTATTCCCCAGCTGCTCTACCATAACAATTATTTTCCCAGCCTCTCTAGTCCCTGTTAAATTATCTGAGCTTTGTTTCATACACTTAGTCAATTCTACTTCCAATTCCCCTTTGTACTGAAGCCATACAAGTAATGTGACTCCTAGTCAGGTAGGAGGCTGATATCTGCTCTGCAGATAATCCAGGGCTGTGTACATACTGACTTGTTGGCTGCACAGCGTAAAGCAAAATGGAGAGTCTGGTAACAGCCTCCTTTTATCTGCTTATCAAGGGAAATGATAGGATTTATTTTCATTTAGTTAGACATTGTTTTCACAAAAAAAATATAGTATTTTTGAAACTTTACACTGTCAAATTTGGGTGAAATCAGCCAAAATCCAGCCATTAAGAGGAATAGCTAGTGGAGACAAAGAAAGATTACCATTGCTATGTCTATGTTTTCTGACAACTGTTCCAAATAGTTGGGTTTTTTAAGACATGCAGATAATGCATTGTAATTCATGATCTTTGGTGACTGCATCTAATGGTTCTCAGGTATGACTATAAGAAGAGGAGTAGAAACGTCTTCACAGGGACCAAAGGATCCGTATTGCTGACAGTAGAAACTCCCCTATGCACACCAAAATTAAAAAAAAAAAACAAACAAAAAAACCCCAAAACCAAATAATAAAAAAAAAGCCTGTTAATAAATAAAAGCACTAAAAGACCATTAATTTTACTTTAACTTGAAGAGTAGATTAAATAATTCAACACACTGGAATTAAGCCTTGAAAAGAAACATCAACAACAATAAAGCATCAGAGGACGTGAGGGCCCAGTCATATAATGCCACCAGTTCAGAGTGCTGAGATACTGGTCAACAAAAAGAAGTGCATGGCTTTCTAAACTAACTAGGGATGCATATGACATGTGAAAGATGGATTAGGAAAGCATGGATGCCAGCTTGATAGTGGTTGGAACGTCACTTTCTAAAGCAGTATATTTACATGTTGAGTTACATTCACTGACATCAAAAATGGGTAACAAAGGTGTTATTTAAAGATGCAAAGTAGACATAAGCAAAACATTGGACTTTGTTAGGAGCACTGGAATTTATAATCATTGTCTAAAAATTCTGACCCTAAATGAAAATTCTGACCCTAAGTGACTCTTTTCGTTGAAGTAGGAGATTAGTTATTCACATAGTTTATTTCCAACTCTTCATTTATATATTTTTTCATACCTGGGTCAAATGTTCTGTTCAAACCTTCATGTTTTTACATGTTCTGTGGATTGTTAGACTTAGGCTTTCCTTAAAAAGGTAAAAAATACCATTGCACGTCACAGAATAGAAAGCAGGCTTTTAATAATGTAGAACATATCTTCACAGTAGTCCAGAGACAGATTTAAGCAACCTGTGCTCCAACACATCAGGTTTCAAGAAAATACTGATACAAAATCACTTTAACCTCTCAGAAACAAGACATCTGAGCCTTACAGTTCCTACACAAATAGGCACTATAACATCAAAACATCTTCTGCCCCACTAGATCAGAGTCCAAGAGAGACAGACTGACCTGTATGGGTGGAATTACCCATGGAAAAATGAAGCTATTCTCACATCATTAACTGACTTTTGAATTCCAAAATTTGGGGGCGTTTTGATCAATGCAGTGCTTCAGAAACCAGATTGTGATTAAATCTATGCTTAATATTTACCTCCTTATTTTATAATTTACTATTTTTTTATTTCATTTTCTTAACTAAAAGTACATGCTTTTTATTTTTGCTTCATTCCCTCAGTACCCATCTGTCAATAAATGAGGTAAAATTACAGAAAACTTATGAAGTTTTTAACAAAATTAAAAATAATAATTAAAAAAACCAAAAACACAAAAACCCCAATTAACACTACAAAAAACAAATGAAATTGAATAAGAAATCTGCAGGAAATAAACAAACAAACAAACAAAAAACAACAAAAAACAAACAACGACAACAAAAGCAACCAACAAAACAAAAAAAATCATACACACACAGATGTATATCTTGATCTGTTTTCAGATATTACTGTTGTAGAGTATACAGTGTAGAGTAGCCAATCAGTGTAGAATGAGACATTGGGCAAATCCCAGTTGATTACAGTGGGGGAAGAAAATGCCAATAAATTCATTTAATGCAAGTGACCAACATGTAAAATGAGCCAACAGAAACCCGGAGTCACTGTCCCTCTTCTGATTTCTGGAAGTGACAGAAGTAGTTGGTGAGAAGGAAGAGAATGGCTAGAAGACAGTTAAAAGTTGAGTTAAATTGACTTTTCTCAAAAATCTCAATAATATTGCAGCAACTATTATAATGTATGAAGGTAAAACAGAGAAACTGCAGACGTGGCTTTGGAAAGAGTAGCAAAAATATGGTTGGTTATGTCTCAAGCAAAGTGTGTGCCATTACAGATTTCTGTGTGAAAAGTTATTTTTTCATTGTTTCATACTATTAATTCAAAATAGCAAATTATATTACCAGGCATCAAAGTGCTATTATTTAAATATCAACACACTTACTTTCTTAATTTATAGACAAGCCAGCAATTCAATTTCATTTATTTACACAGCAAAGTTATTACCAGTATGTGTTAGGAATACATGGGATCTTTTCAACACTTATGATTTTCTGCAATCATTGCATAAGAAACTTTAATTGCTCCTTTATTACTTTCACTTTTGAATGCTTACCTTCCTTCTAAAGAGCAGATAACATTATCCAGCTGAAGAAGTGAAGAAATAGGCAAAAATTCCTTTAATTTTCTTCACATTTTAATGCAAAAACTGTTGACAAAGTTTCCTTAGAAAATAGGGATGGGACAGGAGAAACACTTCTGATACCGGAAATATCACTTCTGGCTTCTGAAGACTTTTCTTCTCCAACCGAACTACAGAAGCAGCAGAGATTACATTCACAGCATTTTGGTTTTCTTAACCTTAATCTAGATATGAGCATAATGGACAGGATATAGGCTAAGCTAAAACAGTACACAACCTCAGTATGAATAGCAATTTTTTGAGAGCTGATAGATGCCCCATCCCTGGAAACATTAGGTTGAATGTGGCTCTGAGCAACCTGATTGAGTTAGAGATGCCCCTACTCTTTGCTATGGGGTTGGAGTAGATAGAAATTAAAGGTCCCCTCTGATCCAAACCATTTTATGATTCGTTAACTTAAATTTCATATTAAAGTTTCAGCAAACAGTTTCCTGCCAACACAGACTTTTAACTCCCCAAAAAAGAGAAAGTAAAAGTTTTCTGGGGGAAAAATATTAAAGTTCTTATGATGGTGTATCACTAAAGAGCTGAAATTCACATACAAAGAGAAAGTATTTAAAAGCCGAAAACTATAAAAAATTAGCTGTCATGAATAACTACCTCTATGTCTATACTTGCTGTGAAAGAGAATATGTAGAGATTAAATACACTGGGCACTATGCTGGGAATAGGGGATAGTACAAGAAAAGTAGTAAAATAGGTAAGTGTACTGTGTCTGTGCAAGCGCCTGTGTTTTCCCTGCTATCTTACTAGCCTAGAAAAAGGAGAATAAACTTTAATGTAAGTTGTAGAAAAAAATAAAATATATTGTCATTATTATGCTCTCAAATCTTCAGTGTATGTTTTGCTATGTCTGATGAAACAAAAGTTTACTAGGCCTTGGTGAAGTGCTTAGTTTAATCAACAAGTGTAACATCACAATCAATACCATATTTGTGTTAGACTTAACACTTACTAGCCAATATCTTTCAAATGTAGGTGTTAAAAGCCTAAATGGCCACAAAGTGTAATTATTTCCTTTAAGCCATCTCAGAGGAAAAAATAAAAAATGATACTAAAAAAAGAATATAATGTCTATATCATCATACTTACGTATTTCAAAATATGCTTTACTTTGCCTTTCTGATTAAGTCATAGACCGATTCATAACTAACAATATGAGTTGTAATTTTTACTTATTAATTATGAATCTAATAAAGAGATAGTTTAAGCATTCCATTTAACTGTTTGCATGAAGGAAAGTGAGGAGCTCCTTAGGGCAGCAAGGAGGGTGCACAGAAAGCTCACTACTCTGGACTTCAGGAAAGCGAACCTTGACCTCTTCAGAGACCTGCTTCCTGAAATCTGGGATTCAGGGATCACCTCCTCCAGGACCAGAAGGCTACACACCCCCAAGATTTAGGCAAAAACACCAGGAAGCCTTGTTCTTGTGTGAACAAGCAGCTCCTGGACAAACTCAAAACAAAAAACATAAAAGGAGGCTTGAGAGAAAGGAAGCAACGACTGGTGGCCTGGGAGGAAAACTGAGAGATTGTTTGAGCAGCCAGTGATCAAGCTAGGAAGCCTAAAGCCCAGAGAGAATTAAGTCTTGCCAAAGACCTCAAGGGCAACAAGAAAAACACACACGGGTCATAAATAGAAGAGTACAGAAAACGTGGGCCCTCCCTGAAAAGAAAGACGATAGTTGGTTACTCAGGACAATGAGAAGTCTGAGGTATTCAATGATGTTTTTGTCTCAGTCTTCAGTGGAAAATGCTCTACCACACCACCTGCATTGTAGATGGCAAAGGCAGATAATGGGAAAATGAACTGCCAGCTATAGGTGAAGACCAAATTTGAAAATATCTAAGGAACCTGAAGATGCAAAAGTCCATGGCACCTAATGAAATGCATCCATGTGTCCTGAGAGATCTAACAAAAGGAGTGGCTAAGCCAGTAGCCATCACATGAATCCGATGCAAAGGCCAATGAGTGGATAAGGAATTGGCTAAATGGTTACACGTGAAGAGCTGAGGTCAATGGCTTCATTTCCAAGTGGAAAACAGATAAGTGGCCTCCCTCAGGGGTTGGTCTTGGTACCAGCTTTTTTTAACATCTTTGTTTATGACATGAAGATATCGAGTGCACCTTTAGCAAGTTTGCCGACAGCATCCAGTTGTGTGGTGCAGTTGACACTATGAAAGGAAGGGATGTCATCCAGAGGGACCTTGACAGGTTTGGGAAGTGGGCCTGTGAGAAACGCGTGACGTTCAACAAGGCCAAGTGTGAGATCCTGAACCTGGTTCAGGACAATCTCAACACCAACACACGCTGTGAGAAGAATGGATTGAGATGAGCCCTACAGAAAAAGACTTGTCTAAGTCTGTAGATGAAAAGCTCAATATGACTCAGCAATGAGCACTTGAAGCCCAGAAAGCCCTGGACTGCATCAAAGGAGGTGTGACCCGCAGGGCAAGGGAGATGATTCTCTCCCCTCCACTCTGTTCTCGTGAGACCACACTTGGAGTGGTCCATCCAGTTCTGGAGCTCTTAACAGAAGAAAAACTTGGACCTATTGGAACAAGTCCAGAGTAAAGCCACTAAATTGATCACAAAACTAGAGCACCTGTCCTATGGGGACAGGCTGAGCTGGGCTTCCTGAGCATGGAGAAGGCACCAAGGAGACCTTAAGGAAGCCTTCCCATATTTAAATGGGGCCCACAACATGGTTGGAGAGTGACTTTTCATAAGGATATGAAGAGATAGGACAAGAGATAATGGCTTCATATTGAAAGAGAGTGATTTTGGAATAAATATTAGGAAGAATTTCTTAGTATGAAAGTGATGAGGTACTAGAACAGATTGCCCAGAGAAGCTGTGGTTGCCTCACCCACAAAATTATTCAGCACTAGGCTAGATGGGTCTTTGAGCAACCTCATCTAGTAGAGGGGGTCTCTGCTGATGGCAGGGGGATTGGAACAAGATCATCTTCAAGTTACCTCAAAACAAATCATTCTATGATCCTATGAAAACTGGGGTTTCACATTCAAATTTGAAGTGATCTTTTACAATTATGTTTTTATTTTCCATATATGGATAAGGATTAGAAAAAAACTCCTTTTTAATTATAATTTTAAAAATTATAACATAGAACATATTATTGGTTTTGTTAGTTTACGTTGTAGTAGAAAAAAAATAAAAAACCATACATGCTTTTAAATTATAATTTTTCTTTCTTCTTCACTACTGAATGGTGAACACGTAAACGTTTTATTTACATTTCAGCTGGAAATATATATATCTGGGATTATATTGTGTGGCTAAAAAAATACATTGACATTATTACATGAACTTTGACAGATCTCCAATAATTGACTTGAATGCTGAATAGAGATATTGAAATATTGTATACATGACAAATATTTTCTTCAGTAGCTGGGGGGAGAGAGAAAGAGAGTGCAATCCTTTATGTTTTTTAGGGTGTAGTATGAATAGAACCAAATGAATTCTCCATGAATACATTCATATTATACTGTAAAATGCAATCATATGACAAGTGTCTAGGAAAAAGTGCTTGGAAGAAAATCATCAACAGATAGACTTTTGAAATAGGTAGAATACATAGCATATTTTACCACTAACAAAATTGCTATAATTAGAAAGTAAAATTCATGATTTGGTATGCATAACATTAAATCTGTATCGATACACAGAAAAGGTTTTTTTCATGTAAACTTTAAAAAAATATTATTTTATGCATCATACAATATAATGAAATATGTGTTACTGCAAAAGCAATCAGCTTAGACAGCTCATTAATCTTTCTCATACAAATATTGTGATCCCTCTATCTTTCCTCAACTATTCTTGTGTGTATGATTTAAAGCTCAAAGAAATGATAACTAGTTTCCATGACAGCTTGAGATACAATGTGTTCTGCAATATGATGAACAATTAAATTCTGATTTAATTTCCTTTATTATTTTATGGTAACATAACATTAACAAAATAAATATGCTCTGATTGTGCTGTGTGGGAGAAGCAGTTTCCTGCCTTAGCACTACATTCACATATTTTCTGGAACTTACCAGATTTCCACTAGTCTAAATAATTAGTATTGACACAGTATTCTTACACAGAGCTTAAAATTGTATCTCCACAGCCCTCATTTTATAATCATATCCAAACCAACTCTCTTGGCAACATCTTGTGCAAGAAGTGCAGCTGCAGTTCTCCTCCCAGGGTATGTTAAGAGACTTTTAAATTGGCTCCAGTATTTGAGTCTGCTTGCTCAGAATTTACTAGTTTGAATATTTCCAAGTGGCCCTACTATGCTAAATGCTCTGAAGGAAATATTTCCATTACTTGCAGTAGACTAAAGTCTGGTCTAAAGTCTGAACATCGTGTAGCAGTAAATTGCATACAAATGATACAAACTGTCTGCAAACTCATATTTTAGTTTGTTCTTAATATATTAAACTCTAACATGTTTGTTAAGATCAAGTCCCTTGTTTGATTCAGAAGGCTGGGATGATGATCTGAAGTTGTCAGTATTTATTGCAGAGATGTTTCTGAGCTTTTGGGGGACATTCCCTTTGGAGATACTCAAATTTTTGTCTTTAGATATAATACACAGAATGTGTCATCATCTGCAGATGTGCTGAGATTTTGCTCTCCCTGTTCTGGAAATAAAATGAGTTGAAAATTTGTTAGCATAAAGGCATAGACAACTAGTATAAAAACTGCATCCTAAATAGAAAAAAAATGTGTCTAACAAAATGACATTTGTATGTTCCACATGCATAACTATATGTTGTGTGACTATCTTCCAGATTCTTTGATATTTCTATTTGTAGTTACCAATACACAGATAGTAAAACCCATTCATGACACGTTTTCATTTGAAAATGAAAAGTGTTCAGTACTTTATTTTCATTCTCCTCAGGAAAAGATATTGAAGTTATAAATGCTGTGAAATGGGTAACTTCCTTTCCTGTGAGATATAAAGGATTCATTTGTCTGCTGCATCAGGGACAATGTGAACTTCTTAAGTAAAACAGGTTTACAAGGTTTTCTCAGGTCAAGTGTTATAAAAACAGTCACTGAGCAGTAAAAACACTGGATGTCCCATCCTATAATCTTTTTAGCTGTAATTATGCTTAATTTCACTATTTTGTTCTGTGAAGAAAACTGTGAAAGTAATCAGTAGTTTTCAATATGTCGCAAAATTCAAGTGTTCTGTAAAGAAAGGTCAGAACATCTTTGCCCAAAGGAGTGTCTGCTCACTTGAGGTGTTGTTCAATTTGTATGTTAATATACAAAAACACTAGAGCTTTTCACACACTCTTTTCTCAGCTCACTTTCCTTTGGTAGTTTGGACTAAATAGCTGACCTATGCCACAGGAAGTATTGCAGGAAACAATGACATTTCAAGCTACATCTAGCTAGAATGTGGATGTCATAAGGGTTTTAAGGTTGTATATGGAGAGAACTTATACTCAGTACTTTAAATTTAATTAGTCAAACTTACTATATACTGCAATGAGGACAAATAGATATACTAAAATTTTGTTTATTTATTTTTTGGCCCACTGTGGTTCATTAAGCATCACCAATAGAGAATCAAAGTAAGGCCTAAGTGTCAAAGACAGAATTTTCAAAAGAACAGAATTTATACACAGAGGGACAGATACATAATTGAAATACGAAGTTACCACAAATCTACACAAATGAATACACTCTCTACAAAACAGAGTTTACAAGTGCTTAGGGTTAACTTTTTGTTTGTTTTTGAGAATTTCCTTACACAGTTTGAAGAAGAAATCACATTCTTAAACCTGAAGATCTCAGCTTTATCACATTTTAGGATATCTCATCTGACACAAGCACAACTCAAAAAACAGAGGCGATCTTTCCACAATTAACTGCTCTTTACTAAGAAGGGTATAAGAAACTTTTAAATTTAAATCATTTTCATGTTTAAATTGCAACAGCCCTCAAATCAGTGAATGTCTGGCATCCAAGGAGACATAGGCTCTGCCCCAAGCACACATTCCAAATAAGCAATTAAAATAAAACTGGCAGAGGCTTACTTGATCATAGTGATGTAATCTAGGAGAAAAAAAAAAAACAACAAAAAAACCCAAGCACATGCTCCCTTCCCAAAAACTCCACCAAAACTAAACAAGTTTGTCCAGACTCCTTGATGTTTTGATTCAGATTTTGAAATGATAGTCAATTTCAGTTGAAATATTATGTTAAAATAACAAATATGATTTCATATGCTCAACTAGATCTGAAACTGATAGATAATTTCTGATATAAATCTTTCAAGATACAGTATTAATTTGTCATTATTTCAGTATTATATGTGTATTTCAATCCTTGAGAAGAAGCCTATAAAATAACCAAAATTCTACAAATGCAATAAAACTATCATCACTATTTTAGTTCTAGCTTAAATATTAAGTTGGATTTGCTGGGATGTTATTTTAAAATGTAGAGAAACAGAAGCTGAGGTTTTTTTTCTAATAAAGAGAGGAAGAGCAATGAAATTTTTTTTTAATTCAACAGTTGTCCTAGTTGCACTTGCATAAATCATATTCTCAGAAAATCTGAATTCCATATGCAGGAAGAAATGCACAAAACTCAAAATCCATTAAGCATATGGTGATTAAATAATGAATTAGGTATGTCCGAAACTGAGAGAAAATACCAATTACATGTATTCCCTTGTTAAAATATCTTTTGAATCTAGTGATTCTTACATTGTTCTAGTAGTGCTGCTTCTGGTATATCCAACAAGAATTAAACCAGAATATTTTATAATATCAAGCCGTAACTCATTACAATTAAATTAGATCTTTACAAAACAACAGACAACCATAAGATCCACATACAGGTGTAGAAAAACAACTCTGAAGTATGCCACTTATTTTTTTAGCCATAACCTGAAAGTTTATCAGGACATCATTAGCAGCAAAAGAATGGAGATATTATTTTCATCATTGTTCTGTTTAGATGTTTTCTCTGTTTTTTGGAAAAAAAATAGCAAGCATGGAGTTAATCAACACAGTCAATAGCTACAAGTCTTTAAAAAGCAAAGGTCCTCTTCCCTTGAATCTCTAAGCACAGCTTCTGTAAATAAGAATAAATCAACAGCAATTACCAATAGTTTATTCCTTAGATTGTTGAAAAATACCATACAGAAATCTGTCATAAACTCCTGTTGATTAAAATGCCAATGAGAAACACATTGTGGGACAATATGTACCAATGTAGATTGTTGTTAATTGCCTTCTGTTGTAACCTCTTTCCACAGCAGGTCAAATTGTGGTCTCACTTATGTCACTGTAACCTCAGTGGAATTAATGATTTGCATGGGCATTAGAAAAAAGATTTGAGCTTTGAATAGTCAGAGATGTTGTAGTTTGATGTGTATGAATGAGCTCTGTCTTATCATGCATATGATATACTTTTCAATCTTTATTCTAATTAAAAAAAAAAGAAGGAACCCTAAAGATGTACAGTATCAGCATTTTCTTTTTCAGAATTTTGAGGGAATAGTGTAGTACATTTTCTCTACAAGCCAATTTGCTTGAGATTCTAGAGCAAACCTTTTAAAACAAAGCAAGCCAATGTGGACACTTGGAGTGCCATAGGAATGGAGGGAACCAAGCAATAAGAAGGAAATCTAAATGGAAAAAATATATTTGGTTCAGTGGCTTGTTGCCACTGAACATGTAAGGACCTTTAAATTTTAGGAATCATGCAGCCTTTTACCTTGTTTACAGCTCCCTTCATCATGTATAGTTAGAGAATTCTTGAATTGATAGTAATGGAAGATGAATTTTTAAAGATGACAGATTTTTAAGGGAACAGGTAAGACAGCAATCTGCATTTCTTAAATTGCATTTTCTGCTTGATTATCTACCTTTCTATGTGAGATATGATCTTTCTCAAACTACTGTCATATTCTCATATTCTCACACAATCTTTTTGCTCTTGTCCAGTCTTTCTGTCTGGCTAAAGAGCACAAATTCTATGTAAGTAAATCAGATTTCAGAAAAGAAAAAAAAAAAAAAGCTTTTACTCTTTTTCATCTTTTTCGTTGTCTGTGACTTGGTCTTACAAAATATATTACATATAAGAAAAAAAAGAAATGCGTAAATTGTTAGAACAAATCTGGAATGCATATGCAGTTTAGAAAAGAGGAATTGTTTGTCCTGTCTGTGAGATCATGCCTGCAGAAGTTAAAATTTAAGAAAAGGTGACATGAAGTTTGTGTTTCATAATTATAGTCTCAGTCCTTAATATTTTTTTTCCTTAGGTGTAGCTTTCAAATTCTCTCTTTTTTTTTTTTTTTTTTTTTTTTTTTTAACTTTTTGCACAAGCACAGAAAAAAATCCACTTCTATTCCATAACTCCTAGTATATCTGCCTTTGTAGATATTTCTAGCTGCTTCTGTAAGCTTGGAATGCCTTCCAGAAAACTAACATCAAGATGGATGGTAGAGAGAACAAGTATTTTTATTAATACTCATTACTATATTCTGAGGTTTTTAATGAATTAATTAATGGACGGGTAACATCAGATGCTGAGATCAAACTATGAAACAAAAAAGCTGCTGAACAAGCAGAAAACACAGAAGAGTTGGACTACTGCTGTTATTAGTTGTACAGGTAAAAAAAAGAAATTGACATTGCTTCCAGGCAAATGCAATAAAGCTGAACACAAGATTGTAGGGGAATGCTATCAAATACGTATTCATTCCTTAGGCACAATGGAAATACACAATAATTTGCTGATATGAATAGTCATAACCCCGAGTAGTTTACCAGAATTGCAGCAATTCAAATTAATTGGCTCTCTTCAGAAGTTCCTAAAAGTCACTGCTATAATGATAATATTTTCCAAGGCTGCTGAACTAACTGGATGCATAAATGCTGGATTGTACAAGAACAAAACAAAGGAGGGTCCAGCATTGCACAAAATCATTTGTAGACTAACAGGCACAGAAAGGTAAATTGAAGCTGAGAGGAGTATTTCAAAATCCATAATGCTTTGAGTCACAGGTGTTGGATTATGAGTTTGGTTCTGAAGCATGAAACACCACAGAAGCTACAGAAACACAGACTATCTTAAAAAAGTATCCACTTTTTGTAATCATTATCTTTTTATGATAAATGCTCTGTCTGTTCAAAGGTGGATTCACAGGTTCTCAAGAAAACTAATTACTGATGTGAATAGTAGTGCCTTCACTGTGAAAAAATCCACGTAGCAGGTGTTGATGGAGATAAAAAAAAGTATGTGTCTAGCCACTTCCACACTGAAAGCAAAGTGATAAAACTGCGTCCAACTGATATTTGTTTTTGTAAAAAACTTACAAATTTTGATAGAAAAATATTTTAAAATTGACAATAGCTGATAATGTTCTGCAATTTTAGGTCATCTGTTTTCCTATTTTTGCATGGAATAGAGTTAATTTTCTTCCATGTAGCTGGTACAGAGCTGTATTTTTGATTTAGTGTGAGAATAATGTTGATAACATAATGATATTATGGGTTTTGCTCATTAGTGCTTGCTCTAAATCAGGACTTTTCAGACTCCTATGCTTTGGCAGCAAGCAGGTGCACAAGAAGCCAGGAGGGAGCATGGCCAGAATAGCTGACCCAAACTGGCCAAGATATTCCATACGATAGAATGTCATGCGCTGTATATAAACTGAGGGGACATGGCTTGGATCTGCCAATCCCTGCTCAGGAGTGGCCTGGGCACAGGCCAGCAGGTATTGAGCAATTGTATCCTCCATCACCTTTTCTTGGGTGTTTCTCTTCTCTCTTTTTCATTACAATTTATGATTATTATATTTTACCTTGTTTTAATTATAAAATTGTTCCTATCTCAACCCACGGGTTTTGCCTTTTTTTAATTCTCCTCCCCATCCCATGTGGGAGGGGAGAATGAGTGGATTGCTGAGCGGTGCTGAGCTGCCAACTGGGTTTAAGCCATGACAGCTGTACAGTTTAGGAGCAGTTCTCCTGGGCTCCTGAGGCAGAATGAGCAAAACCATAAGCCATCAAACTACCAGTATTGAAAAACACCTCAACATTACATTGTCATACTGGGCTCACATTATTTACTGTGGGATAATAACACAGAGTGTGTAAAGATGCGCCAGAGACTGGTTTCATTATCATTTGAGCAACGTCAAGGTTAATGTCATTGGATGTTCAAGAACTATGTTGCTATAAACTCTGCCTGGAGCTTCTGGGCAGCAGTGCTTTTCCTACACAGCTCAGCTGCTGTTCAAACAGCAGGAGTGGAAGAGGCATCTATGCAGTTAACACAGAAAGAAAACAGGCTCTATAGAGCCACTAATGCTTTACCTTCATGTTAAGGTAGCTTAAACTGATAGCTCTTCCTACTGCTATTAAAATATAACCTGGAGGAGAGAAAACAATCTAGAAAAATACAAGTAACTTCCATTAGATATGTGGTTTAATTAGGGAAACCAAACCAAACACAACATATAGTTATTGGCAATTTACTTTGTAACAGCTTTGGGATGGAAACTAGTCATTTGACCCTGCATAGCAGTGTGTTTTTCCTGTAATCAGAAAAATATCAGAAATCATACTATAATTTAAAGAATTTGGAGGTAAAGCAGTGTGTGTGTTTGTGTCTGGGGGGGTAGCTTTAAATCACACCACTACTGAACCAGTATAGGAAGTAGCATTTGGGATGCTGGTATTCCATGTCTTTCTGAAATACACTCACTTAGGAAATCGCATAAGCCATAAATAACCTTGTTGAGACAGATCCTTGAGAGGATGGGCTCATCCACATTCACACCATTTCCACTACAAAACAAACAGCCCCTAGACACCCCACCTCCCTCTGAGGTCTTAAGAAAATCCCTTTGTAGCTAAGTAATTTATTGCAAAAGCTATAGTCTACAAGGTTTTTCTGCACAGTCTTGCTGATACACAGAAGACTGCCACATATGAATTACAACAAACGTTACACATATATTTTCACATCTGAGCAATAACCAAGAGGTGTTTTTACACTTTCAATGATGGAAAGGCATAGATAAATATTAAACTGGATGTCTGACAGCTGGTATTAAAATCAAGCCCACTGCTGTCCCACAAAACTGACAGAGTCATTCAGCTTCAGCTCTTAGCTTATTTCTGATTATTCATGTTTTTCTAAGAACATTGAGTTCCCATGAATTTTATATTTCTTCTTTGTCATGGTAAAGGAAATCTTTTCCTGAACTTTTACTAACATATTTTTTCCCAGCATAATAGAAATAAACATACAAAAAGTTAAAGACATTCATTAGCCTTCCAAAAGCAGACAGAAGAAAAATTACCCCATTTTCTGTTTCTCTCACAGAATAATGACAGCAAGGAGATGCTCAAAATGCACATATGGTAGAGAAGGTAGAGACTTAGTCTGTGTGCTTAAATACACCCTATAAAAATTAAATAATGTGATTTATAGTTTATTATCTAAATAGATATTTGCAATCATCCGAGACTTCAACATAACCACACACCCTGGAGTTTCTCTTCCAGAGTGGTTATTCTTTTTTTTACAGGCTTTAAAATTCTAGTAAGATTAAGTTCAACCCCATGGAAAAAACCCTAGCAAGTACATATGATCCGGTGTTGCAGCTAGATCTTCTAGTGCTGAGCTTCACTGCTGCACTGGCATTGTCTTGCTTTGCACTCCACACTTACTCAGTAGTCACTGCCTTCAGTTTTGCTATCTCTCAGAGGTAGTCTCTTAGTCTCTTGTCCTTGCATCTTGGCTGAAGTTGAACTCTGGAGTACAGTCTTTTTATTCATTGACATTGTTGTTCTGCTGTTAAAAAAAAAAAAAAAAAAAAAAGTACAAGCTGAGGGTTCAATTACAGAGGGCAGTTGCATTGCCCTGGGGGGTGGAGAAACCTACAAACTGTGAATCAGAGTTACAATATGCCTCTTATTTCTCTTCTCCTATAAAATCATTGATGTATCCCCCTACACCACCCCTATATTTAATTATATACTAAGGCATGTATAATTAATTAATTATACATGCTCTGATACAGCTGCACAGGCTGTAACACTGGGAGGGGAAAAACTGAGCCTACCACCTGTGCAGGAGGGGAAATAATAGCTCTATTGAGGCTGTCTTTGACTTGTTGTACTGTTCCTAGATTATAACTTTAAAAAAGGAGAACGAAAAGGGAAAATGTTAGAAAGTAAGCACTTTGTCCAGGAGTTTGTTTTATTTTACTGGGCTTCCAATCAAACTTTTGGTTTGAAAATCATGTGTAGATGTAAAATTAGTTTGTCTAGCAGGATATACATTTTCTCTCGAGGGATGTCTGACAATCTGTTAACACAGTGTATAATGGAGAGGGTAGGGGGCAGATCACAGGCCAGATTGTTAGCTAGTATAAAAGAGGTGTTAATGCCATTGACTTTAATAGGGCTACGTCAATATCCACCAGCTTAAGATTCTCTGTATCACAGCCCACAGGCCACTTGCGGCTTGCAAAGCCTTTGTATTCAGTCCACAAAGGGACTTTTTAATTGTGGCTATACTTGACAGAATCATAAAAATGTACTATTATCAGTTTACTCAGTGATTCTCTAGCATTCCTAAGGATTAACCTCTCTCCTTGGAAGCATACAGAGTTGTGAGAAAACCTTCTCAGCTAAATCCAAGCTCAATTCAGAAGCGACCATTGGAAACTTTCATTAAACCATTTATATTGTGATAACTCATTTTGAACACATGCTGTCCCAATTTATTAGCAGGGAAATTTAACTCTGAAGATTCCACCTTTGAGTATATTAAGAAAATATGTTGATTTTTTTAAAGTAACTTTTTATATTTAATGTATCACCTTATAAGACAAAAAAGTAACACAATTAATGTAAACTTTATAATGCTAGTCTCAGACTGATGTCTTACCTGTTAAGTGTTCCAGCATGAACAACACTTTCAGGATTCCTATTTTTTATTCTAATTAATTAAAGTTAACTAAAATATAGTAAATATTCAACATGCAATTTTTACTGTGGAATGGAAGTTCCTACTTATGAAAAAAAAAGGTGGCCTTGCTCTCCAGAAGTCAGTAGGAAAATAAACCTGAATGTCTTCATGCAACTAAAATTGCACTGACTTCTCTAGAGTTTGAATATGTGCCATGTTTGCTTATTCTTCCTAAAGAATAGCATTCACAATATTAAGGACTTAAAAGACAGAGTAAGGCTCTCCCAAGTTCCCTGCACCAATTTTTCCTACCCTCCAGATCATGCCTGATAATATAAAAATAAAGAATGATCACTGTATATTAAGTAGCTGTGGGGATTTTGTGGCTAAAAGCCTTTAATGCTCCAAGCTCCATTTTATAGTCGGCCCCAAACTCCTTCACCAAGCAATAAAAACCTTTTTCTTCTCCAAATAAAAGCTATATCTGCATATGTGAAGACTAGAGAACAGCTGGGTCACAGAGAAATTATCAAATATTGTGCAAGTTGACAATATCAAAACTGTTTATATTGGAATAAATTTTCCCCAAGAGATGGGTGCACTTTGGCTGTCAATGAAATGATCCCCAGATACCCATGACTCCCATTGCTGTTGATATATTAAATATGTACCAAATTGTATATATAGAACACACACATGTCAAATGTTGACGTCAGTGAGGAACAGATAATCCTCTAAAGGCAGAATGAGTCAAGTAATTTTGTTGAACTATCTTGAAGTAGCACAGACTTCTTGGCCAGTATGTCATTAGAAAAGGGATGGCAAAGAATTACTGTTATTAACAACAGTGTTATCCTAATGTATGAGGTTTAAAACATAAGGGAAGTTTATCACACGACTGCTAGAGTCCTGCAATTATGTTTTCATCAAAACTTTTTTTTTTTTTTTTTTAATATACAATATTAACCAAATTTACTCTAGAGACTAGGGTCAATTTTAATTTATCTTCATTTTTTGTCACTAGGGTGCTGATGTCTAATATACCACAGAATTAATTTTTTGGTTTTTTTGTAAAATAAGTGGGTATTGTAAATAATTAATATACATAGCTGTATGTGTTTGAGAAAATTTCCTCAGTGCTCAAATCCAGAGTGAAAATTTGACAAGATAATCTAAATTTTCTTTCTATCAGTCTTTCTTTGTACATACACATATTGGTATCAGTTGAGCTCACTTAAGACGATGGTAAATAAAATATGCATGCTTTTAAAAATACTTTAGTCTTCAAATAAATAATGAAAAAAACCTAGAAATATGTCTGTAAACAACATTAAAATAAAATTTCTTCTAATCTTGCTACTTCATACAAACTTTTTTCTTCTTCCCCCAGATTTATGCTCTAATTTCTTCCTGTTCTAGCAGCAGAAAACATTAGCTACTTTACAATTTCAAGAAGAAACTAAACATCAAATAAACTAAAGAAACATTTGTACATTATAGTACATAAAAATTTGTGCCAAAATTTAGAACTTTACCTTTCC
This sequence comes from Hirundo rustica, assembly GCF_015227805.2. Classification (NCBI taxonomy): domain Eukaryota; kingdom Metazoa; phylum Chordata; class Aves; order Passeriformes; family Hirundinidae; genus Hirundo; species Hirundo rustica. The sequence continues at coordinate 81,950,677 of NC_053451.1, forward strand.
ACTTTACACTTTGACCATAAGAAAATAAATATGTGCATGCTATAAAACAGTAGCAACTTAAACAAAAGCCCAGAATTTATGTTCATGTTTTGCTCCAGACCACATTCAAAACTCTCTTACCTCTACAGGCAGTCAAAGACAAAAAAATGAAACTCAAATCTAGTTAAAAACTCAAATAAACTCACTCAGAATTTTGAGCGGAGCCAAACAATTCCTATCACCTAAGAATTGATGCAAACAACTTATTCCACTTGTCATGTCAGAAAAACTTTTTCAAAGGAAAATAAAGCACTCTCCCATTTTAGTATTTCCTATTTTATCAAACTAGGTAAAAAAAGGTATTGAACATAGTAGCTATTGAACTGTATACTTCTTTCTGCAATTAAAGTACTACTAACAGTATTGAAGACTGTTTCAACCTATATAGAAAGTGTAACACAGACCAGAGATGATCTCTGGTATTCTTAGTTGAGGTCCATCTATTGAAGTCTTATATTGCATAGGAGAGTATTTGTAAAGCAAGAAGTAGTAGGCTGTAAAAGCTGATATGACTTTACAAAATTTACAACACAAAAAGCATTCAAAAAAACCGTTGGTGTCAAAACCTTTTTTCCCTTTTGTGGTAAAAACATTCCTAACCAGATTAGTTTCTTAGCTGTATCTGGTTTTCATCATATCTCAAATGTTGCAATGGAGCGAAGATTCTAAGCACAAATACTAGGCCAATTATTTATACAGCCATACTTGTGCAATAGAACATGCGTAATTCTCATTTTTCAAAATGAGAATTTTTTGAGAGGCTTTCTATCTCAGTCCAGAAATCCTCAGTTCAGTTTCCTTCTTTCAGCTTTTGAGCAATTTGTAGTTTACTGGGTGACTGGATGTGAGCAGAAAGACCATTCCAGAACCCAACACACTGCAAAATGACCTCTTCTTGTTATTTGTACCCTTTAAACTACTCTGTTCACTTAGTCTTTTACGAAACACTACTTAGATATTAAAAAAAAAAAAAAAATCTTTTTTTAAAATCTTGCTTTCCTTTTGAGCAAGCAGCATTGTTTATGCGGATTTTTTTTGCCAGAGCCCCTGATATTCCTCTCTGTTTTTTTGTGACTTGTGCTTTCTTTCCCTTAATCTGCCTCAACAGCAAATTTACACTCTCTGAGACAAATAATGCCTTGATTTAATGTTAACTACCCGATTAAATACAACACATTCTGCTATTCATAAATGTTTTCAAGAGAGCCACTAGCAGGTTATAGGCTCTACTGATCACTCTTTATAGAATTTTTTTACTGCAAACAATAAACACATGCCTAGAAGGAAAAACAGCAATATTCTCAATATTCTGCTTTTCTTCTATTTTAACCCTTTGTATGTTTAGATGCCTAAAACATCTGATATTGATCTTTCAAGGAAGGTCAGAAGGTGATAACCAGTGGTACATCTGTCTATGTAAACACCTCAAAACCTTATTTTTTGGGTCCTACAATTTCTTTTCAGCCATTATTCCTACATTCTGAAATTCTCAAATAAGCCTTTTCTTACACAAAGATTGTGGTGGAGTTATGTGTGGGAGTGTGTCCTCTCTGTAAATTAAATTGTTCCCTTGTCCATGGAATGGCATCAAGAGCAAAAAATTCTTTTAAATTTTTCTTTAGTTTTCTCACTGTCAACTTCTGATAAATTAAAATTCTGTTCAATAGCAACAGAGCTTTGTAAGGGCATGTAGATACAGAAGTGGGATATCCAAACAGGAAGCACCAAAATTAAAACTCATTTAAATAGATGGCTCCAGTTTAAATCTATTAAAATAGATTTAAATAATTTAAACTCTATTTAAATTTAAATAGATATGTCCAGTTGTCTGTGTTTTCTCCTCCCATTAATCACTTTGAAGATGAGGTCATGCTGAGAACTTGTGAGAGAGCTGAGGCCCTGCCTAAAAATTAGGGAAAGTGATGATAAGTCAGTTCAGCATAAATAAAATAAAAATAAAAAAAATTTAAAAAAAAAACAAACACCAACAAACAAACAAACAAAAAAACCAACTGGGGTTCAGAGATGCATTAAACTTCATCATTTATGAACCTTACATATGTTTCTGATGGAGACAAATAGGAAAAAAATAAAAAAAGGATAAGATAACCTTGTTGTTGCAAAATTTCCTGCCTGCTTATACAGATCTCTGGTTTTGGTTAACTTACAAAACTGACTCTGAAATTGCCTGAACACAGCACAGACTGCTGGAGTCGAGGCAGTCACCAGGTTCTATGTATCAGAAATTCCACACTTAAGCCGTGCTGTCAATTAGACAGGTCCCACTGTAACGGTGTGTCTCCTGTCAAACATTTCTGAATAGGCCCTTGTTCCATTTGATACTATCCTGAGGAAGCTTTATCACAGTTGTGATGCATGGTAACCTGATAAGACTTTATTTCGCACCCTTCTATCACTATTTAACCTTAACATGCATCTGAAGTCTACCATTAAAATAGCAGGGTTTTTCTTTGGTTGTTTTTTTTGGTTTGGGTTTTCTGTTTTTTTGGTGTTTTTTTTGGTGATGGAGTGCTCAGTGGTTAAAGCAGATTAGCTAAGGGTTTTCATTACAAAATAGAATTTGTATCCCACAGTCTTGCTAAATCCTTGGTAACAGGAGTTGCATCATCTAAAAGGCTAGCTGTTCATACCTGATAAGGTTTCTAAGAGCATAAAAATCTCTAAACAAACCAATTCTGTGAGAGAGGCATTTATAAGGTGTCAGCATTATTTTTAGATAATGCTTTAGTTGAGATATCTATATGTTTCTTAGGACACTAAGAAAATACCTTATTATAATAATGCTTGAGAAATTCAGATCAGCTGTTTTATGTAGGAAACAAAAAAATTTAACATTTCAGGTTAGTATATTTAAATCTAAACCCAAACCCCCTTAACATTTAACAGAGTATGTATAGCTAAAAATATCAGAAAGCTTTTTAGTTGGTTCATAAAATGTTGAGAAAAATTATTCAATCTATTTAAAAGTTATTAATCTGTCAGTCAACAGTGCAGGATCAAAGGTAAAAAGAGTTAAGAAGATGCTTCAGAGTCATCAGATTCTTTTACCTTTTTCCATCAAAAGTACAAAATAACATTCAAGAAATTAAGTGATTAATTAAATGCATGCTTATATTACTTAAGTAACTTCTTATATATATATAATATATATTTCTGATGTACATATCTCTTTATTTAGTCAGTATTTTGGAGGCAGGGTTGTTTTTAAAGCTTTCCACTGCTCCAGGTATGTTCTGTACTGATTGCTGCATCTACAGCCAGGTTATGTCTCCCGGATATCACATGCAGTGACAAGTAACTTATCCCAAACACTAGTTATCTTTCACTATCTCCAGTAAACTTCTGTTGCAACCTCACCATTAAAAATATAATACTCAAACCTTTATTTAAACTAAAATAGATGGGTTTGTGTTTTTAGCGAAAATGCGTTAAGGAGATCTATTCAAGAAAATTAAAAAGAATGTCAGAATCTAGGAACTATCTATGGAGTTCAGAATGGCTTTTCAAATTATAGTGCTAAAATAAAGAAAAGGAGAGAGAGAGAGAGAGAGAGAGAGAGAGAGTATATGCTTTATACTGTAAATAAATAACACTTGTATGCATGCACCAACGTGTATATTTGTAGGTGCATTTCTGTAAGAGCTCTACAGGAAATTAATCATTAATTTTATCATAAATATTGTTGTCATAATTTTATTTTGTATCTTATGAAGAGTTAAAATGTTTTAATCAGTGGTCCTTTAAATAAAAGATTTGAACCACAATTTTCAAGACTTAAAATTTTAAGTCATTTTTCAAGAATAAAAAAAAAAAAAAAAATAAAAAAAATCAAAATTAGCAAACTGTAGATTGTGATCTAAATCATAACAGGAAAAGAGTAATTTTCAGTATCCATGATGTAAGTGGTTACTAATATATCCATGCAGCTGGGAGAAAGGATATTAAAAAGGATCTTAAATAAACTACATTTCTCTGACAGTAACTTGGTTGTGATTCATAGTCATAACAGCAATTATTTTCTGATCTCAACAGGCTAAGGAAGTAGGGAGTGCCATTTCTTCTGTTTGGATTGTGGAGGATGGCAGTAAACTCTCTAAAAATTGCAATTCCGCTTATACTCTTGTGTGCCCTAAACTACCATTTATAAATAGAGTTAAATGGTAACAATGCCACGTCATGGTGTATTTTTGTGATTTCATCTGTTTGGGGTCTCCTCCCACGCACTGTCACTCATCAGATACACCACAGCATCTTCACTCTTGTATTTTTGGCAAAAATAAGTGGAGCAACTGTTGAGTTGATTGCAAGATCTCTCTCACCAGGTAATAAACTTCACCTAGGGATATCTTGAAACTGGAGAAGGATCACAAAAATCTGTTCAAGTTTTCTTCATTTAAAATATCCTATACTATTTTACCAAATGTATCAAATTTTGGAATCAATGTCAGTAATTAATAGAACAGACACATTTTTTAACAGCACACAAGCAGATGTATGATTTATACTGGATCAATTAAGAAGAGAATAAACAGCAGGTATTTTTCTTTGAAAATTGTTTATTTCCATGGAGTGGGGGAGAAGCGAAACAATGCAACATTTTTCTTTTAAAAAATTATTTACTAGTAGTAAGTCTTTAAAGATCTCATTGAAAATCCTAGTTAGTAGTTTATGTGTTTTCCAAAATGTGCAGTCTGAAACAATATATATTAAATGTTGAGGATGTTTTATTTTCCTCTGTACTTCAGGTCTAGTGTCTAAATATGGTGCGTAAAGCATACATGAGTTGGAAAATAAAAATAATCATGTTCATTAATAATCAATGACCTTCATAGTTAGTGACAAGGAGTTTCTTTGTCTGCATGGGCAAATTTTGAATTGTATCATCAGAATTAAGAAATAGCCTCTTTTTGTTGATTTATGGGATTTTTTCCCATAATAGATTATGTAAGTGAATAGAGCAAATCCTGTTGGTTTTATTTGTATGACATATGCTATATATATGTGTCTGCCTCACCAGAAAATAAGCACCAGAGTATTTGTCCTCTTTTATACACTGGCGAAAATGCTTTCAGTGAAAATTTACCTTCAGGACTACAAAACCCCCACACGTATGCAAAAGGTTATACGGAGCCTAAATTATAAATTAGAATTAACTGGGAGTTTGAAGCAAAATGTTTTCAATGCTAAAGTGATTTGCCTGTGACCACAAAGAGTGCCACCACACAGGTGAAATGTATTAATTTGTCTAACCAAGGTGATACATTTACCTACTTGAGTGATGTGTTTCTGTACAGCTGATTACTTTGGCACTCAGACAGAAACAGAATTAAATGAATCTCCATTATTGTAGACTGCATCATTTTTGTAGACTGTGTACAGTAAAACTCAGCAGTGCCTTTGTTGTTAAATTTCTGCCTACTGATGGCAGCAGTGTGGTTTTGACTTGGTTCACCGCTTTAAGAATGTCTGATTTAAAAATTTCTTGTGTGTGATTTGAATCTAATTACTGAAATCTTCAGAATAAATGTTTCTCACAAATTGATGTTTTAATATGCCACAAATCCTTCCATTAAGTTTTGTTAGACAGGAGAAAAAATATATATATTTATCATGACAGTGATTCTTTGATGTGGAATTGATTCTTCAGGCTCTGAAACTTCATTATAGTTATAAAAGAAAACATGCATTTTTCAACACTGTTTAATGAGTGAGTACAAGGATTTTTTTAGCTATCTGCTAAAGTATGATTGCTTTGATCTTTTAGCTGTAGTCCTTTGGAAATGACAGCTTGGAAAGAAACACAAGAAACCATTCAGGTTGAAAACCTATTGAGAAATACTAGGAATAAGGGTTTTTCTTTGGCTTTCAGGATATTATGTCACTTCATGGTAAGAAACCCAAAGCTGTGTCATTGCTTTATTGTAAAGTCAGACAGAGCTCCCTGTGGTCCAAAAAGTTAACTTATATCACTTTAGATGAAACTAAGTTTGTTTGACTTTTTCTCTGAATCCTGCCACGTTCTGAATGGAATGTGGGTGACTGTACTCCTATTAAATACTATAGCCAGTGTGATATATGTCCTTAAGTTAATTTGTGTTAAATGTTATAATATGTAATTCATTCTCTGTAAGATGTAAGTTTTATTTCTAATCGAGTATACAACGGGTTAACTGGGACTGAAACAGCATGAAGGGGGACACGAGGAATTCTTTTGCGAAAAGATTGCACGGGAGGGACATGAGAAAACTATGCCAAGAATTACACGAAAAGGGACACGAGAAAACTTCTGCTGGGAATCGTTAGAAGAAAACAAAAACTACGGAAAAGGGAGATGGAGAACCCGGAGAACCGAATGATTACATCAGATTGATATCTTATCCATCCCCGCCCGGCATTAACATCTCTACACCGTATCCAGACACAGCAATTAAGACATTGTTCTCCTGAGAAGATCCTTTCAACCCCACCAGAACCCGACCATGAATATCTAATGAGGCTGCCTCAGAAGGGGGAGTCTAGGAGTCCCAAGTTTCCCTCAGCGAACCAGTGTATAAAAATGGACCGCCTCAGACCGAAAATGTGAACTTGGGGGGTGATGTACTGATAGAGTATGTTACCGTGTTCACCCAGTGCCAAAACCCCGGGGTTTCACGCTGTCCTTTTAATTGTGCCTATCGGAGACTGTTAATTTGTCTCAAAATAAAATTCTAAATTTTGATTTATTGAATTTGATCTATCGTATTTATTACACCAGGATACATAAAACTGGTAGCCATAACTCGTAAGGCAGCAGAGACCACTGGAAAGGGACTTTCCCTCTTGAGTGACAGATTCAGCATTTGAGAACTGGACCAGCAGCTAAATCAAGGAAATACATCTTTGGTTGTTTTTGTGGGTTTGTGGGTTTTGTTTTGTTTTGTTTTGTTTCCTTATTTATCGTGAAACCCTATGCAATATCATATGGAATTTAATTGGAACAAAAATCTTCTGGGCAAGTATTTGAAAACCTTACTTTTTCCCTTACCCTTCTGCCCTAAGGATTACACACAGAAAAAATTTCACTTGTTTCAATGAAAATAGTCATGACTTAGTGCTGAACAATAGAAAGGCATTTTCAGCCTGAGCATTAATACATATGAAAAGCATTGATTGGCCTTTATATGCGTTCGGAAATCTTGGTCTCTTTTAGGAGAGCTTCTTGTTCATTGAAGGCATACAGCAGTACTTGCAGTTCAAAGACTACTCATTAACAGCTCTAGCCTAGCTGTCAGTAGCAACAGTAAGTTACAGGAAACCGAAACCAAAAAATCCATTGTAACAATGTTTAAAAGAGCTTTGGGTGAAATCACCCAGTAATTAAGTCTTAAATGCCGTAGATGCCTCAAAAACTCTTCATGGTTTTGTGATGAAAACACATCTGGGCAGGTCCTTGGGCTGTTGCTACTTCACTTATTTGTCATATATGGCAGATATTATTGCAATGTCTGCACAACTAAGGCTGTGCAAATCACCACTTTCTTTTAACTTTAGAATATAAGGATGAATTGACTTTTTGTTTTGTTTTGTTTTTTTTTTTCCTGTATGTCTTATGAAATTTAGGAAACTAAGAGATCAAATGGTTGGAGGAAAATGAAATGTTTTTTGATAAATAAATAATTGCAAGCAGCAAAGTAACAGTTGTTAAATGACTAAGTAACTTGTTTTCTGTCATCGTTATATATACTAAGTATTATTAATTTCAGATTCACTCAACATAATCATGGGATGTGGAGTTATTTGGTATGAGTATGAACAGCAGTTACTTACTTTAGAGGTTTTTAAAAAGATAACTATAAGCTGATATGCTGACATTAATTTATTTATTATAACATTTACTTAATGGCCAAAAAGTAAGAAGACTTTTACGTCTGATATTAATATAATTTATATTTACAGCTTTATATAAGGTAAAATATTAAGACAATTTACATCCACAAATAGCATATATATTTCTAACTACAGACTTCCATAATTTCATAAATTATGCCTCAAATATGTTAAAAATTCAAGGTCTTGCAGCTACTCCTGATTCTTTCACTCAGCCCTTAAAGAACTGAATTAGTCAATGAATATGTGTATTGGAGAGCTTGGTTACTCCTCCACATATTAAGTGACATGGTTGCCATCTGGATCTTTCACTTTCTTTTGGGAAAGGGTGACAGAGAAATTTCTTGACAATTTGAAAAACTTCAGTCTTTTATATTCAAAACCATTATTCCAGCCATACATTTCCTCCAGCCACCTCTACAACTAATTTTTGTTACTTTGAGGCTCATGAGCAGCACTGGATTTGGTTTTTTAGATATGGCAATTTTATTCATGTATTGGTAATCAAACTTCCCTGGAAAGAATTCTGAATATATTATTCTCATTTCTGTCTCTTGCTTGAGTTCAGCAAATATCTTTACCTAATACTGCAGTAAAAAATTATCAAAGGTCACATTCAGAGGTGATGGCTGATCACCGCCAGATCCTCTAAATCTATTAATAATCCTCTAACAGACCTTACACCTTCTGTACACACAGGGGAATGTGTGTACACACATCTAGGTCTGTGGAACAAATCTAGCAGTTCAGGCACATGCTAGCTTCCTTCAGGAAAAGTTCTATTATTATCTAATATTCCTAATCAGAGAGCTGGAACAAGAAACATTGGGAGTTTAAAAGAAATCCAAGTGTTACACGCAATTTCTTATCTTGATGATCTAAATATCTTGGACAAGAATCAGATCTCTGGAAGTGTTCCCTTTGTGTTGAGTATTCATTGAGGAAAACATGAATTAAAGGTTGAACAGGAGAGCAAACTTTGAAAATGAGAAGGAACTCACTATTACCACTTATAATTACCACAAATAATGAAATAGAAGCAGCTATTTCTTTCCCAAAAATATTTTTCCACAAAGAAAGTTTCCCTAGAGTAGAAAAACATACTTAGATATTCAGCTGGGAAAAAAAGAAAATAGATAAATTATAAACACTTTTTCCCCCTGTATTTTAGAATGAAGTACTAAACGTAAAATTCACATTTCAAATTTTTTTGATAGAATTTAATGGCATTTAATTAAAAACAAAGATAAATACACAGGAGATGAAAACTACTGGAATTTAAGGCAAACAATGTTTCTTTCGTCATTCTTTCATTCAACTGCTAAAAATATCCAACTTCAGGTAAAGTCAAAGAATTAATCAGAGTATGATTTTATTTTGTTAGTAATTTTTCCTGACCATTCTGTCTGTGTTGTGTTTCCGCATTTTTCTCTGGGGTAGTATGAAATCAATATTGTTAACACTGCATCCACAATATTGACAACAGTAACAAAATCTTTCTGTTCAACAGGATTTTTTAATTTTGCTTTTATTTTGAATAAGGCATGCATTATTTCAACTTCTCAGTAGAAGGAGAAGACTGTTGTTATTTTTAACATTTATTAGGAACAAAAAAGAAGGTTCACTGTTCATAAAGTAAGTCTAGAATAAAAAATGCAAAATTGCCTGTGGAAATTGTTCTAAATCTTTCACTATATTTATAATACAGAAGTCACCTATCTGATTGAAATTGGACTGATGAGGATATCAAGATAAATAATTGACTGCTCCTTCTTAACCAAAAATGAGGAAAGCGTTTAAAATATTTAAAACCTTACAATTGGTGGGGGTTTTTTGAGTATGGACAGTGTGAATATCACAAATATATGCGTTTTATAGAGCTATCACCTCTGGTATTATTGCCGGCTATATTTTAAGACTTATTTTTCGTGTGATGATGATGTTGCATTTTTATTCCCCGTATTCTCAGCTGAATCTTGATGTGATTTTTCTCAATGCAATTTTTTGGGCACCAGGGTCAAGATAGATTTTGAGGTGTCAGCATTATGAATTTAGAGTAATCCTATTGATGTAAAAGTTATGAAAATAAGGTTGACCTCTCAACCTCAGTGGAGGTTAAATATGAGCAAGTATATATGTACTGTAAAATACAAGGATATACACAACTAAATAATGGACACTTGTCTCTCAATACTGAAAAATTATTCTTGTAATACAAAAACTAAAGATTGTTTTGTTGTTGTTGTTGTTTTTCCCCTAATTGAAGATTTCCTGCCTTGCAACTGACCAAAGTCAAGGTATTCTCCATTTTTATACTAGGATAATAATTCAAACTTCCTTGATAGGTTTTGTGCTGCTTGGCCTAATAATTGCAGGTAATACTTAAATAATATATTTATGTTTCTATATTTGCATATAAATCTGTGGGTGTCAATACGTGGATAAGAGAGTGAGTTTATGTGACTGTGTATGTAAGCCTGATGGCTGAGATCCCAAACAGAAGCAAAGTCCCATAATTTCTCTATTACCTTTTGGAAGAGGAGACAATCCAGATCTTCCTGGACTGTGCTTTATTATTTTCTGATGGAGCTAGAGGGACACAAATGGAGAGAAAAATGGGGGGGAAGAAAAAAAAAAAAAAAAAAAAGAAAAAAAAACCAACAACAAAAAACCACCACAAAAACCAAAAAAATTTTCCTCGCATTTCTTAAGATTTAATTTCTGCTTAAAAGAGAGCAGCCTGTAGCGTAAAAATTTTTGTCTAGTTTTCTAAAAATTCATGAGGTGTTTAGGAACATTAAATTTCAGCAGCAACTTCCGGCATAGGGACATGAAAGGCAGAACTTGTAATAAGAAAATTTAGGAATATGTTAATAGTTTTCCCAATAATGTATGAGATAGCAAGAGCTGCTTTAACATTTTTCAAGGTTCTCCTGAATTTTTTTTCTAACTCTTAAACACAGCAACAAGCATGGTTGGCCAATCTGCTGCCATTTACTAGAGCACAGAAGAATGAGGACCACCATGAGCTGCAGTGGAAGGATTGCACAGATAAGAGGAGTAAAGAAAGGCATGAGGTGCAGCCTGTTGAAGACATATGCAATATGCCTGTGAGTGACATTGTGAGGCACAGAGTAAGTTCCAGCTAATGGGAACAAGTTAACAAGCCAGGAGCTGCTGATGCCACAAGGGCCAGCACTAGGGAATGGCTGTATCATGTGGCATTGCATGTGTGAGTACTGGGACATGCCATGACTCGCAGGATCTTTAGCAGGGTCAGACATTGTCTACAGGTGCAGCTCGAGGGAGAAACAGATGCCTGAGTTGGCTGATGAAAAATGGTGACTTAATGGATCAGATCAACTTAAACTGTGCTACACTACCCAGTGGAAGCTCTGATTGAGACTTACTAGAGAACAGAGACCCTGTGTTGTACCAAGGTGCAAAGCACTTTGCCTAAGGATCTCCTCTTCTGAGAAAAAAATAATAAATTCTTACTCTGACATTTAAAGAATGAGTTATTGTTCCCTCACTGATCTAACAACACAGATTTTTTTTTTTTTTTTTTTCTTTTTAATACAAATGTCATATTAGCCATTGGACTCACATTTGTGACTGAGGAAAATTTCTCACTGAGAAACAAAAAGTTGAATATAGAATGTGAGGCTTCTGACCAGCTTTTTCTTTTTTTTAAATTTGATGAAACCCTGGAATTTAATCATACTTCTCCCAGGGAAGCCCCATTGTAGTGTTGCAAACATTATATATATTAATATTATATATTTATATGTGCACACAAACTTTTTTTTTTTTAATACTTTTGGTTTACTTCCTATTGCATAAACATGTCATTGTTAAGTGTCTTATGTAGTACAATCCATGGCCTCTGGCACTTCCAGCCTTTTATGGGTGGTTTGTCTCTTTCTGCTCATCACTGTAAAAAAATAGTCCTTTGTAACTGAGTTTAAAAATCCATTGTTTTGGCAGATCATTCATTACATGTTTCCAGATCACTTACAAATCTTAAAGCAATTCCATATAAAGATGCATTTTTTACTCTGGTAAAAACATTTGCTAACATTTTGGTATCCTGTTCATCAATACATGAATGAAGGGGCACACTGCACCCTCAGCAGCTTTGCTGACTGGAAAGAGTGGCTGATACCGCGGAATGTGAGATACCAGTCAGTGAGATGGGAGCAGGCTGGAGAGATGGGCAGAGAGGAACACATTCTAGGAGAGGAACAAATTCCTCTGCACCTGGAGGGGAATAACTCCATGCACCATAACAGTCAGCACCGGGGGGCTGACTGCTTTGAAGGCTGATCTGTGGAGAAGGACCTGGGAGTCCTTGCAGACAGCAAGCTATCCATGAGCCAGCAGTGCCCTTATGGCCAAAATTGCCAATGGTATCCTGGGGTACACAAGGAATAGAATTGCCAGGAGGTTGAGGGAGGTGATCCTGTCCCTCTGCTCTTCTCTGATGGGGCTACATCTGGAGTGCCGTGTCCAGTTCTGGATTCCTCAATTCTAGGAAAAGAAGGAACTACTGGAGGGGCTCCAATGAAGGACTATGAAAATGATTAGGGGACAGGAGCATCTCTCTTACGAGAAAAAGCTGAGGAAACAGGACCTGTTTATCCTGAAGAGAGGATCATGTCAGTATTTAGAAATATCCTAAGGGAGGGTGTCAAGAGGATGTGCCCAGTGATATCCATCTTTCCACTGATTTCCAGTGATGGGACAAGTGGACACTGGCACAAACGGAAACACAGGAAGTTCAATCCAAATATGAAAAAAGGCTTCTTTACTTTGGGAGTTACAGAGTGCTGGAATAGACTACCCTGAGAGGTTTGGAGTCTACATCTCCGAAAATATTCAAGACCTGCCTGGGCACAAGTGCTGGACATATACTTTAGCAGAGGTGTTGGACTAGATCATCTCCAGAGTTCCCTTCCAACCCCAACTATTCTGTGATTCTGTGTATATGCTAACATATATTTCCTGTGATAACACATTCATATTCTTGGGTTTTACATTCATATTATACATGCATTGAGACCTAGTAAGGTGATAATTATGTAAAGTTGTCAGAAAAACATTTTTTAAAACAAGTGGGTCTTTGGTTTGGTTTGGCTTGGCTTGGTTTTCTAAAGAAGCAGGTTTTTCCTTGCATTTGTCTTTAAAGCATGTGACAGCATAGATCAGAATTTTCCTTCAGAAAGCCTTTGCTCAGTTCTCTTTAAGGAAATACCTTTCCCATAAACAGGAATCCAAATACATTCATTAGGCCGGTAAAAATTCCCTGTGGATTAGTAAACAGTGTTGGTACATCTGTAATGAGTGTTTTCTACTTCTGTGCTCAAGTTTTTTGTGAAATGTAAGCAAGAACAACAGGTTTTGGTCAATACTGTCCTCCAGGATATGTATCTGCAACATTGATCAAACAGCCTTTTATCTCAAGGAAGTTTCTGATTTCTTAAATAATTTCTAAGAGTTTCTTGAACAATGATGTTGGAAAAGTTGGTGCTTTTGTTACTGAAAGTAGCAAATGGGGATCGTTTACTCCATTAAATTAATTCTTTGTCCTGAGCATAACTTTAATTTGTGAAATCCCATTTGGATATTTACTATGCTATGCTCAGACACTCAGGTTGATACTCCAATTTTCCATTTTTTGTACTGAGAGATTTCATTTTTCTGACATGTCACAATAATTTGCATAAAATCAGTTTTTCCAACTCTGAACATAGCCTACAATTCCTCTTCCCATAAATTAAATTTGAATTTTCCATATTTTCAGAAATAAAAACTTTGCTGTTTTCATATTTTGTTTTTAAACTGTGAAAATGCATTTCTTCTTAATATCCCTTGACCACTTTGGTTTACAACTGAATCTTTATCGCCACTTTTCTTTATTTTTCCCTGTCTCCTACAGTAAATACTGGTATTTTTCAATCTCTTTTTAATATTTTTAACAAAGAAGACATATCAGAACAGATTATATGCTCTCAACAGATTTTTCAGAAATTACTGACAATACGATATTTGATGGCCTAAATTGACATAGCATATGCCTCCTCTCTCTTATTGTCCAGATGCTTGGTATTGATACATTTGTTAATGTGAGTTAGGCATCTCCAGTACTGACTAGCACAAATAAAAAAAGGATTAAAAAAAAAAACAAAAAAAACCCTTATCATTCAGTATTATGCAGCAAACACCTTTTCATTTACTTTGTTACCACTCATACCACTCAGTGGTAAGCAACAGAATTTGAAATAATGCTTTAGTAGGCTATGTTAGACTGTCAGTGCCTGAGAGGCTCCTGTCTTTTGAGACAGAGCAATTTTGTTGAACATAGTTTCCAGGAGAATAAAGAGTGAGAGTCTGCTAGACAGTCTCAGTGACTAGCCAGCCCTACACCATCAAGGACATCACCCAGTTAAAAGGCAGGGGGAGAAAGCAGCTGCTGTGATACAGAGAAGAAAACACAGAAGCCACACTGCAAATCTCAGTGAAAGGTTTTAGTGCACACTGTTTACATTAATTCTAAATGGGTGAATATCACAAAGTTCTTGTCCTCTCAGTAAAACACAAAATGTTTCATTTAAGTTAATAACTCGTCCAATCTTAAAGTAATTAGAAAAGAGCAGTGCTTAACATTTGTAATTTTCATTGTGATGATATTTCTTTAAAACCACGATCTCTGAAATGTCTGGGAATGCTGTGACTGATACAGATATGCTCAATAAATCACCTGAATCTACACATATTATTATTATTAACTATAAAATGTAAGATTCCATAAAAAGTCTCTAAAAAACTTCCTACCGTTAACACTATTATTATGTATTATTATTGTATCATCATAAATCACCAAGCCAACTGAAATGGATGTCATGGGCATAAAATGATAAATTTTAAAATCTAGTCCCAGAGTAAACTGTTTATGTTTACCTCAGTAATATATTATGCTCAAAATTTCTACATTAATCCTTCAACCTAATTTTTTACTGAATATGTTTCTTCATTTACAGTCTATAACAATTTAACAATGTCAAACTAATACAAAATTCCAGCAATAATGCTACTTTATTTTGGTTTATATTTCATTATGCTTTCTGCTTCCCTCCTCCCCCACCTTCTTCCATAGTTTCATTCTCTAGAAATAAAATCTGTGGCATATGTCCCATTATCTATCATTTTGTGACAGTAAAGAATTCATATTCAAGTGGGTATATCCGGCAAATAACTAGAATTTGTGCTATAGTTCTTCATGCTTTGCCTGTTCTTCCTGGTTTTAGGTTTCTAAACTTGAGGTCTTAGTATATCTTAAAGAAAAATATTTATGGAAGTATCCTTTCTCCCTCCCTCTCTCTTCCCCTCCTGATGGACAAAAGTGGGGGTGTTATAGAGCCTAATTGTGAGTGCGTCTTCAGGAATGTTGTCTTTTAGGCTTTTGATATAAATTACAGAAGAGTGTCTCTCCTGAGAACAGTCTAGAACAAGATGCCAAGTGCCTTGAATCCTCTCTGGGGAACTCTATACCAAAATACTGAGATAAACACAAGTGGAATAAACTTATAAAGTAAACTCTAATAAATAGTTTGACATAATTCAAAGTGGGTAAACTAGAGGTAGTGAACTAGATTATTCTAGAAATTTCTGAAAAAATACTCTTATTGCATAGAGAAAATAAAGATATCTGGTTTAAACAAGAAAGAAGGAGCTAACCTTTAAACTCGGACATCTAAATCTCTGTTTAGGGGTTATCTTTACTGCTTCTTCCTGAGAAAATGAGGCAAAATAGCATTCCATTTTCTCTGTTATTCTAAATGAAAATGACAGAAAACTTATGTTGTTAAAAGATTAAGAAAGATGCAGTGAGATGTAAGAAATAAACCTTTGCTGGTGAAATTATAAAGCTTCAATACTATTTAGAGCCTTTATACAGCACTCATTGTGAGATATGGCAACTCACTGACATTTTTACAAATGTTTATCTGTTGTTGTTGTTGTTTGTTTGGGGTTTTTTGCTTTTTTTTGTTGTTGTTTTTTCTCTCCAATCTCCACAAAATGTGACACTTCCTTGCATTCTTAAAAAATCTGAAGTGATAACCTGAATAACAATTCAGTTGGTTTTAAGTAAATAGGAAATTGCAGCACTAGGATGTTGATAAAACCACTTGGGACAGAAATGTCAGTGTCTAATACTAAGTGTTAAATCAATTTTAAAATAATTTAAATTAATTTTAACACATAATAATTAACAGACTTATTTATGCATTCTCAGAGATCTTCAGTACTTGGGGATTAAGGATTCCAAATCAACAGGGGAATGAAAGAATCAAGTTCAAATTGTCACAATTTTTAGATTTCTATTTGTTATATGAACACGGACAGTCACTCTGTGTTGTTTGTGGAGTAAGGAAAAAGATGTGAGCAAGGATATGCTTGATGAGGAGAAGAGGTTTCTGTTGCAAACCTTCACTTGGCACTGCTGTATATTACAGGGTCTGGAGAGCTTCTCCTACTCACTGCAAGGCTTGCAGCTGTGAACACTGACAATAGAGAGTAAAGAAGTTTTATGCTGTGCATTGGGGACTTTTTATTCCTTCTCTCACAGTTTGTGTTCTGGCAGTGCAGATAAGCCTTCATTAGGGACTAGGGTGCCATTTACCTTGGCATTGTACATGCTCAAAGGAAATATATTCCTTTTCCCAAAGAGTTAATTTAAACATTGGCAACCTTTAAGGTACGTTTGTTCACGCCTAAGCCAGGTTTGCAAATGGATACTTTATTCACATCAGATACAGCTGGGAAGCTAGTTCAGTTGTGTATATTTGGGATACAGGTGGCTACTCATTGTGCAGCTATTTACTGCTTCTATTTGCATATATCCACCATTATTTATCAAGGTGTTAAATCCTACATTTTTTCTTTCTTTTTTTTTTTTTTAAACCACATTATTTTACTTGTCAGACAATTCTTCTTTCTGTGAATGTCTTCCCTGTTTTCCAATATTCATAATATAAGTTAAATACTAAATTGTGTGCAAACATTCATTTTGTATAGACTTCCAGACATTAGTTACCTTCTTACATAGCTGGCCAAATATCTTCTCCCTTTTCTATTCCTAAAGGAAGACACATTAATATTATTTTTTTTAAATATAAGAAGCAAAGAAAAGTAATGAATACCAAATTATATACATAAACTGTGGCAAGACTTTCAGAATTATTTCCACCTGTATGAATCTTTACTGCATCTGTCAGTAAAAGACCACTAACTATCTAGACTGTATATCATATCAAGTCCCCAAATTTACAAGACTTCCAGCTTTTTAATGTACAGCTAAAAATATAATATTAAAAGAAATTTTCAAAATCTGATGTCTGCTTCCCACTGATTTTACGTATTTTGATATGACCTACAAAAAAATTAGTGCACTGCACTCTTGCATTTTTTGTACAAGCAGAGAGTCGTTGTACTAGGATTATCACTGGTTTCACACCCATACCCCCAAATTGTAACTTAACTTTAAAAACAAGCCTCTAAAAATGTAATGTAAGCATTCACTTCATGTTTGATTTTAAGCAGAAAATAAGTTTTGAGTCTTATTTATTTGTTACCTTCGACTCATTAGAGGGAATTAATATATCATTTACAATTGAATGTGTCATTCTGCGGCACACTTTGGTTGGCTTCATCATTTTGTCTCTCTGATGAATATTCAGTTATTATTTGGTCTTTCTCCAGGGAATAAATCTTCCTGGTGATATGTAGGACTGCACAGCCACAATATTCTAGAAGGTATTAGACCAGTTTTAAAAGTATGTTTTCATAGGTTTTTGAATGCTGTCATTTACATCCACTTTTGCCTGAAATAATTGCTTGTTATTTAACAGTCCCTTGAGCCTACAAATGGAAATATTGGCTTACTGCTAAAAGCTGACAGTTTTTCAAGCGTCTTCAAGGGATGCACATTTTTTTCTTTCTTTCCTTCAAATTTTTTCTAACGCACTATACTTTCAGCTTTTTACGGTATGCTATATTTCAACTATATTGTTTTTCCTCCTGCATTTATTCCTTGTAATAGCTTTCCATGCCTAATCATTCTAGATGGAAGACTGGTCATGATAACACAATTTCCTCTACAATAAAATTTTTCAAGAAACAGAACATGCTGAGGGATTTTTTTTTATTATTATTATTTTTAAATAAATAATATATTTTATTAGAATTGTTCCTAATGACATTACAACAATTTTAGCAGTAAAAACATCATGCAGGTCTCATTCTTCTAAGTCTGATATGCACATGCATTTTAAGTTTTTTTTCCCCAAATGACTTGGAAAAAAAAAAAAAGACTATGATAGTTCTTTATTTACTTATAGCTTGGGAATTGCAAAAACCTATTTGTTACTTAGTTGTGGTTTTGGTGGTGTTTTTTGGTGTTGTTGTTGTTGTTTTCTGGTTTTTTTCTCTTTTCTTTTCTTTTTATTTTTTCTTTTATTTTTATTTTTATTTTTATTTTTATTTTTTTTTTTATTATTTTTATTTTTATTTTTATTCTTTTTCCCCCCATGAATATCCAAAATTAGGATTTGGGTTTTGATTATGCAGTTTTTTCTTTTCCTTTTCCTTTTCCTTTTCCTTTTCCTTTTCCTTTTCCTTTTCCATTGCTCTTTCTTTTTCTTTTTCCTTTTATTTTTATTTTCCTTTCTGAAAAAAGTACTGAAAGCACCTAAGAATACCATTTATTTTATTATAATCTGTAGAGATAAAACCAGGTAAATAAAGAAAAAATCAAGTATGAGGTCCTTTAAATAATATATCTTAGACTATGAAAATTGAAATAATTCGTTTTCCTTTTTTAATATTTCATCTAACTCTTTGGGTTTTTTTACTTTATTCTAAAAATGGCATTTTTACTGTCTCTTCTCATTGCTTCTCATCTGCAGTCACAATTCAGTTATGAACATTCACCACTTCTTTTACAGTCATAATATATTATGGTGAAACATCATAGTGAAATACTATCTCTCTAGATGTTTGTAATTGGCTTTGGTGTAGTAAATTTTCACCCTCTAGCAGAACAACCTGCAGTTTTAAAAGCTGGATACTTTGCCAGGCAGTGTGATTATGAGGACAAAGTATCTTGAAACATTATTTTCTGGAAACTGGATGGTTTTCTTAATGTTGAAGCCATCACTGAATGACGGAGTAGAAGTTGTGTGAACCATTTATATATAAAATGACCTTGTTTATGTGTGAAAACAATTGTGGGTATGGCTGTTTGGTACAGAGACAGTTGTTGAAGTTATTTGAGATCCTGAAAACTCATGCAAAATTCCAAAAGCTACTGTAGTTCCTAGAAAAATTAAACTTCTAGCTTGCAGTCATGATGAAAGTCCATAAAGTTGTCTTCTTCACTTGTAATGAGTTCTTTCTGAGTTAGGAATGAAGGTATCGGAAGTACTGAATTGTATGTTAATATACTTGGCGCATTCATGGGCAACCCTAGTCTTTCGAGAGATTCAGAAGAACACCAGGAATTATGTAAAATAAGTGATGTGTTTAAAACTAATACTAAATTTGAAAATAGATGGGGTGGGATTGAAGCTCTAGTTTAAAAATAATAAATTCAACTATTTTGGTCAAGCAAAATACTGTTGATAGTAGATGTTATCTTGTAAAATGAATGTAACAATTCTAAATCGAAAAATTGTCACTAGAAAGACATTCTTTGACCTTCATATCCTTATTTTCCTTTTCACCTGCAAATTTGTGCTGGAAGCATTTTAGTTTTGTAGTGCTTGTTAGCATTTCTCTTACTTCATCATAGGTAAAATCTAGCTTTAATCCCAGATGTTAGCTTACCTAGCTCATGAGACTGTTCAATCCAAAAGATTTTTCTTCCATTAATTTTGACAAGTTCATTATCAATAGATTAAACAGAGGGAACTGAAGAAGTATGTTGGTGTTACAATAGATATAGGAGTCCCAGTAATTCCAGGATTCCTTTCCCTGTATTTATTGTAAGAACTCCTAAATCGAAAGCCCAGAACTACAACTCAAACTACAATTTAATACCTGTCTATGTACTGTGGCCACATCACTCTGAAATCCCTTATGTAATCAATTACTCAGGAAACATGATGTTATATTCTCTCTCTTCTCTCCCCTTAAGAAGGAATCAGAAATGTGAGAAACACTTGGATGCAATCATCTTATTCAGTGCATGTCTGAAGTTCAGCCACAAAAAAAAAGCATGTCATTCTGATGATCTCTCTGATATTCTCTCTACCTGGGTGGCATCAAATCCACTCCAAGGCCAAATGCTGGCTGCTGTATTCTTCAAAGTTTTGAAAGAGCTAGGCCATGACTCCTTCATACCTGCTGCTCGCTCTGCCTCAGTGTGGCAGCTGTAGTCTTAGTAACTGTGACAGACAGAGGCCAGGGTTAAGAACTTGATGACTGCCTTTGTCTGCTTTATAGACAGAAAATTTCTTTTCATCAAAAAATTAGAATAATTTCTGGACCATGGCCCCTTACAAATGAAAGTGAAGATCCATCTCTTTTCATCTGCATAGATGCAGTCACCTCTGAGTGACCCAACAGCATTTCCTTGGAGAGTAAGACAAGGGAAAAACATGCTCTGTTCAGATGATGTAAGCAGAGTGGTTAATTTCAGTTCTCTGACTGCTTTGTTGTAAAAGACTGTAAGTGCTGAGATTCTGTTCTGATGGATTTAAAATATACGCAGAGATTAGATAAAATACCTTAGATAAACTGCTTATGCTTCCATTTAATTTTCATACCAAACCTACTCCTGCAGCAAATCACATTCCACCAGGAAATTAGTTCATGAAGACAAAAAGCATGCTGTGGCCATTACCTGTCTCCCAGTTTCATTTTTTCAGTGTCTCTCAACTCGTTAAGATCTAGATCCAAAGAATTTATTACTCTTAGTTCCATTCTTTATTACAGATGATCTACAAGTTTCCGCTTGTTCTCACCTGTCACAATATCTTGTACTGAGTTACACTAATTTTATAAAATATGACCATATAAGCAAAAGTAAAAGCAACTTCCTCCATGGATTCTACTTAAAACAGTATGAAATTTCCTTATATGTACCTTGCTCTCTATGTTCTTTCTTTGTTTCATGTAAGTTCATCCTTGTAAACATGGTTTAAGCAAGTCTACATATTTTGCAGCTTGTAAATTTTAGCTGTTTTCAGGAAAATCTTGAACCTCTCATGCTTTTTTTTTTTCCCCAAAAAGAATGAGCCACAAGTTAGAGGAATTTACAAATTCAATATATCAACAACGTGTTAGCATAACACGGACCCTTGCAGGGAGGGGAAGGGGGGGAGGTCCTGTGTCTTTCTTGAATGTGTATCAATTCCTCTCATTTTAAGACTTAGTGAGTCTTTCTCAAGCCCTATGACTGTTCATTTATTCACAGCAAATAAATTACTTCTTTCTTAATGGGAATTGCAATTTAAGCAGACAGTACATTGCCTTAGTTTTCAGTCATTTTCACTATTTTTACATGACATAATCTGTCATCAGAAATATATTTACATTTGTTATATCATCAGCTGCCAGGTTTGTTCTATGCTCTTTTGCATGTGAGAAGGACTGGGGGTACCTACCTCAGCTTAATTAACTCCACCTGGCTTGAGACGCTCCTTTTCAACAATCTGCCTCAATGCTATTATTCAGGCACAGCAGGAGAAAGCCACAAATCTAGTGAAATTAAATCACTCTCCATAGAAACATCTTGAACAATAGCATGAGAACATGGAGCCAACCAATCGTGTTCAGGCACATGGAAGTTGCAACAAAGATAAGTGTATGGCAGCAGCAGCAGCAACTAATACGAAAAAAGAAAAGCATGTTAACTTCAAAATGGAACTTATTCTCTAGCAAAAGTCTTCATAATTATTTCCACCTAAGTAGTTCTACCAAGTTCTTCCCTCTGAAGTAGTTGCAAGAAAGTCATCACCAGTGCTTGAAGAGAACAAAATAGTGAAGTGACTCACCTTTCACATATGATATGTACCTTGGGTACGATCCAGGCCTGTGTCAAGCACCGCTAAAGGGCTACACTGTCCGTAAGAGGGCTCAGAATGTCAGGGTCAAGTCTCCACTCTTACTGAATCAATGCCATTTTTTGTACTGCTTTCAGTGGTTCAAGAGTGAAGAAGAGCAAACATAGGCGGTATATTTCTGGTTTCACAAAGAGAGGAAGAGGTCTTATCCTTCTAAGAGGAGAATGCCACTGAGTTGCAAAAAAAAAATATACTTACAGGAAAAAAAGAATATGTCCCACTATTATGTTATTTCTAAAAATGGGTTTCATAAATCTAATTCCATAATAAAAGAAGAAAATATTTTCACAATGAATTATCAAACCTGAAGTATTCTCTTTGAAATAAGTATGTAAACTTCCAGGTTCCAAAGCTACATTTCCCAAAGCTACAGTGAAGTTGTTTAGCATCTATACACACATTCACGTGCACATGCACACACACACAGACATACACACACAAAAATAATTGGAAAAAAGGGAAGATTTTGGCCAGTAAGACACATTAAATGCCAAATTATTCCAGGCTTTCTCACAGTAATGCCCTCGGTAAGTAGGGCATTAGTGTTCCAGTAAACCTATTGACCTCACTAAGACAACTTCAGAGTAAAAAACTGGTCAATACAAGCAGATTGGTAGATTTTGCCTCTAAATTATTATCTTCCTTACATTCAATCGCTATATGTCAGTACTGTTCCTTGCCAAATGTTTGAAGTAATAATTTGTAAAATTTTGCTTTGCTAAATTCTCAGAGCAGTAAGTCCTGTGAACATTAATTTGCAGCATATATTTCTAATTGCAAAATTATATTCTTTTGCCATTAATATGAAAAATGTCTTTTTTATGTCTTTGTAGTCTTCATGCCAGCAGATTCCTAAAAGGGAAAAGGATGAGATGTACATGTTTTTCACAAGATCTGTACAAATAATTTACACCTAATAATCCAAATTTTTTTAGTATTTTTTTATTATTATGTAATATATGCTTATTTTTTTTAGAGTCTTGATTTTTGAGTGACATTTTATCCCTTGAGGGAAAATCACAAATTTCTCCTATGGACACTCACAGCTACACATATACCATCAACCAAAATCTCATATCTATAATTTAGAAATTGAAAGATAGTGAATGTTGGGCTCAATAAATTTTAACTTTTTGCTGTTTATGAAAAGCAGACAGTAAATGAGTAAACATCTGAAAGAAAGCCTGCTTTTAATAAAGAAAAGGAAAACACATCAGTTTTAGTTCAGCTCTAGTAAGAGTTTTCAGAATCAGTGGTACAGGATCACACAAGAAAAAATTCTATATTTTTTGGCTGAATGTATATAAAGATGTTGATTTGACATCAGTGAATTAATTTATAACAGAATTTTTATCAAGAAGTTTAATAGAATTTTGCAAGTTAATGTACAGCAAATTGCATGAGCAGTCATTCTCTAGTTATTGCTACTGTAACGGAATAAGGGGTTTTACAACAATATGTATATTAAATCTGGTTTTAATATCTGTTATTATTTGTTGTTGTGCATTGCCCAAAGCCTATCTCTTCTGCACAGTTTCTTTTGCCTCAGTGTTCTTTTGCTAATGTCAAATCATTTAAGAAAACACTGAAACACATGTAAAGTACCTACAGAATAAATTGAATATTTAATGGTTCAATGCCCTGACCTTTGAGATTACAATACAGGACAATGAACACACTTTGCTAAACATGGAGGCTAGTGGGTAAGCATATCCTGAGTGAAGTATTTCAGAAGGGAGAAGCAAAGTCAAGTTAGAACAAATACTTTAGTCCCTGAAGGCCTGTTGCTGAAATCAAATTATAGGCTTGGACTATCACAACTTATTCCTCAAAAAAAGTCATGCTGCACAAGAATATATCATCCACTTGGATAAACAAGTTACAAAGAGCCAAGTGTTAAGCAGTAAAGTGTCAATCAGACAAAGTGGGTTTCTCAGATGCACACACATGCAACCTGCACACTAATTACGTGCACTATCTCACCTCTGGGATCTTATTCCACAACTCATATTTGCCTTAAAGTGAAAACTTGCCAATAAATTACTTTTCAAGAATCACTAATGCTGCAAGACCCTCTTTCTTTTTACAAGAAATTGTTTGACTACACTAGAAACCCTAACTCTTCTTATCAGGACATAGTGCTATTTTTGAATGTATCAAATTTGCCTTCAGAATACGATTGTAAAATCGTAGAACCAAAATATTTTTTTTAAAAAAAAGTTGAACTAATTTTTCATAAAAAAAGAAAAAAAACTAGATTGGATTTGTCCAGTAGGAGTCACCGTCACCATCATATCTTTACAGTTCCATAAAGTTTTATTAGTTAACGACTTATAAATGCTGTGCTTTAAATCATACTGTATTTCTTGCACAGCACACAAAATTGTTTTCATGGACCGCAATCACACCACACAGTACAATGCCTCTTTCTTTCATCTATTTGAAGAAAGAATTCTTTATGCCTTTCTAAGTTCTACAAATTAGTATGCTTTCTGAAGAACAAATTATAAGAAGTCAGTTAGTGCGCTGGTTACCCTAAACATGAGGAAAATATACTTCAGACTATATTCCTTATAACTAAAGTCATAAAATCATAGAATTATGGAATCATAGAATGGTTTGGGTTGGAAGGGAAAATTATCTAGTTCCAACTCCTCTTCCTTGGCCAATGACATCTGCTAGACCATAATGTTCAATGCCCCTTCCAAACCATTCTGTTCTTGTAAGCCCCCTGCAGGTGGTGGAATGTTTTTATGAGGTCTCCACCAAAACCTTCACTTCTCCATGTTGAACAACCCTGGCTCTCTCATCCTGTCCTCATAGACGAGGCGCTTCATCACTCTCCTCTAAAGTCACTCCAAGAAGCCCAGGTTGGTCTTATGTGGGGGTCCCCGGAGCAGTAACTGAAGAATTCCCCATGAGACTAGACGGCCACCGATGGCAAAAGTAAAAGAATCTGCTCTCTGGCACCGGGTTGGGTATTACAGCTTGTATTTTTAAGTCCTGCTCTGCCTTGCTGGAGACCTTTCCCGATGGCTCACCGATGCCAGAGAGCCGTGGCCCCTCCCTCGCCGTGGCTTTTTCCCCAGGAGGCAGGGCCCAGAGGCAGGGCCCAGAGGCACCACCCAACAAGGGAGAAGCGGGAGGGGAACAGAGGTTACATGTCAGTGTGGGCGATGGGCACTGCTGGGCAAGGACAGATCACATGATCCATAGAAAAAACATTACAAATCTGATGAAATATAAACCCAATTAATGCATTACAACAAGTAATGAGGTGGGGTCTCCTGAGTAGAATGGAAAGACAGAATCCGTTTCCTTGCCCTGTTGGCCATGATGCTTTTAATGCAACCCAGGATATGTTTGTCTTTCTGGCCTGCAAGTGCACACTGCTGTTTGATATTGACCTTCTCCTTAACCAAATCCTCTAAGTTCCCAAATTCTCTCTCCTCAGGGC